>NC_133458.1:106478033-106778836 GCF_048565385.1 Saimiri boliviensis
GCATCATGAGTAAAACATCAGGAATAATAGACTGGTCTCTGTTTTTTAATTTGTGAATCTTGGTTTTCCTACAGAATAAATGCTCAGCCTTGTATGTGTCTTCCCTGTACCCAGTCTATTATGCAGCTCACTGGGAAGGCAGACACAGGGTCTTTGTGCCCATCCTATAAAGGGCCAAACAGCAATGCATGCCGGGAAGATGTCTAGAGACAGCGCAATGCAATCCTCATCAGAAAGGAGCTTTGTGCAAATTCTGAAGACAGAGACAAGTAGGTTTTTCCATATTTCATCGCATTAAATTCTTACTGCAAACACACTGTACTTGTATCTGGACCTCCAAGTATAACCATCACCAATGAAGTCACGTTTTAAGAATAAATATTAAGCAAAACAAGCTGTAATGCTGCTCAGTGCATGACGGTTTTCCGAGCTGTGATTCAGCTGTCGGCTTCTGCTGTCCAATAGTGACTCAGAAATGAATGAATGGCCATAATGAATCAAAGACCTGGTCTACACTGAATTTGCTAAAACCATCATCCCTCAGATTTGGAAAAGTCAGACACAAACAGCATGGGTCTCTTTGTGCCTTAATTACTGAGATAAGTGGACAATTCTTGGTTTCACTTCAACTGGCCCAAGGAAGCTTGGCTGGAGAGATTGTTTCCACTCTCCTGTAAGCTTATAAACAAATCAGGAATAATTTGTCTTCCTTGGCTTAAACTTGATTTGTTAGCAGAACCAGAAAAAAAAATGGCTCCATGCCAGGCTCTGACAGTGACCCACATCTAAGTGCCATGTGGCTCACCAGTACTGGCAACACATGTACCTGAGTACTCAAAAGCCCACCATGAGGGAAGCTGTCTTAGACCGGAGGCAGGGGGAAGCTGGCGGAGACCCACAGATCATGTCTGCAGCCTCTCTCTGTAGACAGACTCGGAGATAAACAGGCAAAATAAGATGTAGAAAAGAACTCATATCAATCCCCTCTAATTCATCCCAAAAGCCAACAGAATTCAACATGCATGACAAGACTCTTGGAGTGGACGTTTTCCATTTTCCATGGGCAAAGACATCCGCAATAGGACAAGCTCCCAGGACTTGCCAGTCTCTCCCCTCAGTACTCCTGATGGCTGTGCCGACCAGGATTCTATGAGAGTGATGACAGCGGACGCTAGCCCCAACTCAGCTTCCATTTGAGAGCAAAGGCCATGAAATTTAGCCAGGTATCAAAGCACATTTTCATTAGAACCTCATCTACCCCGCCTCTATCCTTGACCCTGGGTTTGTGCTCAGCAGTCTGAGCACACCCCAGAGGTCCACCTCCAAATTCAACTCTGAGGTCACTCCTCAAGGGTACAGTCTCACCTGTACAAACTCATTAGAGGTGGGTTCCTTTTTCTTATAAATCAATAAGAAATAAGTCTATTTGATTTTACTTGAATAAGCAAATTTAATAACTCCAGGACCAAAGAAAAACAGCATATTCTGATCAGTTCAAGGCTTTATCCACTGCGCTTAGAGCAGTGCTGTCCAATGAGCATTTGTCTCCTTTTTCATTTTTCTCTTTATTCAGATTTACAGATAAAGGTCGATGGGCATCCTAGGAACTTCAGAGATCAAGTTCATGCATCCTCACCAGAAAGTAGGTTTGTGAAAATTTTGAAGGTAAAAGACAAATGGGTCTTTCCTTTACATATGACTTGCCTAAGGCTGCTTGGCTACACAGCGGTAGAGTCTGGTTTTCAAATGAGAGCTTTGTGGTTCCTGGTTTGACACGAGTTCCCACTATATCGTGTCGCCTCTGTACTGCAGTATTTCAGCCAGTGGTTATCACGTGGCTATGCCAGACCATCACTAAGGTAGAGGCTAGAATCCAGAGATGAGGAAAGCGGTTTATCCCTGTCTCCAGGCACTCACAGCCCTGAGTACAGGGTGGCAAAGGGCCAGAACAGCCCCTGGAAGTAAGAGGCAGCTGCTCCCTGAGTGCAGCCTCAAGTGACAAATCAGCATTATGCAGGTGACTCTAGGTGGTGGCGCGGTGCTCCTGACAACGCCTCTGCAGAAGCACAGTGTGGGAGGGCACTGCGCCGCCTGTTGGGACACAGTCCTGGTGCTGGGGTTTGGTTAGGACAGTGTGCACATGCACAGAAGCACCAGAGGATTTGTTAAGGCACAGATTGCTCCCACCTACCCCCACCTCAGGTCCCTGATTAGGGAGGGCAGGGTAGGGCTTGAAGAATGTGCATTTCTAAAACGTTCTCAGGGGATGTTGATACTGCTAGTCCGGGACCACCTGTGACCCACTAGGATAGGAGGCTGAAGAAGACAGAAGGGGCAGAGGCACAGAGCACTGCTTTTCTTCCTATGTTAGAGGAACAAACTACAGATCTGACTGACAGGTAAACTGATTAATTAATGTGTGACATTGTTAGGGAAGAAGAAGGCAAAGTATGACTTTTGCCTTAATGCACCGTCTTATTCTCTCCTCCTCTTCTCAGCAATTCAAACCCCACACAGAGGGCATTCATTAATGTTAGCTTCTTGCTCTCTCTCTCTCTCGCTGCTGGTGCTGCTGCTGCTGCTTCTTCAGCTTTTTAGAAAGTTTCTGCAGGATGGTGACATTCAGGTGCAGGAATTCAACATTACCACCACTGAACAAACAGCAATCCCCAGGCCAGACGCGGTGGCTCACACCTCTAATCCCAGCACTTTGGGAGGCCAAGGCTGGTGGATCACAAGGTCAGGAGTTCAAGACCGGCATGGCCAAGATGGTGAAACCCTGTCTTTACAAAAAATAGCCTTGCGTGGTGGTGGGCACCTGTAATCCCAGCTACTCAGGACTCTGAGACAGAATTGCTTGAACTCTGGTGTCAGAGGTTGCAGTGAGCCGAGATCGCACCGCTGCACTCCAGCCTGGGCAACAGAGTGACACTCCATCTCAAAAAAAAAAAAAAAAAAAGAAAGAAAGAAAGAAAAAAGAAAAGAAAGAAAGAGAGAAGCAATCCCAGGGAAAGAAATAAAATTAAGTCAAAAGAATTAAGCAAGAATGGAAAACACATCAGCCGAAAAGAAATTTGGGAGGCTTTTCCTACTGATTCCACATTAAAACACGACAGTACCAGTGTCTGCCCTCTGGATTTGGTAATAATAGTAGAAGTAGAAGGTAGCAGTGGCAAAAAGTGACAAGTAGTCAAATATCACAGTGGCACTCTACTGACCCTGCACACAATAATGCCTCGTGTCTGCCTGCTGCACGAGGCCGAATCAACTACCCTCAGCACCGCTGTGTATTTATCACTGTGCGTTTATTACTTTGTCTTCCTCCTGCATTTGCACTACATTTGCTGCTATTGTTAACAGCCATTGTAAAATCTGTATTATATTATCTCATCCTGTAAGCAGCTGGAGAGCTGTTATCTTTGATTAGAAAGATTGACATACAAAAGTTATGTATACAGAATTCCTTATAAGCTTAACCCAGCTGGCTTTGAACTTGGGCCTTCTGACTTCTACCCTGTCACTTCTTCACTTTGCTATCCATAAACTTGTATAGAAAAAAGATTCATCAATACCACGGTCCACTAAAATGGCCTACTGCCCCACTAGGGATTACAGGTGTGAGCCACCTCACCCAGACTGTTTTTAAAATGTGAAATGGGATATCTACCTCACACCAGACACAAAAATTTACCCACATCTATTCATAAAAGACACCAAAAAGAAGCCATGTATAGTGGCTCATGCCTGTAATCCTAGCACTTTGGGAGGTCAAGGTGGGTGGATCACCCGAGGTCAGGAGTTCGAAACCAACCTGGCCAACATGGTGAAACCCTGTCTTTACTAAAAATACAAAAAAAAAAAAAAAAAAAAAATAGCTAAGTGTGGTGGCACATGCCTGTAATCCCAGCTACTCAGGAGGCTGAGGCAGGAAAATCACTTGAATCAATCTCTGCCAGGTGGCAGAGATTGCAGTGAGCCAAGATCACACCACTACACTCCAGCCTGCGCGACAGGGCAAGACTCTGTCTCAAAAAAAAAAAAAAGATATCGAAAAGAGAATATAATTCACATCACCAAGTAGGTGAAGATATTTTCTCTAGCTAAAACAAAAGACTAATATTTAGGGTAGATGAAGATCTACAAATATACAAGAAAAAAACACAGAAAGCAATAAAAATTAGACTAAATGTTTGAACAGGTTTTTTACAAAAGGGGAAATCTAAGTGGTCAGTACATATGTGAAAAATAAATGTTATTTGTTAGTAATGAATGAAAAACAAATTAAAGTTACAATGAGATACAATTATAATCCTACCAGATTTAGAAAAATAGAAATGTCTTTTAACATTAAGTATGTATAACATTACAGAACAATGTGAACTCACATTTAATCCTCTTGCGAGTTTGATATAAATACTTCAGAAAACTTCTTGATATTTTCTGCTAAATTTAAAGATGCATGTACCCTATGGCTGAGCAAGTCCATATTTGAAAATAGATAAAGTTATGTACCCCAGAGAAATCCGTAAGAAATGCACCTAATTATTTGTAAGCTAGTATTCAAAATATCCAAAAATAGAAAGCAGCCAATACCTCTATCTGCATTAAAGTGGATGTGTTGTGTTACGGTCATACAATGAAATAATATAAAGCAATTATAATAAATGAACAACACATAATAATATGAATGAATTTAAAAAAAGAAATATTGAGAAAAAATAATCTACTATGTGATTTCACGTTTATTGTATGAAATCAATAAAAGCGTTACTGCCAGTCTGCCCTCTGTATCCATGAGTTTAACATTCACAGATTCGATCAATTGTTGATCATAAACTTTTTGGGAAAAAAATCAATCAAAAATACAAATGCAAATAAAAAATAATACAAATAAAAATATAGTATATCAACTATTTACATAGCAGTGACATTCTATCAGGTATTAATAATTAACTTAGAAATGACTGAAAGCATATGGAAGAATGTGCATTGGTTATATAAAAATAATACACCATTTTGTATCAAGGGCTTGAGCATCCTTGGATTTTCGTACCCACAGGATGTCCTGGAACCAATCCCCCGTGGATACTGAGGGAAGACTGTATCGTTCAGGGATACACACAGGGAGGTAACGCACCATAAAGAAAGCATGAGATTGATTGACATAGATGTTCAGGATGGTGATTACCTTTAGTGAGAGGAAGGGTGTTGGATAAAGAAATAGAGCACAAGAGTGTGTGTGCTGCATTCTCATCAAGGCCTACATCGTGGCTGCAACCAACACCATTGCACAAAGCCCGGTCTTAGAAGACCATCTGTTTGGTTTCATGCTCTGCCTCTGTCATCTTGAAATTTCTGATAACTTTTTAATAAGGGGCCTCACCCTCTCATTTTGCCCTGAGTTCCATAAATAGCATAGCCATTCTTGATTATTGTTACAGGGTATTTGCTATATAAACATGCCTTTACTGTTCCGTGCACTTTAGAGAATGTGTGTTATATATAATAAAAGAAGATAATGAGAAAAACAGTATTAAATATTATTTAAAGCAGAAGCTTTGTGGATTAGGTCACTGATACTTTGCCAGTAATGTTGGCCTCTAAACTGTACTGAAAATTTTATCAGGGTTACTCTCACTAATCTTTCCTTAGTAAGGGACTCGGGGGCCAATTGAATTGTTTTCTGACCTCTACCAGCCTGTGAACTACTCTCTTTGACTGAATCAAGTCATTTCTCAACCCACAATTCTATGTATCAAGTCCATTC
The DNA here is from genome assembly GCF_048565385.1 of Saimiri boliviensis. Taxonomy (NCBI): domain Eukaryota; kingdom Metazoa; phylum Chordata; class Mammalia; order Primates; family Cebidae; genus Saimiri; species Saimiri boliviensis. The sequence goes on from NC_133458.1 coordinate 106,483,801, forward strand.
TGGAAGAAAGTGGGGAGAAAAGACAAATAAATAAATTGTGGACAAAATGGAAATCATGACATCCCAAAGAGAAGAGAGAGGTCGAGAACCCTGAAGACAGCTCTGGCCACCATTACCCAAGTTAACTGATTACACCTGGAAAGGTTCAGAATGGAGGAGTCTGAGAAAGTGGGTCCCTGAACACATAGCTTGCCCCAGAGTGGGAAGAAAAGAGCTCAGGTCAGCCAGCTTTAGATGGTGGAGAAGCACTGAAGGTACCTGGTGCATGCGCTGCCCCAGGAGGCTCCTGGAGAGACAGACGTGTCTAATCTAACGCTGCGGAACAGGAAAGGGATGGGCTGGGAGTCTCAGCACCCTAGGATGTAGAGGTGAGAGCCAGCCTGCAAGAACTTCTGCATTCACCTCCCTGGTTTCTCACTAGTGAAGAAGAGCACACCCTCTTCACTTTCAAGGTTAGGCAGCCAGGATGGCTCCCAGCTTGACTTAGGCCACATTTCCTCTCGGGACTCCCATGTGGCCAAGGGCTATGGTAGGGTGGTGGTGCAGCAGCCTTGCCTCTGTCTGCCTGATGGCAGAGGAGCTGGGATGGAGCTAAATTGACATCCCTTTCTACTCTCCCCATCTGGGGGTTCTCCAGGAACAGAGGGAGAGACTCCGCCTTAACACTTGGTTTTCTCCAGAGTCGGTTTAATATCTTCCCCAAGTCTTGTCCCCAGGAAACGAAAGCAGAAAATTGTTATAAAAGTGTCTATGTAGATCTCTGGCTTTTTAGAAACTTCCCCTTCCTAAGCTATAAACCCCTCAAAGGCTGGATTTTTCCTCCTTGACCGAAGCCTACAGAACAGCCTGCTCCCTAATGAAGGCTCCTTACAGTGGAAGAAGGACCCAGCGCTAGCCCACGTGTCGCCCTGGATGAGCTGCAGGAGATGGGCAAGGCATGAAACCTCTTTGCAACTCTTTTCCAACAAATGGGAATCGGCAAGCAATCTCTCTCTAAGTGCCTTCCCATCCCAGGACTTGGGTCAGAAGTCTTTCCGGACCTGCTTTTCTGCAAATGCCTGGAAAGGCTTGAAAAGGACAAGGAGCCACACCTAAATGTGAATGAGGATCAGAAACTATTGTGTGTGTCCATGTGCCTCTTCGTGTATATGTGCATGCATGTGTACTTACGTGTGCGTGTGTACTATTGTGTGCACATGTGTGTGTATGCAAGTGTGCATGTGTGCACGTGTGTGTGCATGTATGTGCTTGTATATGTGTGCATGCATGTGTACTTATGTGTGCATGTGTGCACAGTTGTGTGCACATGCGTGTGTGTATGCAAGTGTGCGTGTGTGCATGTATGTGTTCGTATATGTGTGCATGCATGTGTACTTGTGTGTGTACAATTGTGTGCACATGTGTGCGTGTATGCAAGTGTGCATGTGTGCACGTGTGTGTGCATGCATGTGTTCGTATATGTGTGCATGCATGTGTACTTATGTGTGCGTGTGTGCACAGTTGTGTGCACATGCATGCGTGTATGCAAGTGTGTGCATGTGCACACGTGTGTGTGCGTGTAGGTGTGTTCGTGTATGCGTGCATGTGTGTAAAATGCAAAAAGAAAAGAAAGCCCCAGTGGCACGAGCTGGAGGTATGTCCTTGGAGGCAGCGATCTGAACTCACTGCGGATCTGGCTGTGAAGAACAGTGAAGCTGTGGGAGTGAAGCGGGAGGAGGCGAAGTAAAACAGGGAACTCTGCTATTTTAACAGTTTATAAAATTTTGTCTTTAACATCTTTTGTGACTCTAAAAACAATTTCTGAGGAAGGAGGCTGCTGAGTATCGGGAAATGTTTGGTGAGCTGAAGGCTAGAGACCTTGCTTCCCACCCGCTCAATTATTCCCCCCGGGCCACCAAGGACCGGCTTGGGTTTAAGAGGAGTAATCTTAACGGTAACAGTGGCAATTCACCAGGTAATAAAATGTAACGCGTTCCCTCTACCCTCTGCCAGACCTCTGTGGAATCCAGACTCAGTCACCTCCTGCTAAGGGCCGCCTGAGCTGTGGGTGAGAAGAGGCAGCCTAGACGGACCTTCAGGTTCTTACCGATTTATGACTTGGCCAAGTGGATTAACTGTGTTTCTTCCGTTTTGTCAACAGTAAAAAGGAGATAATGGTCCATTCCTCATAGGATTTTATGAGGACTGAGTCAATACTCATAAAGCGTTTAAAATGGTGCCTGGCACGTAGCATGCAGCGGGAGTGAGCACTTTGGCCAGCTGTGTGTCCTGCACTGAAGTTCTTCAACCTTGAGCCCCTCATTTCCCACATTTGTAAAGTGAAGGTTCCCACTCAGCCCCCAGTCACCCCGGCCCCACTCAGCAGCACTGCAAGTGCAGCCAGCTACTGCCAGGCCGCCGCAGCCCGGGCAGTTACAGCCAACATGGTTATCGGGGGCCACACGGCCACACCACCCCAGCCACGGCATGCACAGCCAACACAGTCACCAGGGCACACATGGCCACACCACCCCTGCCATGGCAGGCACAGCGAACATGGGCACCAGGGGCCGCACAGCCCACCACCCCAGCCACGGGCAGGCACAGCCACCACAGGCACCAGGGGACACAGAGCCACACCACCCCAGCCATGACAGGCACAGCCACCACAGGCACCAGGGGACACAGGGCCACACCACCCCAGCCACAGGCAGGCACAGCCAACATGGGTACGGGGGGACACAGGGCCACACCACCCCTGCCATGACAGGCACAGCCAACACGGGCACTGGGGGCCGCCCAAATAACCCCAAGCAGACTTCAGCATATTTCCCTTCCATTTTCATGGTATGGTAGAAACTAAAAAGGGAACCTCAGAAGACTTCCCCACCAAAAAGGAAAAGCACACGTTAAGATGGTCTGAAGTCATGTCCAGAAAGCTTCCATTCACTCGGCCTCAGTCTTCTCATCTTGTAAAATGGGATTAAGAAAATGGCAGTGGTTCTCTTGGGTTGGGTGTAGAGATCAAATAAGATAATGCAGGCTGTCACGCTCCCTGTGGCTGGCCCCATGTGTGCATTTGATACAACTGCTCGTATCATCATCATTGTCATCATCCTCATGCCAGATGCTGACTGGAATGTCCATCGCATTGCTTGCTACCAAATTATCAGCTTTTTGAGGGCAAGGACTGTGTCTTCCTCATTCTGACATCCATCACACTACCCCATATCATACAGTAACTGGTTAAAATTATGCTATAATCTAAGTGGAATAGTATATTTAGATAATTTACCCTATTGTTTCTCAGCGCTGACTGTACATTTCAATCACTTTGACCAGCTTATGAAGTACCTGTGACAGTTCTTTACCCCAAGTCAATGAAGTCCAAATTTCTAGGGGAAGTTTTCAGGCATCAGTATTATATAAAAGCTCCCCAGAGGACTCTAAAGTGCAGCCAGAGCTGAGAACCAGTATGCCTGCCACTCACTGTTCATCTATTTAGACTGACTACGAGGTACCAGGTATGGCTGTGGGCAACGAAGCGGAAAACACACAGAAGATGATGCTCGCTCTCACAACCTGCAGCGAGCTGTGCGTAAGCCCTTCATTAATAAATTATGACGGCATGGGTGTGAGTCCTGAGAACCACATACACAGGGGAATACACCTGCTAAAGGAGAATGCAAGGCTCCTTTAGAGAGAGAAATATTTTCTTTTTTTAAATTATACTTCAGGTTCTGGGGTACACATGCAGAAAGTGTGGGTTTGTTACATAGGTATACACGTGCCATGGTGGATTGCTGCACCCATCAACCCGTCATCTACATTAGATATTTCTCCTAATGCTATCCCTCCCCTCACCCTCCAACCCCCACACAGACCCCGATGTGTGATGTTCCCCTCCCTGCGCCCATATGTTCTCATTTTTCAACTCTCACTTATGAGTGAGAACATGCGGTGTTTGGTTTTCTGTTCTTGAGTTAGTTTGCTGAGAATGATGGTTTACAGCTTCATTCATGTTCCTGAAAAAGACGTGAATGAAGAAGAGATATTTTCAAATGAGGGAGCAGATTAGGGAAAATGAACTTCCATGAATGGTTTTTCATGATTATGCCTTCAATGTTTATCCACGATCATTGTTACAAGACACATCCACGTGGCATCTGTCTATGAAATAAGCATAGTCCACTGTATGACATGCATATGTCATTGTTTGAAATACAGAAATATCCCATTGTACGTTCGTGAAATGATCCGCTAAAAGATTCTCATAAGAAACCTCTTTCAGACCGCTTCTTCCCGCAGAGGAAGTAGCAGATTCCTCCTTTCCAGCTCTGTGACTTATCAAACTTGTTTCCCTACTCCCCTTGAACCCAGAAATCTTGAACCCAGAAATCTTGAACCCAGACACAGTTCTGTTCATTAGTGAATGTTGTGTTTATGGCTAAACTATGAGAAGTTTCTCTTTTTTTCTTTTGGACTACTACTGTTATTTTTGAAATTACCTCAAATTCTCTGTTTTGGTATGATGGAGACAAAAGAATTATAGTCAAATGCCCTTGCTCTATAATTTCTTCACAAAAAAAAAATGCATCTATGCTTTGCATTTATTACCTAAGCTGGGTTAGAAATGGAGAAGAGGTAACATAGATGTATTAAGCCCTTACCATGTGTCAAGCTGTTTGTAATGTGCTCTGTGTATATGATTTAAACTGTTTACTCAAATAATCCCATGACTGTGGTACTAACCTCCCATTTTAGAAAGGCAGAAGAAAAATGAGATTCAGATACAGTGGTGTCAGACAATTATGAGTAGACCAACAAGGGGCTGAATGATATGTGTCTTAATGTGGGATCTATTATATTTCCAATTAGTGCGTCTTTGGTCAAGTATTTCAAGGTTCGCTTTTTGGTCATCAAGTATTTCAAATCCCCTCCAGCAACATTTCAAATGCAAACCCTGAGTCTCAGCCATTTCACATCACAGACATGCACTTCTTAATTTAATAAATTAAATCTATTGTTAAATGAGGCATATCCAGGGCACTTGATGTGATAAAGAGATGAATCAGAAATGGATTCTGCCCTTAAGGGAATTTATAAACTATTAGAGGGGGGGAAACACACATATAATAATTAAAACTTACTCAGCAAGTACAGCTCTAACCAAGACAAGCAGCAGCTGGGGCTTTCTCCTCTGTTCCACACCATGCCAGGAGGCTGCTGTCAGGCAATCCCCATGCAAGTGACTGTAGGGGCAGAAGCAGGTGCTGAGTTGGGGTCGGTGAGAACCAGGAACCAGAGCCAAAGAGAGAGAAATAGTCACAGTGCCCAACAGGACATCTAAAAGTGTGATGTGCACAGCAATCTGACTAAAGGACCACTTAGGATTCCCCAAGACTAAGGTGGGCCTGAAACTCTGTGATTCTAACATACTCACACAAGACGCCTGGGCTGATATTTCAAGAACCACATTTTGAGTGGCAAAGGTCAACATTTTAAGTTCCATCATGTGAGTGTGAAGCTGGGAACAGGCCAGCAGCCTGCAGGTCGTGGAGGGACACACAAGTAGGCAAAGACAAGGCTGAAGCGGAGGTCAGGGGACTCCCATTCACACCACCAGGCTGGCCATGACACCACAAATTCACTGTCCCTCCTCTGTGTCCACTAAAAGGTGGGTGGGGAAGCCAGTTGAAAGCATGGAAAGGATGGGACGAGTCATCACTCAGAGCTTTCATTTAAAATAATTAGTCCAAAAAACTGGAAATGGAGCTATTCAGGAAATCCAGTGATTCTGGCCTCCGTAGGAAATCCAAAAGATTCAGAACCAAGTTAACACACATCAACAGAGTCTCATTCTGTCACCAGGCTGGAGTGCAGTGGCATGATCTCAACTCACTGCAACCTCCGACTCCTTGGTTCAAGTGATTCTCTTGCCTCAGCCTCCTGAGTAGCTGGGACTACAGGTTCAAGTGATTCTCTTGCCTCAGCCTCCTGAGTAGCTGGCACCATGCCCAGCTAATTTTTGTATTTTTTTTTTAGTAGAGTTGGGGTTTTACCATGTTGGCCAGGGTGGTCTCGATCTCTTGACCTCGTGATCCGCCCACCTCCTCCTCCCAAAGTGCTGGGATTACAAGTATGAGCCACCATGCCTGGCCTACATCCACCATTATTTTGGAGGAGTTGAATTTTGTGCATCTCTTCAGCTTGTTGGTTGTCTGTTTCCATGGTGGTGGTTGTGTAGATTTGTCTGGGTTTATTTTTGGTCACAGTGGAATGTGGCCATCACATTCGGGCAGCAGAGACACTTTGCAGCTAATGTTGCAGAAGGTGCTAACACAAATCTATTTTGAGTGAAAGAGTTGAATCAAAAGTCCTGGGTAAATATGACCTAAGTATTACTCATTGGGTTTTTCTTTTTTAGAACATAAATTGAACAGTTAAGAGTACCCCTGCTGGGGTACTATAGTACCCTATAAAGTACAATCTTAATTCAATACCCAAACTGATTTATTTAGCATTAACACAAATCTGACTAATTTCTGGCTTATGTCTTACTGAGTACTGGAATTTTGAATTCCAATTTTGAATTTGTCTCCTCTGCTGTTCGCTCGATACTAGAGCATGCAGGCTGACCACTTTTCAAAAGGAACCTGACTTTTCAGTTCCGAATCATAACATGAAAGTGACAGCCACAATAATTTGACAAAATAGTCCCTCACACAAACTTCACACCCTGTCATCTAGTGTAGAGTTCCAAAAGCTCAGCCATTTCCCCCAGAGAGCTCTGGAAGTGAAAGCCAACAGCACATAGGTTTTAACAAATGAAGTCCCAGCTGTTCTGGGCCAGTCTTGCATTCTGGATGAGTACTACGCATGCAAAGTAAACAGTTACTAGGATTTTAATAACCTAAGGAGCAAACTCAGCCATCAAGTTTAGTTCTTTGTTCCAGGACAATAAATCAGGTGCTTGTGAGCAAAGAATGACTGCCTAGTTCTAGAAGAATGGGCCATTTGAACCCACGGCAAAAAAAAAAAAAAAAAAAGAGCTAGAAGTCAAGTTCACTCACAGAAAGAACCCAAAAATTCATTCCAAAGTATGCTTTGGTGTCTCAACAACTTGGTTAATGTGACTACTGTGCTAGGACTCTTAAACCATCTCCATGCCCCTCAACTTATGACTTAGCAGGGCCTATGAATGGAGGTGGAGGTGACCCCTACCGGAGGATCAAGAACACTGCACTATTGCAGTTGCAATACCACATGGATATGTAAGATCCAATATCTACATAAGAGACGCACGGCCACACGGCCAGCCGGCTGCGTAAACCAGCCTGGAATCTCATATAATCCTTTCTCCACCACACACCAAGACAAGAACAGGGCAAGGAACAGGGAGAAAAATAAAGGTGGGGGAGGGGTGGTTATTTTTAGTCCCAGTTCTCATTTCAATCAGGGACTATCACTCTCCAGACTCAGCAGATGGCGGGCCAGACAGTTTTGTCTGATGATCTAATTAGTTTCCAGCACCTCATTATCACCTCACAATGGAATCTAGAATAAAAGCTTAAAGTGCAGAATGTTGAACCAGTTTATTCAAATGCAGTAAAGTGAGTTCAAGTTCAATTTTTTCATCAGCAATAGGCTTTATCTACTCAGGACGCATTTGAAGAGAATGAAGATTTAGGTGAGGACTGTTAATAAAGCAGCACGTCTCTAATATTGAAATGTTGTCAAAAATGTGAGGAGATAGAGCCGAGATAAGCCACAACATTCTGTAGTAAAAAGAAACTAAGAACCAGAAGAACTGAATTCTAGTTTCATCTCTGCCACTGATTAACCATATGGCAAGAAGCAAGTCAGTTTCTCTGAGCTCCATTCCCTTATCTGTGAAATGCAAACATGAGACCAAGCAGATGGACTCTACATTTTCTTCCAGTTCTAAAACTTCTCCTATTTAGCAACACTTCTGTAAGTAAGGTCAACTCCACAGTCTTCTATGACACACTTAGGAGACGTAATTTTTTTCAGATAAAATCATTTTCAAAATTGCTAAGCATGAAGGGTTTTTTGGGGGAAGAAAAAAAAACAGAGCGTAATTGCTTCAGCAGAGTCATCTCTTTCCAGGCACGGTGTTCAAAATACCATGCGTCCAAATGGGCCGGCCGAGCTGGCAAATGCCTGAGCTGAATCAATGGAGAATGAGGAGGCTACGCAGGTTCCACAGCAGCCAACCTCAAAATCCTTCGCAGGGCAGCTGCGTCAAGTGAGGACTGCTGATGCCTGGGACTCCCCGGACAATGTTAGCCTGCTGAGTCAGGGAGAGGCTGCAGGGCAGATATGACGTTCTCTGCTTTCAGTGTCTGGCTCCCACTTGCTGCTTGATAATGTTGCATAAAAACATGATACAAAGTATTTTTGTGCAATGGTTAAACTGTACCCCAGATGCCGGATTTTTTACCTGCTGGTATCACATTTTTTATTTCCAACTTGATATGAAAACTATTAACACTTCCAAACAGCAAATGTCTCCATGCTTCATAGTGTCATTACTCCTGACCTGCACTACCTCAAAAGGGTAGCCACTAGTCACTCGTGCCTGTTTAAATTTTAATTGATGTTAATATTAGATAAAATTTAAAATTCAGCTCGTCCTTTGCACCAGCCACATTTCAAGCGCCCTGTAGCCATGGTACTCACTAGCTGCATTTCATAGGTAAGGGAATGGATAGATGCATGGTGGATGCACTGGGGACCTCGCATTGGCACAGTGTGGATCTACATGATTTCTATCACCAACAACAGTTCCACTGGACAGTGCTGATCTAGACCAACCATTTCTGACTCCATGAAATTACTTTATGGTTTTGACATCGAGTACAAAAACAGCATTGAAACAAATAATGTCATGCCTGTAATCCCAGGACTTTTGGAGACCAGTGCAGGTGGATCACACAAAGTCAGGAGTTCAAGACCAGCCTGATCAACATGGTAAAACCCAGCCCCTATTAAGAATACAAAAATTAGCTGAGTGTAGTGGTGCATGCCTCTAGTTCCAGCTACTCAGAAGGTTAATGCACAAGCATCGCTTAAACTCAGGAGGCAGGATTGCGCTGAGCTGAAATAATGCCACTGCACTCCAGCCTGTGGGAGAGAACAATACTCTGTCTCAAAAAAAAAAAAAAAAAAAAAAATTCATAAGAGATCTGCTGTAGGTCATTTGGGGCCTAGAAAGATGTGATCTAACATGGCATAATTTAGCAATTTCTTTGATTTGTCTTTTGGGGAACACCAAGTGTTCTCACCCAAAAAGTTCAACTAAAATTGAAAAATCTCACCTGGGCATGGCGGCATGCACCCGTAGCCCCAGCTACTCAGGAGGCTGAAGTAGGAGGATCACTTGAAACTGGAATTAGAGGCTGGAGTGAGCTGAGATCATGATAGTGCCACTGCACTCCAGCCTGAGCAATGGTGTGACAGTCACACACACACACAAAAATTCTCAGGTCACAGTTAGAAATGTTTTAAAATTTCTCGTCAACAATTTGTACTCTTCATGATTTCTTAACCTAAAATATTAAGCTTACACACATACTTTACATACTTGCATTTATATCCTTCATATCTATACAAGTAGGTTTGTAGCTTGTGCTGAAATATCATCTCAGAGGAAGAACACTGTTAAACTAATCTATACTTCCAACCTCTAACCTCTTATTACTCTTTTTGTTTATGTACGTTAGGCTCTTACAGTCCCCCTTCTGTATTCGATCTAGTTCAAAGGTTGGCTTTTGTTTGCATTCATAGCCTTCCCATTGTAGAGATTTATTTATTTTTCCTTTTGATTTCTCATCCTTGAAAAGGTTAATTCATAAGGAAAAAGAATGACCTGATGATTATTTCTCATAACCACTAAGACTTGATCTTCATTGTTCTCTTCCCAACTTGTTCATGTAAGGTATTCTATTTGAAGCACAAGACACACTTTTGTTGCCTGGGTCAAATGTAGAAAATACTCACAATTCCTGCAAACACCTTCTTTTATAACATATGGAATCACAAAATATTGGTCTATATCAGAAATTATTTCAACACTATGACTAGGCTAGTGTTGCTCTCAGAAAAAAAAAATGTAATATATGTAATTTTTTGCAATCACCTTCTATTTCTCTTTTTCCAGTACTGATTCTTCTGTTTTCTTCTGGGATTCCTGCTTCTTCCCCTCTAGGAAGAAATTCAGAAGATCTCACTTGCCTGGGCTAGGGGGACAGAGCTGCTACTGCCTCCTGTGTCCATGAGAATTCAGCCCAATGGGGAATGGAACCGACACAGAAGAGGGACACATGTGAGGTGCAAATGAGGAAACTGCCGGCTGGGGACACCTTCTGAGCCCCCGAGTTCAGCCAGCCTAATAGCTTTGTCAATCCTGAGCTCTGAAACACCTTTAGAATTTCAGTGGCGCCTGCTTCCTATGAAGTTTTTAATCATTCACAGTTTAAATTGTGAAAAACCTCTAGAAAAAAAAGAAGTCTTAACTTGGTAATAATTTCATGCAAATTATTTTTAAAAACCATCACGGTATTTTAACAGGGGAAGACTTTTCTCAAACTATCCAATTTGCAGTAGCACAAGAAAGCAGTTGTGAGATTCTGCTATAATTAATAGGCACATTGTTAAGTGAATTATGCAATATTAAAATATCACCAGGGGGACAGAACTGGAAATAAATGTCCTCATCTGGACTGGATGGAGCTCTTCTGAGAGACCGTGTTATAAAGTTCTTTAATTTAAAAAATTACATTTCCGGGGCCTAATATTGTCAGAAAGACAAATAATCTGGCTCAGTAAGAAATATAGATTTAGAGGATTGTACTTAAGGGCCTAGCACGGTGGCTGTACATCACTGTCAGGCAGGAAGGAGTAGAGCCACCGACGTTGCATCCCTGAATCGACTGTGCAAGTGTTAATGGAAAAGGTATCCTTGAACGTCTCTAAATCTGAGATGCCTGAGAGCCCAGTCTCTTGCTGATACATTGCCTTAGGATGCTCCCAGGCACATAGGCTGTTTTAATATAGGTTTATTACTATGTAGGTATGGGAAGGCCAGGAGACTAAGAGATGACTGCCACTGGAAAGACAGATTATTATTCTCACAGATCCCAAGAAGACGAACATGGCACTCCATGGAGAGCCACACAGGTAAGCAGCAGAGCCATCCAGAGGCAGAGGGAGTGAGGAAGCATGGGTAGGAACCTTCACTGTAGTATCCACTGGAATAAATGGGTATGGCTGTGAGGTCCAAAATCAACATGGCAGGAGATTGAGTGTCTGGTCACGGCCCACATTCTGGTGTACAGATGGCCACCTCCTCGTGGTATCCTCACAGAGCAGAGGAAATAAGTGAAATCCCTCGTGTCTCTTCTAAGGGCACTAATCCTGTTAAAAGGGGCCCCACCCTCATGACCTAATCACCCCCCAAAGGTCCCACTTACTAGTACATCCCATTGTGGATTAGAGTTTTGACATATGAGTTCTGGGGTGACACATCGCGTTCATAGCAGTTGGTTTGCACTTGAAAGGCATGCTCATAAGTGAACTGTTTAGTGTCTCTAGAAATTGGCTAGCCCTGGTTTGTGCAGTTCCTCCAGAGTCCTCAAAGCTCCGGATGTCAAAGCATCCAAATACAGACAATAAAAGATATGGTTGATGCACATAGTTAATGGCTCATTCTAAACACCTGCATGGGCATCTGACAGGTGCACAGGAGGCCTCAGATTAGGTGGCAAAGGAGGTCCCAGACCTCCCATAGGGATGAAACTCTACAGAATGTGCTGATAACCAAAGGCCAGGCTGTCAATTTAAGGCATCCCCAAGAAGGTTTCTAAAAGAAAAATGCCTGCCACTCACTGCCACCACTTTTCAGTTCCCAATGCTTGCTATCTGAAACACATGGAAGGTGTTCTCTTTAAAATAGTAATGTGTGAATTCTGGAAGACTTACCAAGGAGCAGACCCTCATTCTCTCTCCCAAATCCCTCTCAAAAGAATTCTAATTTTAAAAATGAACTTAAGAGTTGGCTGGAGCTTCCTCTTCTCCTCAAGGATCCCTGGCACTTTTGCAGACTAAAGTTCTTGTGAAGACTTGTAAGCCAGGGAAAGGGCTAGCTTCCCTGTTATTCAACGGTCTAGGAGAAACCACGAGCTCATCACCAAGGAGCCTGCATCTCGGGAACAGTACATCATCCTGAACATCCCGGCCAGAAGAGCCCTGCAGTCTCCCGGTCAGCACACGCACCCATCCTCTCTTACCCTAACACAGACTGTTAGCAGAATGCCGGGGTTTGGTCTAGGTCCACTGCTGGCTGCACAGAAAGCCAATTACTGAGACAGAGTCTATTGCAAGGGAAGAAGGCTTTTTATTCTGGCAATGTCAACAGAGAAATTGGGAGACAAGTCTCAAATCCATCTTCCCAACTGACTAAAATTGGGGGGTTTATATGGCAGGGAAGGAATGTAGCTACATGCAGTAAGGACTCAGGGAGGGGTAAGGAAGCAATCATGAGGAATGAGGGGTCTGGCGTCTATTGTCTGGATGCCATGAGCCAGTGAGTTCCAGTCCCCTGCCAGGGTTGGTTTCCTGAGGAAGAAACTCAGATGAGACAAGTATAAGTTTCAAGTGTTAAAGTGAAGAGTCAATTTCTACGTTTATCCATAAACCTGTAAATATTACTTCTATGAAACAATTAGACCAATTTCAAGACCAGTGAGAAACTTTTTGACCCCAATGACAAGCCCCTGCCCTCCAGCGGGACTACACAGTTCTAAAACAACCTTTCCCCTACAGCTGGAAAAGCTCTTCCCTGTCCCTGCACCTAGAGAAACCCAAGAAAATCACCGCCTGTTCTCCATACCTCTCAATCAAAAAATAAAAAGAAACCAAAAAATGCAGCCTATCGGCCAACAGTTGCCTGTCCCTTTATCTCCAGCCTAAGAAAAATGAAAAGAACCCACATAAACAAAAACTGAACTTTTCTCTTACTTGGAATCTCCCTGTTCCCTGGAGACTCCAACAGCCTGAGCAAAGATGCAGAAGCCAGGAGAGAGCCCAGATTTCCCTGGAGCTTGTTCACCTGCAGAAGAAAGCCACTGCAGAGGATAGGGTAGGACACAGCTGATGTGCTGGTCGGGCAAGAGCGGGGAACGCCTGTATGGGGCAACTTGGCTGCATGCTGTCACCTGGTGGGCAGGGGAATACAAAATAATGATACAACTCACACCTCCAGAGATTCTCACTTAATTGGTGTGGGCTGCAGCCTGAGCACTGGGGTTTTTAAAAGCCCTCTGAGTTTAGCCAAAGTTGAGAAGCACATCTATAAGAAGATACTGCAAAACATTATTTCTCACTTTTTTACTGTAATAATAGAATTGGAAAGTCATGAATTCATAACCTGGAAGGACCAAGGGGATGCTTCCTCACAACAAAGTATATTGAGCACCAGAAATCATTTTTATTTATTTAACAAATGCTTACTTAGCTCTTACGTGCAAGGCACTGTTAAAGTACCTTACCAATATTAATTCAATTACAGTCATAATGAGCCTATGAGATTGGTACTGGCTGTTATCTACTTTTTAAATGTGGTAAACTGAGGTGGGTATTGGGTAAAGAACATCCACTTAATTCAAACATTCAAATAATATGAGCAAAAAGGTATAGGAAGGACCGGCCATGGAGGGCGACATTCTCCATCCTAAACGTACACATAAGTCCCTAGGATCTTGGTGCAGCATGGATTCTGACTCGGGAAAGGGGCTTTGGGGGTCTGCCTTTCTAACAAGCTCCTGGGAATGCTCCACAATTAGCCAGGAGAACTAATTTGTGAATAACAGTGGTTCAGAAGAGGCACAAAGGATAGTAAAGGAAATAGAAGAAATTTTCTCTGAGGTGAAAAAATACTAAAATTTTTAATGAAAACAGCTTACTTCCCCAAAGGATTAACGAAAATAAGGCACTGGCTGACCATGAGGGGCCCTCACTGGTATCCGGAGTGACTAGATGGGTTACCAAGTAAAAAGTCTGTGACCCCCATGGAATCCGGACGTGCCACTGGAAGCTGGAACGTGGTGTAATCCACTTGGCTTTCCTGCAAAGAAACCTTCATCTGTCCAAAGCCCCTTCTCCGTGACTGGGAGAAAGGCATTTCAGCCTGGTAAGGACTGGAGAGAACGACCACAACTCAGTTTCTGAGGAAACTTCTAGTGGAAGTGCCCAGCCTGGAGAAGATTCAGTCAGAACAATGATCCCAAACAAAAGAACCCCCAAAAAGCAGCAAGTGAACTTTAAAATATCGCAAATATTAGACGGCAAACTTAGAAGGAGTCAGGAATTGTTTTGGGAAAGTCAAGGCATGGCCCTGAGAGTCAGGTGGGCACCTGGTTGGGTTACCTGTGAAAATGAATGGTTAGAACAAGAGTAGGTTGTAGGCTGTACAAAGCCCATCTCCCCTGTCCACTGGGCCTCACAGCACTGCCTCTTACCTGCATTGGGGCAGCAGGGGGTGCAGAGACAGAAAGACTCCATGCAGACAGCAGGCCACTGTGCCCGCTCTCCTCACCAGGGGCTGGTCAACAACAGCAATGCAGCCACCTCACCCTCAACTTCCTTTATCCCAGCCTCAAAAGTTACTTAACTCGAGATTTATGACAATGAGAAAAGGATTTGCTGAAAATTGCTAAATCCACAAAATTAAATAAGAAATCTAGGCAGTTTAGTATACATTAACCTACCTGGACTGTGATCATTCCTCAGCATTCACAAAGATCGAGTCCCAAGACTTTTAGAAATCCCCAAGTTTAGGAACACATAAATGATTGTCCAGTCTATGGGCTTTCTCTGTGAACGCGTTGCTATTAAGGGCCATTTACAGTCTGGGAATTTCCTCACACTACATGCTAACCATCTTTCAATCCTCTTTAGGTTTTATCTCCGGAAGATGACTGGGCAGCATTGGCTGGAGAACTGCCTGGATGGCTTCACTGATCAATCAATTGGCTGTCACTTATGGGTTGGTAGCCAGAGTGACACCAAATCTCAGCATGCAGAGCTCATACCCAAGGCTGGGCCCTGGGGGTTCTGGATTCGTGGCAGGAACTCACATTGTGACCTTGAGGACTCCCCCCTCACCCAGCCTTGAACCTAAGAGAGCAGTCAGACCAGGAAATGCTGTGCCTGTGGGTAACCTATAGCTCCCAAGAGACTGCAAAGTAGAAAAACAGTGCAGGATTTACAGCTTGATGATTTCTAGGAAGCTGCTTCAACTCTTGCCCTGGTCAAATTTACTCACATTACTATTGTTCTACCCAAATAAATAGATGACTTGGGTATATTAAATCAATCAAGCCAGTTTTTCTTTCATTTTCTTTTTCACATTACTCGGAGTCAAAATTTGGAGAAAGCACGCCTTATCCATGGTTAGTGAATTGTTTCCTAACACCCATGGCCACCCCCCAGTGAGTTGTGTCCACGAAGTACCAGGAACCATGCCCAGATAACCAGGACACATCACCTGAGAACACTGGAGATGTCACAAGGTCTCCAATAAGTGAATGGGAAACAGGAGCTTTATGGGAGGGGTGCTCTGCTCTGCTGCAGGCAGGGCACACTCTCGGATATGGTGCCATGACATGGTGAAGACAGACCCACTTCTTGAACCAAGCTTACCCCACGCAAAAAGCCCATGCCACTGGCCCATGCACACAGGCTCCTTTGAGTAAGACTGGGTCTGGTCACCACCCTTGCCATTTCCTGGGTCTGGTCACCACCCTTGCCATTTCCTGCCATTCCCTGCAACTCTGCAATGTGACCGGGCACCCCACTGCCCCTCAGACCCTGCACATTTTCTCTCTGGTGGGTCTGTTGGCCTGGTGAGAGCCCTGTGGGGAAATGTGAGCTACGGGCATTGGGTAGATGAAGCAGAGTGAGCAGACATCCCATGGCACCATCCCACCTGATCAGTTTGCTTTCCGAGGCTTGGTGAGCCTCTATCTAATAATGTTAATATTGCTGTAATGATATAATAGTTAATATTTATTAACTGCCTGCTTTGACACAGGTGCAGTTCTGCATATTTTTCAAATATTAGTTTATAGCTTCATTTTGTATTACTCCATTAAAAACACAGTAGGAATTAGATGAAGATTACCTGGGAAGAAGATGGGCTACAGGCTACATTCACAAGGCAGGGAAGGGAAGTGGGGATGGCAACCTCAAGGGCCCTGGGAGGATTTCCAGAGGAGGAAAAGGTTCTGATCTCACATGTTTCCATGACTAGGCTGGTGTAGTCAGTGGTCCCAATTTTAGCAAAGCTGAGGAACACGGTATCAATTCCAAAACCATACTATCTTACCAGATGTTTACATAACAGCCATGATGCATACTCCAAAGGTTTATAAGCAAGAACTAAGAACATTGTTCACAGAGAGACTCCACACACTGCTACCCCAGCCCAGGGATTCAGGAAGCTCTTGTGGGCCAGCCCTGAGCCCTGACCACCAGCCCCCGATGTTGTGTGTGTGTGTGTGTGTGTGTGTGTGTGTGTGTGTGTGTGTGTATGCTCTGCACTACACAGCCAGAAGGAGCCAGATAAATCTTGATGGATGTGGTTCTTGAGGTCTTTCTTAGGTTTTTATCTTCCACCTGTTTCAAATACTGCTTTTTCCCGCATAGCTGTCTTGTAGACACTATCTCTCCTCAATATGATGCTCCCACTGGTTGATACAAATTTTTCCATGGCTTCATCTAGCTAAAATTCATATTATATGCCCTAAATAAATATACCTGCTCCAGACTTATCTCCCGAGCTTCCAGCCTGGAAATGCAATAGCTGGGTGCCTGTATCCCTTGGGGTACACACACCACAGGCTCTGCAGTCTGTCTCATCGTGTTCCCTTGTAAGGCCTGATCTTCCCTCTCGGGGTCTACCTCAGTGAATTGCACCCATTTTCCAAGGTAAGAACCGGGATTCAGTGCTTCCCTCCTCCTCTCCGTCTTCCACATGACATCGATGACCAAAGTCTTGTTCATTACCCCTCTGTGTATCTCTGGAAACTCTCTCCTTTGATCTGCTTAATCTTTCCTGGTTCCATCTTTCAACATTTCTCCCCTGGTTACTCCCATAGCACCCTTTGAGCTTTTCCGCTCTTTTGGAGCTCTCCAAATTATCGGCATGTCACATTTACTCATTTGTGCATCTGCTCACACTCCTGTTTAAAATCCTCCTCTGAAGCCCCAGATCCTTCGGAATAAAATTCAGCATTCTCGGCCCGACCTCCTAGGTCCTTCAAGATCTGGTTCTGATGTTCTCTGTGGCCTTGCCTTCATCGCACCCCTCTTCCTCTTCCACCTTCAGTTACCCTGATGGAAATTCACCGGCCCAAGCACGCCTTGCTTTGCCCCACTCTCCGGCTTTGAAGCTCCCCGACTAGAGAGTTAAACTCTGGCTGAGCTCTCTGTTCGCCCTTCAAGACTCAGTTCATCTCTCTTCACATTTACCTTGGCTTTCCCTAGAAGATATGGTTACGGACGCTGATGAGCAATTGAAAGTAATGAGCTAGAGGGAGCACAGAAGGACGAGAAGCAAGTTTTCCCCACGGTCTCCTGAGTGACTCTTGCCTCTGACTACCTGCAACGGGCTGCAGGGGAAACACAGATCAAAGAAACTGTGTGTTCTCAAAGGCCTATCTGGAAATGTCAGAAGTGGTGTTATGCACACGGAGTTGCGTAAGCTGGATATTGGCAAATTGTAGAATTCCATTATTGTTCTTCTAAATTTGGGAGAAAAATAAATATCATTCCTTCTGTTGCTATTTCATGGAACTCTCTCATATTGTTCCTTACATGCCGTCTTTCATTCACCTGAGCATACAATAGTCCCTTGTTATCCCTGGTTTCACTTTCCACGGTTTCAGTTATCTGCCATCAACCACAGCCTGAACATATTAAATAGAACATTCCAGAAATAAACAATCTGTAAGTTTTAAATTGCACACCACTTTGAGTATTGTTTTAATTGTTCAACTTTATTATTAGTTAATCTTAACTTCTGACTATGCCTAATTGATAAATCCATCTTTATCATAGGAATATATGAATAGAAGAAACATGGTGTATGTAGGGCTCAGTACCATCAGCAGTTTCAGGCATCCACTGTGGGTGTTGGAAGGTGTCCCCCTGCGTGAGGCTACTACCCTATTGCTGCAGACCAAGCACTAAGAAGCTTGGGAACTATAGGCAAGTATGATTGAATCCTGTTCTTCAAGGATGTCCTGGAATGACCATCACCCTGACACTCCCAAACACACCACTGAAACTGAGTCAGGCAGCAGACACACTTCCAGAATGGTGACTGAAGCACTTCTGAAAATACACTCCTCCGTGAATGCATCAAGAACACTTGGGAAATTTCCAGCATTGATTCATTTCGGACTCTGGAAATTAACATAGGCATGCAACAATCTTAAGAGTGTTTATCATGAAAAATATCTGAATTTTTGTAAGAAAAGCAAGCTTTGTGTATTTTAACTTGTTCTGTTACCATCCCCTGTCCCTACCTCCACAGTAACCTGAACACCAGCAGCCTCAACGACAAAGGCTGGAGTCAGAGGAAGAGAATAGACTCTCTAGTTCCCCACATTATACTATTTTTAATGTGTAGCTTTCCACAAAAAAAAATTACAAGATACATAGAGGAAAAGGAATTAGGGGCTACATACACAAGGAAACAATGTGATTACTAGAAATTGGCGCTGAGGAAGTCCAAACATTAAACTTTTAAGACAAGCAGTTTAATTCAGCTCTTATAAATATGCTAAATGGGTACCAAAAAAATGGAATCATTAAGACCTACTATTTGATAGCACAACAGGGTGACTATAGTCAGTAATAACTCAACTGAATAATTTTAAAAGAACTCAAAAATGTAATTAGATTGCTTGTAACTCAAAGGATAAATGCTTGATGGAATGGATACCCCAATTCTTCATCATGTGCTTATTTCAAACTGCATGCCTGTATCAAAACATCTCATTACCCTATCAATATATACACCTACTATGTATCCATAAAAATGTCAAACAAAAAACAATAAGAAATTAAAAACAAATATGCTCAAAGAACTAAGGAAAATCATGTCTAAAGAATTTTTTAAAGTATGAGAATAATTCCCCATCAAATGGAGACTACTACTAAGACAGAGAGGTTATAAAAAGAACAAAATAAAAATTCTGAACTTGAAAATTATAAGAACTGAAAGGCAAACTATAAGGACTCAACAACAGATTTTAACTTGAAGAAAAACTGAGTTTCTTTTATTCTGAAGAATATGAAGAAAAAATATGAAAAATGAACAGAGCCTCAAAGATCTGTGGGACATCATTAATTATATCAACATACACATGAGTGGGAGTCCCAGAGAAAAGAAAAGGGGAGAGAGTAAGACACAGAAAAAATATTTGAATAAATAATGGTGAAAACTCTCCAAAGGTAATGAAAATAATAACATACATGTCTGAGATGTTCAACAGAATCCAAGTAAGATAAATTCAGAAAGGTCTATACCTAGACACATCATTATAGCGTTGTCTAAAGTCAAACAGAAAATCCTGAAAGCGTCAGAAGAGACGTGATTGAATATATAGTGATGCTGAATACAATAACAGCTGAATTCTTAAAAACCATGTAAGCCAGAGGGAGTGGGATGACATTCTTAAAGGGCTGAAGAAAAAGACTATCAACCAGGAACTGTGTTTCCAGCAAAACCACTAACTAAAAACAAAGAAGAAATTAAGATATTCCCAGTTTAAAAAGAAAAAAAAAGCTAATAGAATTTGTTGCTAACAGATCTGTCTCATAAGAAACACTTAGGGGAATTCTTTAGGCAGAAATGAAAGGATATTCACATGAAGAGGAAATCTACAGGAAAAAATAATGAGCACTGATAAAAGAAAATGTAAAAGACAGTATAAATATACTTAAATAATAACTTTTCATCTCCTGTCTTACAGATAAAAAAACTACAAAAAACAATAATTATTAAATAGGATTGATTGGTTCATAACAAGTAGACACGAATCATGAAATGATACTAGCCTAAAGAAAGGAAGAATAAATACCATTGGGGAAAAATGGTATTAAACTTACTGAAATTTAGCTGTATTATTCTAATCTAGATGTTTTAAGTTAAGATGTTAATTGTAATCCCCAGAGCAGCAACCATTAATAAAATAACTAAATATTCATTATATATACACATAGATACATAAATACATCCATACATAGATATATATATATATATATATATATATATATATATATATACACAGAAACAACAAGCAATTAAATGGTACACTAGAAAAATCTATGTAACACAAAAGGAGGCAGTAATGAAGGAATAGAGAAACAAAATTTTGATATCAAAGAACAAAATAGTGAAATGGAATGTAAATTCTACCAAAACAATAATTACATTAATATAAACAAAGTAAATACCCCCCCAAAAAAGCAGATACTGGCAGATAGGTTAAGAAAACAAACAAATAAAAACATGGTCTCACTATATGTTATATAAAAGAGAGAGACTTTAGCTTCATACACACAAAATGCAAAAAAGACCTATCACGCAAACAGTAACAAACAGAGAGGCAGAGAGTCTAGGCTAGATTACTATCAGATAAAATATAGTTTAAGACAAAAATTATGACTAGAGACAAAAATGAATATTTTATAATAATAACACAGTCAATCCATCTGTTAGGTATAATAACTATAAACATATGCATCTAACAATAGATTCTCAAGAAATGTGAAACAAAGACACACATTTGTTAGGAGAAATAGACAATCAACAATAATATTGAGGCCAGGCGCAGTGGCTCATGCCTGTAATCCCAGCCCTTTGGGAGGCCAAGGCGGGTGGATCACTAGGTCAAGAGATCGAGACCATCCTGTTCAACATGGTGAAACCCCGTCTCTACTAAAAATACAAAACATTAGCTGGGCATGGTGGCGCGTGCCTGTAATCCCAGCTTCTCAGGAGGCCGAGGCAGGAGAATTGCCTGAACCCAGGAAGCGGAGGTTGTGGTGAACTGAGATCGCACCATTGCACTCCAGCCTGGGTAACAAGAGCGAAACTCTGTCTAAAAAAAAATAATAATAATAATAATAATACTTCACTTTCAATAATATAGAGAATAAAATAGATAGAGGATCATTGAAGAAATAGACTTGAATAACACTATAAACCAACTAGTCCTAACAGGTATTCATAGAACATTCCACTGAACAGCAGCAGAAAACAGTTCTCTTAAGTGCACATAGCACACGCTCCAGAATAAATCATGTTTCAGGAAACAAGCCTCAATCCATTCAAAATTTGTGAAATTATAAAAAGTATGTTCTCTAAGTGCAAAAGAATAAAATTAGAAATCAGTAACAGAAGGAAATGTGGGTAATTCAAAAACAGATGAAAATTAAATGACACATTTTTAAATAGCTAATATAACAAATGGTGCTGGGATAATTGGCTAGCCACATGTAGCAGAATGAAACTGGATTCTCATCTCTACCATATACAAAAATCAACTCAAGATAGATTAAGGACCTAAATCTAAGACCTGAAACTATAAAAATTCTAGAAGATAACATTGGAAAAACCCTTCTAGGCATTGTCTTAGGCAAGGATTTCATGACCAAGAACCCAAAAGCAAATGCAATAAAAACAAAAATAAATAGGTAATTAAACCAAAGATCTTTTTCACAGCAAAAGGAACAGTCAGCAGAGTAAACAGACAATCCACAGAATGGGAGAAAATCTTCACAATCTATATATTTGACAAAGGACTAATATCGAGAATCTACAACGAACTCAAACAAACCATCAAGAAAACAAACAAACAATCCCATCAAAAAGTGGGCTAAAGACATGAATAGACAATTCTCAAAAGATATACAAATGGCCAACAAACATACGAAAAAAATGCTCAGCAACACTAATGATCAGGGAAATGCAAATCAAAACCACAATGCAATACCACCTTACTCCTGCAAGAATGGCCGTAATCAAAAAATCAAACAACAGATGTTGGCATGGATCCAGTAATTAGGAAACACTTCTACACAGTTGGTGGAAATGTAAAAAATTACAGCCACTATGAGAAACAGTGTGAAGAGTTCTTAAAAACTAGAAGTAGGACTACCATTTGATCCAACCATCCCACTACCGGGTATCTACCCAGAGGAAAATAAGTCATTATATGAAAAAGATATTTGCACATGCATGTTTGTAGCAGCACAATTCACAACTGCAAAATCGTAGAAACAACCCAAATGCCCATCAATCAACGAGTGGACAAAGAAACTGTGATAGATGGATGGATAGAGAAGTAGATAGATAAATAGATAATGTCTCACATATATATATATATATATATATATATATATATATATATCACATATATCATATTACATATATATATCACACACATACATGTATATATATATGATGGAATATATATATGAGATGGAATACTACTCAGCCATAAAAAGGAATGAGTTAATGGCATTTGCAGTGACCTAGATGAGACTGGAGACTACAATTCTAAGTGAAGTAACTCAGGAATGGAAAAGCAAACACCATATGTTCTCACTGATAGGTGGGAGCTAAGCTATGAGGATGCAAAGGCATAAGAATGATACAATGGACTCTGGGGACTTGTGGGGAAGGGTGGGAGGAAGTGAGAGAGAAAACACTCCAAGTATGGTGCAGGGTATACTGCTCACGTGACGGCTGCACCAAAATCTCACAAATCACCACTAAAGAATTTATGTAACCAAACATCACCTGTACCACAGTAACCTGTGGAAATTATTTTTTAAATTAATTTAATTTAATTTTAAAAAGAAATGGCAAATAAGCACATGAAAAAATGCCCTTCAGCATCTGGTTATTAGGAAATTCAAGTCAAAATCATTATAAGATACCAGTTCACACTATCTTTTTGGCTTTTTTTTTTTTTTTACTTTAGGATAGCTAAAATTAAAAAGATGAAATGTTTGTGAAGACCTGAAGACAACGGAAGTCTCAGACATTGCTGGTGGGTGTAAAATGGAGCAACCACTTTGGAAAACAGCTTGACAGCTCCTCAAAATCTTAAATATATACTTCATATGACTGAGAAATTTCATTATTGGTTTTCAAGATAATTAAAACATATGTCCACACAAAAACCTGTGTATCAAGAAGTCCACCATGTGAGATTCTTATCTAACCACCTTCCTTGTCTGCTTACTCTACAAACTACATGTGATTAGTCCTATCACCATACTCAGCTCTTTCCACCTCTTCTTCTACTTCAATGAATTCCCTGGTTACCTGACAGTTCACATCTGGGATCAGCCCCTGTCTTCTCACTGCAAAGCCAAGGTTTACACACTAGAGCTCCCCAGACACACACAAGATTGCATTTGCCACCTGCACAGTGACAAATGGGGTTTAAACACGTGATTGGAGTCAGAGCCTTGGCTTTGGCCGTCTCATATAAGTGCTTGAATTGGAAGTTTTAAGCAAGGCCATGTCATCTTTACTTAGTGTTCAACATTCAAACAATAAACAGGTCTATTTTTCACTTGTAGGAGTGCAGATAGGAATAATAACATAGCCACATTAGTTATGTGGGTATTTGTAAATGAGAAAACTACTTCAGAAAGAACAGGTCAATTAAATGGTAACAGATTAGACTTGGCAGGTCTTTCTGGCCTGAGAATGAGAACATTATATTATTTGAAAGGGCATACATTTGCCCAGAAATTCATATAGTACAGATAAACCAGTAGCTGGAAATTCGTAAACATAGCAGTGCTTTTTGCAAAGAACCTGGCATTACACTAAGATCTAAAAATAGAAATATGAGAAACAAGAGCCCAGCACAGAAGCATCTCCGATCCTTCTCTGTCTCCCTGAACCACTGCTATTGTCTCAGCTCAGCCCTTCACCAGCCCTCGCCTGGACTGTGAAAACTGCTTCTTAATTGTTTTTCTGACTACATTTGAAGCCCCTCGAGCTGATCTTCTACACAGGCTCTCAAGATAGTCTGTCTAAACGGAATCGCGTCCATAATCCACAAGATTCAAGTTACATGACACAGGGAGCTCTTTCCCTTGTCATCCTTCCTGCTGTCACCTCGCGATGCTGTCTGGATGAAATCTCTTGCAACTCTGTTGCAAGTCATTCACTAATTTAGCACTAACAGGTACCCTGCTAGAGGCCCGATTTCATTTCACAAATTTAATCTTTCCAACCAAACTGCCCCACCTAACAGGCGAAGACATGAGATAAATTGTCAACATCACCTGGATGGAAAGGGTGTGGCAGTCCAGATCCTCCAGCGTGCACACCACACCCAAGCCTCTTCACTGCTTTACTGCTGGATCACCTGCACTCTCCGGGGCCCGCATGCCTTCACTCACACGTGTTTCTCTCTCTGACATGTTTGCATTCCTTCTCTGCCTGGTAAACTTCTCTCAAGGCCCAGGTCAAGTGCCAGCTCCGCTGGGAAGGCTCCGTGACTTCCCAGAAGCTGCTCCCCTGACATCCCTCCCTGGCCTTTCCATATGTCCCTGTACTGCTTCCCCCATCACTGCAGTGGCCTCAGAATGGTGTGACATGTGGTAGAAGCACAGTAATTTCTATTTTTGCTTTTTAAAACTGTTTTCCATTTTTATTGCATTAAGACACATGGAACATAAACTTTACCTTCTTAGCCATACGCAGTGCACACACCGTTCAGTAATATTAAGTATATTCATAATGTTGTGCACCCATCATCACCAACCATCTGCGTAACTTTTCATCCTGTAAAGCTGAGACTCTGTACCTGATAAACAGAAACTCCCCATTCCTTTCCCCTGCCTGCTTTTGGAAACCAATTCTACTTTCTGTCTTTATGAATTTGACTACTCTAGAGAGCTTATTATATAAGTGGAATCGCACAGTATTTGCCTTTTTGTGATGGGCTTATTTCACTTAACGTAATGTCCTCAAGATTAATATATGTGGATTATGACTCAGAATTCCCTTCCTTTAAGGCCAAACCATTTGTATACACCATTTTTTGTTTATAGATGCATCTGTCAATGGACATTGGGCTTGTTTTCACATTTTAGCTATTGTAAGTAAGACAGCTATGCACATGGCATACAAATGTCTCTTGGACATGCCGCTTTCAATTATTTTGGGTATGTACCCAGAGGTGGAATTATTGGATCACAAGGTAATTCTATTTTTTAAGTTTTGAGATACTATCATGCTGTTTTAGTGGCTGTAACATGTTACATTCCCGCAGAGGGTACACAAGGGTTCCAGCTTCTTCACTTCCTCACCCACACTTGTTACTTTCTGATTTTTGATACCAGCCATCCTCATGGGTGTGAGGTGGCTTCTCACTTTGATTTGCACTCCCCAATGACTAGCAATGTTGAGCATCTTTGCATGTGCTGACAGACCATTTGCATGTCTTCTTTAGAGAAATGTCCATTCCAGTCCTTCAATCCATTTTTTAATAGGGTTGTTTGTTTATTGCTGTTAAGTTTTAGGAATGCTCTAGATATTCTAGATATTAATCTCCTATCAAATGTATGATTTTCAATTGTTTTTATCCATTCTTTGGATTGTCCTTTTACTCAGTTAATATTATCTTTTGATGCAGAAGTGTTTTCGTTTTCACGAAGTCCAATTTGTCCACAATTGATAGTTACAGAATGACAGTCACAAGGATAACACAAACTTTCTCTTTAACTCCTGCATTTGTCTTTTGTGTTCTGAACAGATCTGGCATTGTCATTAGAATCCATCTTCTGCCTTCCTGAAGCTTTAGGCAGAGAATGACCCTGTGCCAAGAGGCAGTCATGGGGGGATGGGGTACAGTAGGACAGCATCAGCACCCCAGTAAACCCCTGAATGTGCAAGTCTAGGCATGCCCTGACAAGGGAGAAGAGGAAACCTGGCGTTAGGGTCCCACCCAACATGCCTGCAAGGGGAGGGGTATTTAATTTTTAATTTTTTTTTTTTTACAGAACTTTGTTCTTATCTCCTAGGCTGGAGTGCAATGGTGCGATCACAGCTCACCGCAACCTCTGCCTCCCAGGTTCAAGTGATTCTCCTGCCTCAGCATCCCATGTAGCTGGGATTACACGCACCCGCCACCATGCCCAGCTATTTTTTTTTCTTATTTTTAGTCTGGATGGAGTTTCACCAGGTTGGCCAGGCTGGTCTCGAACTCCTGACCTTAGGTGATCCACTCACCTCGGCCTCCTGAAGTGCTGGGCTTACAGGCATAAGCCACTGTGCCTGGCCAAATTTGAAATCTTTAGAGTACACAGGTAAAATATTTTAGCACATTTGGAAAATACAGAAAAGATTTTGTAAAAAAAATTAAAAGATCACTTAAAACTCATGACCTGGATATAACTGCTGTTAAGTGCCAGTGAAATTTCTCACCAGTGTTTTTTGTTTGCTTGTTTTCTTCTTCTCTGTGTATTGTAAGGGATATGGTTTTCCGCTAGGCTACCGTTTCAAAGAAAAATTTCTGGAGGTGACTTTTCTCCTTGGGGACACTTAGCAATGGCTGGAAACACTTTTGGTTGTCAAGGATACTATTGGCATCTAGTGGGTAGGGACCAGAGAAGCTGCTAAACATTATACAATACCCAGGACACACACACACACGCGCGTGCACACACACACACACACACACACACTCAGAGCAAAGAGTTATGTCCACAAAATGTCCACAGTACTGAGGTTGGGAAGTTCCACTCTGCAGCTGCATCGTCTGGCAGGCTTGTTAAAGCGCGGGATGCCAGGCCCACTCTCAGAATTTCTGATTCCACTGGTCTGGGTGGGGCCAGGGGACCTGCATTTCCAACAAGCTTCCCGGTGACCCCCTATTTCCAGAGTTAGGGAGAGCCTAGGAGGACCACAGGTCTGCCTTTCTCTAGCTCCCCACTCACCCTCCCAAAGAGGCGAGGATGAGCTGCCCCATGGAGTGGCATCCGATGTCTACCCATCCCCACTTACTGGAAGCCCTGTGCTCAAACCCACCTCTCTCTTCCCTGCTGGAGAGGCTCCGGGCTGAGAGGCATCTGCTCTCTTCAAGGCCAGAAGGCACAGCACCCTTCTCCAAAGGTGCCCATTCCTGCCTCGACCTGGGTGGGAGGGAACAGAAGCTCACCTAGTCCCAGAAGCCGGTTCACGCTCTGTTCCGCCCAGTGCTAACATAGTAATTTCATTTTTCACCCCTTCTCGTGTTGGTGAATTTCTCATTCATTTCTGAATTTAGAGGAAAAAGGGCATGTGGCTTATGGGTCTCTTTAAGCTTCACCGCAGGGTGTTTTGACTGGAAATTGAAAAGGAGACATATCCTTGCAGCTAGCCACATAGAAGACCAGCTTCACACGTGGGAAGTGGAAGGTCTCGGTGGTGGCCAAGGAAGGAGAGGGGCTGTGGGGGCTGCGGACTCCTACTTACCATTTGGGGTCCCAGCAGCCTGTTATGTCCGGCAGCCTTAGGTACCCAGTGTGCCGTTAATAGGCCCCTGGCTGTTTTAAAAAGTACACACTTTAGTCAACTCTGGACAAGCAATGCCAACCACTGTCTTTGACCTAAGCCTGTGAGGTGAGAGAGAAATGAGATGAAAGCCTTGTCTCAGAACAGACCACAGGCTTTTGAGCCATTGCCGTGGGAACCATTTTTGCTCCGTTTAACATGTGTTTTCAGCCAGGACTGTAGAAGGGGGCCTTAAGCAGCCTCAGTGGCTCCTTTCAGGAGGGCTGCAGAGACCTCACCACTGAGGTTCCTGCCTTTAAATTGTGAATGCCGTCCACTCCGTCGCTTCCCTCAGACATCTTACTGGTCTTCATCTCATTTCCAACTGCTTTGCAGCTGGGCTTTGAAGGATGCAGAACGGTCACCCTCTAGTGCAGGCGTCCCCAAACTTTTTACACAGGGGTCCAGTTCACTGTCCCTCAGACCGTTGGAGGGCCGCCACATACTGTGCTCCTCTCACTGACCACCAATGAAAGAGGTGCCCCTTCCTGAAGTGCGGCCAGGGGCCGGATAAACGGCCTCAGGGGGCTGCATGCGGCCCGCGGGCCATAGTTTGGGGATGCCTGTTCTAGTGCCTGGGGTTTGTCCTCAGAAAATTTTGAAAAAAAAAAAAAAAAAAAAAAAAAAAGTCATGCAGCCCTACAAGGACTTCACTGTTGAAGTGTTTGTTAAAAATAAACAAATTATAAGCCTGAAGCCTGTCCTTGGATTTCAAGGACTCAGACAGTGAGCTCAGCCATACAGGAATGATCAATGTTACCAGGGGCAGATAACGACAAGGGGCCAGTTACACAATTATAGGGGAATCTGCTTCTTTCTCTAGGCTGTGGCTGTTTACCCAGCTAAAGGCTTTGTAAACAGGGTATAGGTCACACATTTTCTCTAGGAATCCTGCTTCCTCAAGAGATCAGTGACAGGCTGGATTGGCTGTGAATCTAGATTTTTGTCATTAGCGTCAGAAGAGAGGCAGTGCAGACAAAAGGAGAAGCCCCGATTATACTGGAGAAAAAAGAGCGGCTCCCTTAGAAAGACGTGAATTTCAAGGCAGCCTCCAGACATGTAGAGAAAGGGGACACAGGGGCGCTTCACTCCACCTGCTCCTGCTGTTTCAGGACCACTGAGGACCAAAACGCATTTACCATGATGTCCTCAGCATCACTGCCGCCTACAGAAATCCGCCCAGAGGGCGCAGTGGC
Source organism: Saimiri boliviensis (assembly GCF_048565385.1). Taxonomy (NCBI): domain Eukaryota; kingdom Metazoa; phylum Chordata; class Mammalia; order Primates; family Cebidae; genus Saimiri; species Saimiri boliviensis. Next base: position 106,512,634 of record NC_133458.1, read on the forward strand.
AGCCTGGAAGTAGCTCCTCTCACAATGAGAAGGCAGAGGTCACGGGATTGATTTGGACAGCAGATGTTTTTGGTAGACCCAGAAATTGTTGATTTCACATTTCTCATTTTGGGGGATCCATAACATGAAACCTAGAAGAAAAACAAACGTCTAGGTCTAAAGGCAAAAGGATAGTTTAAAATAAAAACAGCACTGCAATAAAATGACAGATGACTGTGGTGGACACCTGGTAAGGCTGCCTGAAGAAACAATGGGGACAGGGACACGTGACGTGGAGGGCAGATCCGGAGGGGACAGGGACGTGTGATGCGGAGGGCAGATCAGGAGGGGACAGGGACACGTGAGATGGAGGGCATTTCATTTAAAAGAGAAACAAAGAAAAACATTCAGATAATCCTCATGGAAAAGGCTCATTTCTAGACTATCCAACATTGCGTTTATCTTCCAGTGGTTTATGTGAGTGACACAAAAAATCTTTGAGGCAGAAAAACTGCCACAGAGAAACCTCCTTTGTATCCTGCTAGACATTCCGTCTGGCTGGATTACCATAGCCGGAAACTGCTTTCAGCTATGAAATTTTGTAAAGCACATTTCCACTTGTTTGGTTCTTTTTTTATTATTATTTTATTTTTTGTAGAAGTCTATCCTAATTCTCAAACTATACAATTATTTATGGAAAGGTGTCCATCTGATAAGTTTGTTTAAATCTTATTCCCCATCACATCTCCTGCTCAGCGCTCACCCTCAGGTCTTGAAAGTGCAAACCCTCAGTCATTCTTGAATGAAAGAACGAACAAAAGCAGAAGAAAAGAGATGATCGGCACCTGCAAGATTGTACATTATTGTGAGATTATCTATTCATCCTTCTGGTTGTATTAAGAATTGTATTAGTCTGTTCTCACACTGCTATGAAGAAATACCTGAGGCTGGGTAATTTATAAAGAAAAGAGGTTTAATTGACTCATAGTTCTGTATGGCTGGGGAGGCCTCAGGAGACTTACAATCATGGCAGAAGGCACCTCTTCAAGGGCGGCAGAAGAGACAGAATGAGAACCTAGCAAAGGAGGAACCCCTTTATAAAACCATCAGATCATGGGAGAACTCACTCATTATCATAAGAACAGCATGGAGGAAACTGCCTCATGATTCAATTAGCTCCCACTGGGTCCCTCCACAACATGTGAGGATTACAGGAACAAATACAAGATAAGACACTGGTGACAACACAGCCAAACCTTTTCATTCTTCCCCTGGCCCCTCCAAAATCTCAGGTCCTCACATTTCAAAACAAATCATACCTTTCCAACAGTCTCCCAAAGTCTCCACTCATTCCAGCATTATCCCAAATGTCCATGTCCAAAGTCTCATGTGAGACAAGGCAAGTCTCTTCCACCTGTAAGCCTGTGAAATCAAAAGTTAGTTACTTCCTAGATCCAATGGTAGTAGAGGCATTGGGTAAATATACCTGCTCCAAATGGGAGAAACTGGCTGAAACAAAGGCTCCATGCAAGTCTAAAATCCAACAGGGCAGTCATTCAACCTTAAAAATTCCAAAATTATCTTCCTTGACTCCATGTCTCACATCCACATCACACCAATACAAGAGGTGGGCTCCCATGGTCTTGGGCAGTTCTGCTCTAGTGGCTTTGCAAGGTACAGACCTTCTCCCAACTGCTTTCATGGCTGGTGTTCAGTGCCTGCAGCATTTCCAGGTGCACAGTGCAAGCTGTCAGTGAATCTACGATTCTGGGTTCTGGAGGATGGTAGCCTCTTCTCACAGCTCTACTAGGCAGTGCCCCACTGGGGACTCTGTATGGGGGCTCCAACCCCACATTTCTTTTCTGTATTGCCCTAACAGAGATTCTTCATGAGGGTTCCACTACTGCAACAAACTTCTGCTTGGACATCCAAGTGTTTCCATTACACCCTCTGAAATCTAGGCAGGGTTCTCAAACCTCAGTTCTTGACTTCTGTGCACCTGCAGGCCCAATGCCACATGTTAATCATCAAGGCTTGGGGCTTGCACCCTCTGAAGCAATGGTCCAAGCTGTATGTTGGCCTCGTTTAGCCACTGCTGGGACTGAAGCAGCTCAGATGTAGGACACCATGTCCCAAGACTGCAGAGAGTAGGGGGACCCTACACCCAGCCGTCAAAACCAATTTTCCGCCTCCGGGCCTGTGATTGGAGGGGCCACTTTGAAGGTCTCTGACATGCCCTGGAGACATTTTTTTCCCATTATCTTGGTAATTAACATTTGCCTCCTTGTAACTTATGCAAATTTCTGCAGCAGGCTTGAATTTCTCCCTAGAAAATTGGTTTTTCTTTTCTATTGCATCATCAGGCTACAAATTTTCCAAACTTTTATGTTCTGTCACCTCTTGAATGCTTTGCTATGATTTCTTCCACTAGATACCCTAAATCATTCCTTTCAAGTTCAAAGTTCCACTAATCTCTAGGCCAGAGGCAAAATGCTGCCAGTCTCTTTGGCAAAGCATAACAAGGGTCACCTTTACTCCAGTTACCAGCAAATTTCTCAACTTTGTCTGAGACCACCTCAGCCTAAACTTCATTATCCATATCACTATCAGACTTTTTGTCAAAACCATTCAACAAGTCTTTAGGAAGTTTTAACTTTTTTCACATTTTCCTGTCTTATTCTCAGCCCTCCACCTCTCTAGAAAGTTCCAAACTTTCCCACATCTTTCTGTCTTCTTCAGAGCCCTCCAAATTGTTCCAACCTCTGCCTGTTACTCAGTTACAAAGTTGCTTCGACCTTTTTAGGTATCCTTATAGCAGCACCCCATTCCCTCAGTACCAATTTACTGTATTAGTCCATTCTCAAGCTACATATTCCTCATTTTGGGTATGAAGAAATAACGAAGACTGGGTAATTTATAAAGAAAAGAGATTTCATTGACTCACAGTTCTGCATGGCTGGGGCAACCTCAGGAATCTCACAATCATGGGGAAAGGCACTTCTTCACAGGATGGCAGGAGAGATAATAAGAACCCAGTGAAGGAGGAAGCCCCTTACAAAACCATCAGCTTTCATGGGAACTTACCGGCACGAGAACAGCATGGGGAAAACCACCCCTGTGATTCAATTACCTCCCACTGGGTCTCTCCCACCATACATGGAGATTACAGGAACTGCAATTCAAGATGAAATGGGTGTCAGGATACAGCCAAACCACATCAAGAATGATATGGTTTTACTTTTACTTTGCATTACATTTACTTTATATTACATTTACTTTAATGATAAAGTTTTACTTTGGCGATTCATCATGGCCCCTACTGGAGATAACACTGCACCTGGCATATAGCTGACTCCCAGCAAACATACGTTAATGGTGAATAATGAACAAAACATTCATAGTCAATAAAAGAGAAACTTTCATGCCTCTACTTCCACTGTGTGGCACCTGACGCAAGCTGCAGAAGGCAAAGCTGAGAAGAGGGTGTCCAATGCCTTTGATCTGCTCCACCACCCTCAGGCTGGGCCCCCATTCTCTCACCACCTTGATACCTGTCAACCAAGCAAATATCCTGGGTCCAGTCAATTGTGAGCAGATGTCCTGTCTCTATCTTGTAGTCATCATTCTTCATTTCAGAAGAGCACATTCATCATTCCATAAATGTCTAGGCAGTATCCAGCTTTTGCCAGACCATGTGTGAATCTAGTGATTAGGACAGGCTTTTAATTCTTCTAGGCTTTGGATTTTTGAGACATAAAATGAGATCATTAGGCTCAATCCTGGTGGTCCATCTGGCGCTTAGTTAAAATAATCCTGATACAATGTAAGACCTTTCCCCTAGTACTCACGAGTATTTGTGTTTTTAAAGGTGTCCATAAAGTCCAAGCGGTTGGGGAAACAGGGAAGTCTGTGCCCCGTATCCCACCAGCTGGATGCCTGTGGCAGTCCCACTGAAGGCACAGGTGGACGTGGAACATTTCCTCTAAGTCTCATATCTCTGGCAGCAGGGTGGCACTTTTCCAGCTCAACATGGCCAGAGGACACTGGGGAACATTGGCTCACCTCTTGTGCTGGCCTCTTGCAACTGTAGATATAGAAAGTGAACCAGAGCAAATAGCAGGGATTGTCCTGCTTACATACTTGGAAAGCATGCTGAGGTGGCCTCAAAGGAGCTCTGACAATGCCATGGTTTCCACAGCCGGACTGGGGATTCATGGCAGCCAGACCTTTCTTCCCTCCACTCCCCTTCCTCTCACTCTCTCCTAATCTCTCTTCTCTGAGTGTTCTCTGCTTAACTTTACTCTGTAGAAAAGCTTTTGCATGGGATGGGCAAGGTTACTTGCTGCTAGCAGTGCTAGCATCCCCTTATTCCAGATTAGCAACTCTGCCTCATTGTTTTCCACTATCTATATCCATTTATTTAAAAAATATTTGCCAAACTCCTCTGTTCTGGGTGCTTGGGCTATGTCAATAAAATAAAGAACAAGGCAAAAAACAAAACTAAACTAAACTAACTTTCTGGGAATTCAACACTGGACCAGCTACTTGCTAAGGATGATAGGATTGGCCAGGCCTGGGTTGTATGCTCATTCCTGAGGTGGGAATTGGAGGGTTGCTGAGATTGACACCCCTATCATGCACATGAAAATTTGAAAACAACCACAACAACAGAAAGAAAATAATATGGATATACCCAGAGAGGCACCTTCCTCTCTTACCCCCTTCTTCTCTCTCCTGTGGACTCTTCTCTATCCCTTTGTGGGACAAGATGGCCGGGGGAGACCCATGTTAATGCTAGCTAAATAATTATAAGTTCGCTTGTCTCAGAGTACACTGAAGTTTATACACCGAACTAAACTATATTATTGGTGCAATTAAGTGGAAATCAAGTGGCAACAGGAGGCCTCAAGTAAAGACCATCTGAGAGTGCAGTAACACCGGGGAACATCTCGGGGTGGTTGCAGAGCAGGGCATGCTGCTGTGGTCCCACGAATACCTTCTCAACATGGAGATTGCATGAGGGCCTCATAAAGAGGGCTTATGCAAAGATCTCTGAGAAGGGAAGCGACCTCTGCTCACAAGATCCAGGAGGGTCTTTGCAGATGGGAGCTGGCAAGGAGGAGACAAGCCTTGCAGGGCAGAGATCACGGAACGCCTCAGGCTCTGCCTAGGTTCTCGGAATGTGGAGTGATTTTAATTGCTGTGTGTCCTCAACGCTTGGGAGATAAAAGCCCCTTGACGCCTTGGGTGTGCAGCTGTACCATGATAACAATCAGTGACAAACTCAGAGCATTAGTTCAGCATGTATTAGAAGGATCTCAAGTGCTCCCCCCAACCCACATCTTACCCACCCCTTCACCCTCCCCTTCCACGCCCATAAGATCAATGAGATTTTGTACATAATAATAGCGTCTGGAGCCCAGAGCTCGGGGCCAACAGGGTTCCCATGCTTGTGTTGGTCCCTGGACCCATGCTGTAAATTCTACTCTTGTGTCTCTGTCTTTATTTCCTTTTCTCAATCCTTCATCACCGCTGGGACTCAGGGCACCACATACGGGGTTGGGGCTGGTCCCCAACACCCTTGCTGTAGAATTTCCTGTATAATTGTACTCCTACATTCTCCAAGGGCCGTGGCTCCTGTGCCATTTCCCTGCCTGTCTTTTCTTCTCCCCTGACCCTGAATAACTTCAGCAGCCACCTGGGTGACATACACACTTCAAAACTCCTCTACTTCAAAACTGTCTTCAAAACTCCTCTACTTCTAGTCACGTGTAAGTTGCAATGTAACTTTATCTTTGAACTTGCCTGTGACTCAGAACAGCTCTGCTTCACAGACGCAAACTTGAAAATCCTGCCTGCTGGCTTCACTCTCCCATCATTTGCATCTATCTTCTTGAAACTCATCAAAATTTTTGTCATAGGCCCCTATTTTCAAGAGTGTCCTTGGGTATGTTTTCAGCCCTACCCAGGCTAAACCCAAGGTATGGCTGCAACTCTGCTAACAGTAGCACTGCATGGCCAGGTCACCCTAGCCGTTCTCTGTATAGCTGAGCATTGCTGCTCCCATGACTTCTTGGTAATTATGAAGAGAGTCTGGGAAACCCCCTGACCTCTTCCCCAGAGTTTCCTGTTTCACCATCTTCTCTTCTCTCTCTCTTTCATTCGCTCTTGTGGCATCCTATCTCTTCCAGCCTTGGGTCTTGCTAGCTTTCTTTCCTTACCTTGTTTTCAGAACACGTTTCCCCCAGGGGCTTTCTTCTGCTTCTCATATATTCACCTTCTTTCTTGCTCAGCACTTAGGAAGCATCACCCCCTCCACTTCTCCAGGCCCAGCATGCCTCCATTCTCCTGTCTGCCCTGGAAGGGGACTGGCTGTGGCATGCCCATCAGATGGACTGGAACGCAAGGATAATACCCAGTCATTTTTATATTCTCAGTGCGAGCATAGTTTCTGGCACTTAACAGGCACTCTCCAAAATAAAACTGTGGAGTTGAAGAAAGTTGAATCTTGCCGGGCTGGATTAGATTAAATGGCACTACATGACATTTCTGCCAGAGTTGGAATGCTTGAGGGCACTCATCAAAGATCAAGTCAGATGGGAAGTGAAGAAATGACCTGAGTGCAGCTTCTCTATGCAACAGCATAGAGAAAAAAAATGCAACAATTGGAGCGAGAGCTCACCTAAAATTGCCTCTATTTTTCAAATCCTATCACTTTAGAATCAGAATAATTCAAAGGGATCCAGAAACTGCCGAGATTGGCTACAGATAAATTCACCTACTCTGAAGGAAGTTAATAATTATAACTGGTAAGAGGTGAAATAACAGTAAGTAATAAGAAAAAAATAACTTTTCAGCAAGCTACACTCACTCAAAATGTCTCACAAATACTTGCACAAAAAAAGAAAGAAACTGAAGTCACTAAGAAAGGAACCCTCAACTCATGAGCTTGACATCAATTAATTCAGTGCATCATGTTCTTTCACCCACCACTGCCTCCCCTTTACCTACATATTTTTTTAAACTTATCCTTAACCCCTGAAATAGCTGAAAGTCAGGAAATTCATGAACTAAATGTACTGCTTCAACTTAAGATGCTCTCATTAAGCATCTGCCCTGTACAAACAGAGCAGGGACTGTGGAAGATGCAAAGGTGAGCACATCACTGCTACCAGGAAAGGGCTTCCAGCTTGCTATGTGGAGTGGTTCCATCTGAAAACATGAGGGCAAGATTGTGGTGTGCTCTGAGCAATCTTAGAAGTAGACTCCCATTTGCCTATCTCAAATTTGAAAAAATTTCATTTGAGACTCACTGTGGGGAAGGAGTTTAATTTGTACTTCCCAGAAATCTTTCTCTTTCAAAGAACCTGGGATGAAGCTGGGAAGATGGCGAGAATCACATTCTTTCTATCAGAGTATGTTCTAACAAGTCCTTGGGAGGAAATGGTATTTTCCAGCAGATAAGCAGCAAATGAAGTGTACTTCACAGAAGGTTAGGAAAATCTTAAGCATGGGGTGTCTCTCAGAAGGGCTGGAGCTGGACGTGGTATTGGGGTAATGAAGGCACGGACATTGCTGGAAAGGATGGGAGAAGAGCTCACATGGCCACTGAGCCTCCACCAAGGGAAATGTACCGCTCCCAGAGGCCGTTCCTACCGCGTCTGCCAAAAAGTGTGTTAGCAGCTCTGGAAGAAACTGTAGGGAACATCTTGTCTAATTCTCTGCTTTGCAAACCAGAGAAGTGGCTTGTTGCAGAATACCCAGAAAGCTGACAGCAGGCATCTGGCTAAAATCCAGATTTATGGCTCTCCAGTCAATGCTCCATTCACAGAATCAGCAAAAAATCCGCTCAGACACACCTCTCCTCAGCTTTGCAGCGTCTCCACAACAAATCTGCTGGGCCTTGGTGACTATGATCCTTCCAAAGGGACCAAACTCTCTGAGCCAGAAATTGACATGGAAACTCCCAAATATTGTTTTGATTAATGGCTATTAAAAACAAATATAGAGTTCTCTTCTGGTAAAGAGAGAGGGTACGGTGATGAAGATTACAGTGTATTCTATTAAGCGATATCAGTAAAATTAGTATCAGAACCATGGGGAAAAATCATATTATTAATAATAAATCATCTAACCAACCCCTTTGAAAATGAGAAAGCACTAAAGCTGTAGACTGGCCCTTTCACTGTGTGGATTAGACTGTCAGCTACACCAAGTCTTTTGTGAAATTAGCACATCACCTACCGGCTTCGCATCTCCTTTTGTCCAGTCAGCTCCAGTGACTCCTTGACCCTGCAAATCAAGAAGCCCATCTCAAACACACACATAGCACTTCCAAATTGCACAGAGGAAATAATTCCAAACTCCTATAGTGTAGAAAGCAATAATTCATAAAATTTCTTCTTATTTTATTTATAAGCTTTTAGCAGAAAACCATGCAAGTAAATAGTAAAGTATGAAGTAAAAGCTCAGGTTGAGTGAAAATGCAGCAGGAAGTCCAGAGAAGAGTGAAATAATATGTTGCAGAAATAAAGCCCATTGGAGCCTACGCCACTGGTACAGATGAGCCACTAGATTGGCTTGGAGGTTCCTAGTGGCCGAAGGAAAAACAGAAAGAGACAGAGAGAGAGATAATTAGTTCTTACAGTGAATGAGGTACTTTGCATTTGTTTAAAATCTTTCATCAATTCTATTAGGGAAAACTATCATGTCCCTTATCTTAAATCAGGAAGCAGATTTAAAGAGTTAAGCTATTTATCTAAACTCAAAAACCTAAGGCAGTTGAAAGCTGGGATTCCAGCCGAGGTCAGTCCAAACTCAAAGCCCACAACTGTGATGCACACAGGGGTGGAGACAGAGCTGCCCCCTGTTATGTCATATTGAGAGCAAATAGAATGAGCTGATCCTCTTACCTCATATTGAGAGGAAATTGAATGACTTCTTCATTGCAGTGTTCAAAGGTTCTCTAAACAATGCGGACCCTGTGCCACAGCTCTGCTGTGTCCCAGAATTGTGTCCTGGCCTGCAGTCCTGTGTAGACAAGCCTCACAGGTAGCATGACTAGAAACAAGTTAATATGAATGAGTACAGGATTTAGAGACCCACAACCTTGGGTTAGGATCTTGGCCTCATCCCTTGGGTAGGGCATGAGCTTCAGTTCCCTCATCTATAAAACAATGATATTGTAAGGAAGAAAACACTTTTTCTCTACCCTCTTTATTCTTTGACCAGGGTCTGGAAATTAAACTGACAAAGGCAGGAGAATGTGTACAAAGGCCTTCAGAGGAAAGAAGTAAAGACCCTAAATAAGTAGTTAAATTTGGTGGATTCATATACAATTTCAACAAAGAGTGATAAATTATGAAAAAGTAATAAGACAAAGGAAAAAGGACTTGGATTTCTAAGGGTGGTAAATTGTGGGTAAATATATGAGAAAAAACTAACAGAACACAAAGGTGACTGCGGTTAGGTTTGTTTCTGCAGACCCATCTCCATGCTAACCTTCTCTCTCCAGTGATATATAATGGTTGTTCTTCCCCCTCCTGGTGTGAAGTCAGAGGAAGGGAAGACCTTCATACACCAAAAATTTACAGACTGCTTTTAGGAAGATACAGGGATAGTGTGCTGCCTCTTAACTACCTTCAGCTCAAAACAATTTCCATGCTAAGGTGGTACAGTTCAAGGTGGCATGTTTCCATTTTCTCTGATGTCAGCCCTGCTGATCAGAGATTGGGATTAGAAGTGACTGTGTGGATGGTATCTAACAAAAGGCGAGTACTCACTTAATGCTGCTGATGCCACTGTAGCCTCCCCAGCTCTGCCATTCACTGTGGGAAATTTATTCTAAAAAAATATTGACATAGGTGCTAGAGGAAAATTCTAGAATGTCCTCATAGGGTTTTCAGCTATTCTCTTACCAAATTTAATGTTAACCTCTTAATCAAATCATAACCCACCGCCTTGGTAAGTTTTGCTTAGAAAGAAAAGAGGGCGTGTGCCTCCCTGGAGGTGTGCCTTTTCTTTTTTGTTCTTACCTTGCCCTGAGTCAAGCATGCTTGAATCACCAATCTCTTCTCACTCTCTTGTCATCTCAGCAGAGGCAGGCCAAGTCCTCAGCAAGACAACTTCTTTTTGCAAAAGTTCCACTCCTCAGGAAAACCTGGTTTCAAAAGAAAGCCATATGCCAGTCCCCTGGAGGACAACATTTATAGACACAAACCTTCAAGAAATATGTGAGAGAGAAAGGAGCCCTACCTGGCACTTCCAAATCAAGTGAACGTGCTCTTAAAGAGCAGTTGAAAGAAAACAGAGACTACTGTCATTCCCACACCTGATCCTGAATTCAGAGAAAAGATTGTGTCTGTTGAGTTAACAAAGGTGAGAAACTGGCCAAGAGGAGAGGAGAGGAAGCTTCTCAAACCTCAACCCAGCCCAGCTGTGGAGTGAGTGCATCATGCAGCTGCCAGGCCCCATTCAGAACACACTTCAACACCTGTGTCAGCACAGTTCACCAGGCCTCCCTCTGCTCGGCAACAGAGGCCATGAACACAACAGGGCCATGTCCAGGAATGTGCCCACCAACCACAGCTGCACCACGCTCTGGCACAAACAAACAGAATAAAAAATAATTTTGGCTCAAGACTCAATTCTCTTTCTTCATATATATCTAAAGAGCAGATACATATATATATACATATATATACATATGTGTATATATATGTATATATATATACATATATGTTGTGATACTATATATATACAAATTTGAAAAGTCAAACAAATTTTAGTTGATGTTAATACTTTAATTAACACACACACACACACACACACACACACACACACACATATTTATAGTATCACAACATTGGCTCCATACCAGGTTCCAAAATACCTTTGAGTTCAAAAACATTTCCATGGAGAAATTTCCATCAGGAGAAAAATAAGTAGTACAAGGCTTCTTTCTGCCTTGATTCAGAGGTCATCTCTGTTAGAAACTGACACAGACCCAGTCTGTCACCCAGATGCCATCTGTTCATCACCACCACCTCCAATCATTCAGCTCAGTGTTTGCATCTCAAGGCATTTGTTTGGAAAATCTCATGTTCTCTTAACCTCATATTCTCTTAATTTCCACCCTGGGTTGAAATTCCAGTACTTGTGGTATGAGGTTGTTTCATCATCTCCCCACATTCAAATATAGTCAAACAATTTATTGAGGAAAAATGGCAGATAAGAGGCAGGACTAACAGCTCCCACTCAGACCCACATCATAAACTTTTGCACCAACACCTACCACAGGAACATACCAGGAAAGTTGAGAGAATCCAAAGACCCTTTGAAGTAGGTGGATTGCTGCTTCAGGCTCTGTGGGACAGCTGAGGGACTCTGCATCAGCTTGCTTTCTCAGCTGGGAGCCTGGGCAGCATGGGGCAAGTTCTCAGCCCTACTCGCTGGCTGCCTGGAAATAAACTCAGTGCTGTTGAGGGGCCACAGTGGGAGTAAAACTGGCTTTTCAGGCTGTGGGCTGTGTAGGAGCTGGGTGAGGCCAGTGGCTGCTGGTTTTCCCTCACTTCCCTCACGATCTGTGTGACACAGCAGAGGTAGCCATAACCCCCCGTGGAAACATAACTCCACTTGCTGTAACCGAGGAAGCAGGAAATCACCACTGAGAAAAAGACTGGGCCAAATTGCAGGGTCTTTATTGCCAGTAGCCAAGGAGGACTCGCGTCTCTCTAACCCGTGGCCCGAAAGGAGGGTGTCAAGATCTTTTATGCCCATAAACCACCTCCTGGGCGAGGGTGAGGGTGAGGGGCTTTGGACATTCCAAGGGCCAGGGGACTTTGGACATTCCGATTATTACTTCAGTGGTTCACAGAAGTCAAGATAAGTGTTAGTTTACACATTGCCTGGGTAGGGTGGAAATTACAGACCTTAGTTATTACAAGTCTCCGTTTTTCTTAAAATGGCACAGGGGCCAAAACGGCATTAGTTTGGACTGCTTGCCTGTCACATTAGGGTTACAGAGAGCAGTTTCAACGGAAAGCCGAGGTATGGTTGAGGTGTGCCCTTTATGGGGCAATTACCACGTCACACAACAACCTGGAAACCACACCACCATCCCCCACAGCAGCCACAGCAAGCCCTGCCCAAGGGGAGTCTGAGCTCAGACATGCCTAACCCTGCCCCACCCGGTGGTCTTTCTCTAGACCCGGTAGCAGAAGACAAAGGACATAATCCCTTGTGAGCTCTATGGCCCTGCCCACTGCCTGAGAAATCTGAATACTGAACCAGCCCACCCTAGGGCAAGTTTGCTTCCTCCCTGCAGTACTGCAACTGATGCACTCTTGAAAGTGCCACCTCCTGGCTGGAGGCCAAGCAACACAAAACCAGCACACTAAACAAAAATACCACCAAAGACCCTCACAGGGTCCGTTTTACTCCCTGCTACCTCTGCCAGAGCAGGTGCTGGTATCCATGGCCCAAAGACCTGCAAACAGATCACATCTCAGGACTCTTTACAGACACTCCCCAGTACCATCCTGGAGCCAGGTAGCTCCACTGGGTGGCTAGATCCAGAAGAAAAAATAACAATCACTGCAGTTCCGCTCTCAGGAAACCCATCCTAGGGGAAAGGGGAGAGCACCGCATCAAGGAAGCGCCTTGTGGGACAAAGGAATCTGAAGAGCAACCTTGAGTCCCAGATCGTCCCTCTGACATAGTCTACTCAGATGAGAAGGACCCAGAAAAGCAATTCCGTTAATTTAACAAAACCAGATTATTTAACACCCCCAAAAGATCACATTAGCTCACCAGCACACTAGCAATGGATCCAAGCCAAGATGAAATATCTGAATTGCCAGGAAAAGAATTCAGAAGGTTGGCCATTAAGCCAATCATGGAGGCACCAGAGAAAGGTGAGATTCAACATGAAGTAATGCAATATATAATACGGGATGTGAATGGAAAAATCTTCAGTGAACTCCCAGAGTGCTGGGACTGCAGGCGTGATCCACAGTGCCTGGCCTTCTTTCCTGCTGTTTCAGGAGCTAGGCTGTGATTCTTGGAATGCAAAGGGAGTTGATTAAGTCTATTACATATTTTATGTGCCTATTATTTAATATGGGAAGTTTGTGTATATGTTCTTAGGCAGCACGTGTTTTCCCCCACTCCTGAAGCAAATTGTGCATTACTTATACTCAGAAAGAAATAAGAACCAAGGCTTTTGTCAAAAAAAAAAAAAAAAAAAAGACAAATCTTCAGTGAAGTAATAGTATGAATAAAAAGCAATCACAACTTCTGGAAATGAAGGACACTTAGAACATTGCAAGACACATTGGAAAATGTCAACAATAGAATTGAACAAGCAGAAGAAAGAATTTCAGAGCTTGAAGCAAGTCTTTTAAATTAAGCCAATCTGACAAAGAAAGAAAGAATTTTAAAAAATGAACAAAGCCTCCAAGAAGTCTGGGATTCTATTAAACAACCAAACCTAAGAAGAACTGGTGTTCCTGAGGATGAAGAGAAATCTAAAAGTTTGGAAAACATATTTGATGGAATAATTGAGGATAACTTCCCTAGCCTTGCTAGAGATCTAGACATCCAAATAGAAGAAGCTCAAAGTATACCTGGGAAATTCATACCAAAAAGATCATCAGCTATGCACATGGTCATTAGGTTTTCTAAAGTCAAGACAAAGGAAAGAAATTTAAGGGTTGTGAGGCAAAAGCATCAGATAACCTATAAAGAATCCATTACATTAACAGCAGATTTCTCAACAGAAACCCTACAACCTAGAAGAATTGGGATCCTATCCTTAGCCTCCATAAACAAAACATGTATCAGCCAAGAATTTTGTATCCAGTGAAACTAAGCTTCATAAATGAAGGAAAGAAACAGTCTTTTTCAAAGAAATGTTAACAGAATTTTCCGCTACCAAGCCAGCAGTACAACAGCCGCTAAAAGGAGCTCTAAATCTTGAAACATATCCTCAAAATACACCAAAATAGAATTTCCTTAAAGCACAAATCTCACAGAACCCGTAAAACAACACAATGAAAAAAAGCCAAAGTATTCAGGCAACAAACAGCATGATGAATAGAATTTTATCTCAGCCTCTCAGTACTAACCCTGAATGTAAATGGCCTAGGTGCTCCACTTAAAAGACACAGAATGACAAAACAAATAAGAACTCACCAATCAGGTATCTGCTGTCATCCAGCATGGAATACTACTCAGCCATCAAAAGAAATTTTTAAAAATGACATTTGCAGCAACCTGGATGGAATTGGAGACCATTATTTTAAGTGAAGTAGGAATGGAAAACCAAATACCCAATGTTCTTACTCATAAGTGGGAGCTAAGCTACAAGGATGCAGAGGCATAAGAATTGTACAATGGACTTCAGGGACACGGGAAAGGGTGGCTGGGAAGTGAGGGATAAAAGACTACACATTATGAACAGTGTACACTGCTCAGGTGACTGCTGCACCAAAATCTAAGAAATTACCACTAAAGAACTTATTCAAGTAACCAAACACCTCCTATTCCCCCAAACCTATTGAAATAAATAAAAATAATTTTTTTAAAAAAATACCTACTGTTATACATCACTAAACAACTAAGATGTGCTCTGAGAAATGCATCATTAAGTGATTTAGTCACTGTGTGACACCATAGAGTACACGTACACAAATATAGATGGTATAGCCTACTACACAACCAGCCTACATGGTATAGCCTGCTGTTCCTAGACTACAAACATGTGTGGCATATCACTGACTGAATATTATAGGCAGTTGTAACACAATGACAAGTTTGTGTGTATCTACGCATATCTAATCATAGAAAAGGTACAATAAAATGCAGTAATATCATCTTATGGAACCACCATTATATATGCAGTTGGTTCATCATTGACTAAAATGTCATTATGTGGCAAATGACTATATAATTCTACTTTCAATGTCTACATCAGCTGTTCTTCATTTGTGTTGCTTGGAATACAAGTTTCAACAGACACTCCAGAAAGAGGTAGAGGGAGGGACAGAGAGGTGAAAAGGAGGAGAGTTAGAACAGAAAAGAATTATATTTTCTTTCTCAGAAATTCAATTGTAATATTTGCATGGTAAAGTTACTGAGAAATCCTGTGCTAAAGAAGTCTGTTTAACTACACGTATCTGATAACAGTACATCGAAATATCCCTTTTTGTTTTTATAGCACTTCCAAATAGAGGAAAAACCACAGACCAACTTAAACCAAGAAGTCAAAAGGGAGCTGCCAAGATGGCTGAATAGGAACAGCCCCAGTCTGCAGCCCCCAGTGAGACCAGTGCAGAAAGTGGGTGATTTCTACATTTTCAATTGAAGTAGCAGGTACCACTGACTGGTTAGACAATGGATGCAGCCCAGAGATGGCAAGCAGAAGCAGGGTAGGGCCTTGCTTCACCTGGGAAGGGCAAGGGGTTGGGGAACTCCTTCCCCTAGCCAAGGAAAGCCATGAGGGCCTGTGCCATGAGGGACTGTGCTATCCAGCCCAGATACTATGCTTTTCCCACAGTCCTTGCAACCCACAGACAAGTAAATTCCCTCGGTGTCTACACCACCAGGCTCTGAGTTTCAAGCACAAAACTGGGCAGCCATTTGGGCAGATATACCGAGCTACCTGCAGGATCATTTGTTCATACCCCAGAGGTGCCTGGAACACCAGCATGGCAGAACTGTCCACTCCCCTGGAAGGGGGAGTGAAGCCAGGGAGCTGAGTGGTATTGCTCAGATAGCAAATCAGGAGCAAACTCCCATTCACAATTGCTACGAAGAGAATAAAATACCTAGGAATACAACTAACAAGGGAAGTGAAGGACCTCTTCAAGGAGAGCTACAAACCACTGCTCAAGGAAATAAGAGAGGACACAAACACATGGAAAAACATTCCATGCTCATGGATAGGAAGAATCAGTATCGTGGCAATGGCCATACTGCCCAAAGCAATTTATAGATTCAATGCTATTCTCATCAAGCTACCATTGACTTTCTTCACAGAACCAAAAAAAAAAAAAAAAAAAAAAAAAAAAAAAACCTACTTTAACTTTCATATGGAACCAAAAAAGACTGTATTACCCCAAAATATAGCCAAGACAATCCTAAACAAAAAGAACAAAGCTGGAGGCATCATGCTACCTGACTACAGTACAAGTCTACAGTAACCAAAACAGCATGACACTGGTACCAAAACAGATATACAGACCAATAGAATAGAACACAGGCCTCAGAAATAACACCACTCATCTACAACCACCTGGTCTTTGATAAACCTGATAAAAACAAGCAATGGGGAAAGGATCTCCTATTTAATAAATGGTGTTATGGAAATTGGCTAGCCATATGCAGAAAACCAAAACTGGATCCCTTTCTTACACCTTATACAAAAATTAACTCAAGATGATTAAAGACTTAAACATAAGAACTAAAACCTTAAAAAACCTCGAAGAAAACCTAGGCAATACCATTCAGGACATAGGCCTGGGCAAAGACTTCATGACTAAAACACTGAAAGCAATGGGAACGAAAGCCAAAATTGATAAATGGGATCTAATTAAACTAAAGAGCTTCTGCACAGCAAAAGAAACTATGATCAGAGTGAACAGGCAACCTAGAAAAAGGGAGAAAATTTTTGCAATCTATTCATCTGACAAAGGGCTAATTTCCAGAATCTACAAGGAACATAAGCAAATGTAGAATATAAAAACAACCCCTCAAAAAGTGGGTGAAGGATATGAGCAGACACTTCTCAAAAGAAGACATTTATGCAGCCAACAAACATCTGAAAAAAAGCTCAACATCACTGGTAATAAAAGAAATGCAAATCAAAACCACAATGAGATACCATCTCCTGCCAGTTAGAATGGCAATCATTGAAAAGTCAGGAAACAACAGATGCTGGAGAGAATGTGGAGAAATAGGAATGTTTTTTACACTGTTGGTGGGAGTGTAAATTAGTTCAACCATGGAAAACAGTGTGGCCATTCCTCAAGGATCTAGAACCAGAAATACCATTTGATCAAACAATCCCATTTCTGGGTATATACCCAAAGGATTATAAATCATTCTACTATAAAGACATATGCACATACATGTTTATTACAGCACTATTCATAATAGCAAAGACTTGGAACTAACCAAAATGCCCATCAATGATAGACTAGATTAAAAAAAAATGTGGCACATATACACCATGGAATATTATGCAGCCATAAAAATGAATGAGTTCATGTCATTTGCAGGGACATGGATAAGGCTGAAAAATCATCATTCTCAGCAAATTAACACAGGAACGGAAAACCAAACACCACATCTTCTAACTTGTAAGTGGGAGTTGAACAATGAAAACATATGGGAACAGGGAGGGGAATATCACACACTGGGGCCTGTTGGGGGAGCCAGAGGGAAGGGGAAGGGATAGCATTAGGAGAAATACCTATTGTAGATGATGGGTTGATAAGTGCAGCAAACCACCACGGCACATGTATACCTATGTAATAAACCTGTCTGTCCTGCACATGTATCACAGAACTTAAAGCATTAAAAAAAAACAAATCACTTGCACTTGAGGGAAATACCTAAGATGGTCGTCACCTGTCCTTATACATAGACGAACATGATGATAAATTTGCAGAAACGGGACTGTAAATAAAATACTAAAAAGATCAAAACCTTGGCAGAATCCTTGTGGGTATGTATGGGTCCTGTAGAAGTTCTCCAATGAGATTCTTTTGTACCACTGGACCCAAGACACTGTGACATCAAGCGAATGTAACATATCTCTCTGCAAATGATGTGCTTAGGGAAATGGCATAATGGTTCCACTCAAAACGTATACACAGTTTTCTTTGTTCAAGGGATGGACATGTGGGCACTTGTGTATGTGTGTATTTGATTCAAAAGTTAGGCATCAGATGACCCGTAAGGATGAGGAGCCACCTATGTGCCCCATAAAAGCAGGGAACCTTAAAAATGCCCAGTCTTAAAGCAGCAACATTTACCTGGAGTATTCTTTTCAACCAGGGTTCAGCAAACTTTTTATGTAAAGAACCAAATGGCATTTGCTTCAGGCTTTGAAGGCCATATGGTTTTCTGTTGCAACTACTCAACTCTGATAGTGTAGCACTAAAGAAAATGATAGATAAATGAATGAGCATGGCTGTGTTCCAATAAAACTTTATTTACAAAAACAGGTGGTAGACCAGATTTGGCCTGCAGGCTATAATTTGCCTATGCCTGCTCTAGACCAGAACCGTTCAAGATAAATTTTTGTAATGATAACAATGTTTGGTATCTGCCCTGTCCAATGGGCTAGTCACTAGTCACATTGACTACTGATCAACCGAGGAGGTGAATTTTCCATTTTATTTCATTTTAATTCATTAAAAGCGCCATAGGTAGCTAGTGGCTACTGTATGGAACAGTGCAATTCCAGACAGAATAAATTGCTATAAATACTATCGGTGATTACTGGGTCCCACAGACAGCCTGGAGGGGAGGGACTGGATGCTTAGGCTAATAAGTAGACCGTAGCATTCCTCTGAAGGAGGGGCAGGATATTCAGCACAGGACTTTGAACAGGAAATGGCTTCTAGGAAGAACATGGACCTGATAATGGAGAAGTAAAGACAGAAATGAGGATGAGGGTGTTCTGTTGACAAGGACGCTTTTTGACCAAAACTTTGTCAGGCTTCTCAAGCCCTTTCACACGAGCCCTGTCCTTGTGTTTTCCTCTCTGTCCTTGTGGAATTCAGTTTGAGCCAGAATCCTGCTGATTCCTTTAGCGACAGTGGCCCATCCTCAGGATCTGACCACCCTCCATGTCTAGTCACCCTGGCCTGCCTTCAGCACATGTTGCATTGAGTGGATCTCACAGGAGTCCCGTGCCCCTTATGCTTCCTCTTAGTCATTTTTCATCGTCGACCTCACCCTCCTCCTTGGCTGTAAACCCCCCTTGCCTATGCTGTGCTCAGAATGGAGCTCAGCTTCTCTCCCCACTGCAAGTCCCCCGTGCAGTGGTCCCTACACTGATCGCTATGGAGTCTACCTTACCATCTTTAGCAAGTGTCATGAGTAATTTTTTTCTTTGACACCATGAAGACAACCTTTAAGGGTTGAGCTTTTTGCTGCCTTCCCTTGGGGGATAGTCAGAAGAAGAAACAATTCAAATTTTTTTCTTCTTTTATGCTGTAATTTCTGCTAGTTAAGCTAGCTCTCAAGTGAACTCATCTACCACACATCAAGCTCCGTAGATGGGGTTGTGAAGGATAAAGGGCAGGCGGGTAAAACGTGGCAGGTGCCCTTTGCCACTTCCCCCATTTTGATGGTCAAGGAAGGCAAACAGCTTATGCTGGTGAGGGTTCTAGCCCAAGAACTATGACCTGGGGGCAGCAAACAAGTGAACTCTGGACCGGCTGAGGCTGAAAGCAGTGGAGAAGCTGCAGGAAGGAGGGGCAGTGCCCTGGAGATGAATGAGGAGGTGCTATGGAACCTAGTGCCAAAGGAATGCTGCACTATGGAGGGTGAAAGGTGGATCACATGCCAGTTAATATCTTGTGGAATTGGCGTTTCAAAGAAATTACATTGGGAAACACTTACAGACTCACATATTAGGGCCTTTAAGAAAGTGAGATCAGATATAAAAATCTCTTCCTTCTACTTGGTGTTAGAAGCTCAAGGGCAATGTAGGGACATAATATTTCCTTCTCCCTCTTCTCATTGTCTCTTTCTCCCCCTAGTTTCCTTCTGCAGGCAAAAAGCAGTAATTAGTTCATCTTGCAAAGCCAATGAGATTTTCAGCATCTGGATATGACACATTTCTGATGTAAACCTGGGGCTGTCCTCATATTGTTGTCCTCACCACGAGGTTCTGGCCCCACACCTCTGCTTGAAGACCTCCGTCTCAGCACCAAACACAAAGACTGTGGCCTCAGTCCTGACTCCTTATGTATTCAGTGAATGCTCCTTGCTTTAAAACAACCATCTTAGCACGACCTACTCTCCTTCCATTCCTATCCCACTGGCCCCTGGATCTTAACCTTGGCTCCGCCTACCGGCCATGAAAACACACCACTTCCTCTCCTAGATGGCTCTGCTACAAAAAAACAAACAAACAAACAAAAACTCCTTCCTCCAACAAGCAGGAGACTAGTTCCCCATGAACTAAATTCACAGGATCCCCACATGAGCAGACCAATGTTTCCACAGCACATGTCAGTTGTAGGAGCCCACGCTGGGACTGGGATTGGCTGGAACCCCAGCCCAACCCCTCTTGAGAGAAGGCCCTTCCAGAAAGCTAGAAATGAGCCCATTGTGCATTGGCAACACCTGGATTTCTCAGATGTTCTCTACTGTGTACAAAGAGTTCACTTCAAACCAATATTGACGCACTCATTAATTTGTCTAGCAGATACTTATAGCATGTCTTCTGGTATCAGACCCTGGACATACAGCAGTGAATAAAGGGGTTAAAGTGTACAGATTAGTGAATAAATACATTTATGATCACTTCTCTGTCTTTTGGCTAAGATCAAGTGTATAAATACATCTAGGTTCTTTTTTTTTTCTTCCTCCACCCCTACCTCTCTACCCTCCACAGCCTTGGATAACTACCAATCTGCTCTCTCTCTTGATGAGATCCACTTTTTAAGCTCCCACGTATGAGATATTTGTCTTTTTGTGCTTGGCTTATTTCACTTAAAATAATGACCTCCAGTTTCATTAATGTCACTATAAATTACAGAATTCCATTCTTTTTTATGGCTGAATAATACTCCACTGTGTGTGTATACCACATTTTCCTCATCTATTCGTCTGTCATTAGGCACTTAGGTTGATTTTGTATTTTGGCCATTGTGAACACTGCTGCAATAAACATGAGAGTGCAGTTGACTTTTCCATAGATTAATTTTCTTTCTGTTGGGAATATGTCCAGCATTGGGATTGCTGGATGATATGGTGGCTTCATTTCTAGTTTTTGGAAGAACCTCTAAACTATTCTCCATAGTGGCTGCACAATTTACATTCCCACCAACAGTATCTGGGGGTTCCCCTTCCTCCATATCCTCTCGAGCATCTGCTATTGCCTGTCTTTTTGATAAAAAAACATTTTAGCTGAGGTGATATCTCATTATCTCATCGTGGTTTTGATTTGCATTTCTAATATGGGTAGTGATGTTGAGCATTTTTTAATATACCTGTTGGCCACTCACATGTCTTCTGTCAAGAAATGTTCAGAACTGTTGTCCATTTTTTTAACGGGATTATTATTGTTGTTATTTTTGAGTTGTTTGAGCTCTTTATATATTCTGGTTATTCATTCGTTTTCAAATAGATAGTTAGCAAATATTTTCTCCCATTCTGTGGGTTGTCTCTTCACTTTGTTGATTACTATGCAGTAGGTTTTCAGCTTTGTTTACTGTCCTTTTAAGGTCTTGCACAAACTATCTTTGCCCAGACTAATGTCCTAGAGCATTTCCCTGACATTTTCTTCCAATGCTTTCATATTTTCATTCTTAGATTGATGTCTTTAATTCATTTTGATTTGATATTTGTATGGGGTGAGAGATGTGAGTTTAGTTTTATTCTTCTGGATGTAGTAATCCAGTTTTCCCAACACCATTTACTGAAAAGACTGTCCTTTCTCCACTGTATTTTCTTGATGTCTTTGTTGAAGATGAGTTGGCTCTAAATGTTTGGTTTATATCTGGGATCTTTATGCCGTTCCATTGATCTATGTGTCTGTCTATATGGCAATACCATACTATTTGACTTTTTGGTATATTTTGAAGTCAGGTAGTGTGATGTCTCCTGCTTTGTTCTTTTTGCTCAGGATTGCTTTGGATATCAGGGATCTTTTGTGGTTCCACATACGTTTCAGAATGTTTTTGCTGCTTCTGCAAAGAATATCATTGATATTTTCATAGGAATTGCATTACAAATTGCTTTGAGTAGTCTTGTCATTTTAACAATGTTAATTCTTCCAATTTGTAAGCATGAACTATCTTTTCATTTCTTGTGTCTTCTTCAATTTCTTTTATCAGTCGTTTATAGTTTTCCTTGTATTGACTTTTCACATTTTAGTGTGATCAATTCCTAGGTATTTTGCATTTTTGAAGTTATTGTAAATGGGATCACTTTGTTGATTTCTTTTTCAGATCTCATTACTTATTATCGGTTTTACCAATTAATTATTAATAAAAACAATAGTGACTTTAGAGTGGGGAAATGAAT
This sequence comes from Saimiri boliviensis, assembly GCF_048565385.1. Lineage (NCBI taxonomy): Eukaryota > Metazoa > Chordata > Mammalia > Primates > Cebidae > Saimiri > Saimiri boliviensis. The sequence continues at coordinate 106,534,882 of NC_133458.1, forward strand.
TAAAATTAACATCATCAATATTGGAACTAACCAATTTCATGTGCTTCTTGATACCGAGGAGGTCACAACATGGCTTACGAAATAATCCTGCCCAAACTTGCATTATTTGAGACATCAGAAAAACCCAACCTGAGAGGATGCCCTAGAATGTAACTGGCATTGTTAATGATATAGAAGACAAAGGGCCAAGAGTCTTTTCCAGGTGACAGAAGTGTAAAGAAGTATGATTATGAAACGCAATGTGTGCAGCAGAACTGGACCCTGGACCAAAAGCTAAATGGCTATGAAGACATTTCTGGAAACTGAGAAATCGAAATAGAGATTGTGATTTTGATCATCATACTGTAACAAGGTTAAAGTTTCTGAATTTGACAACTATACTGTGGTTATGATAGAAAATGTCCTTGTTCTTAGAAAACACACGCTGAAGAATCACGAAGTAAATGATATAATATATGCAACTGACACTCGAATGGGCTAGAAAAAAATTGATATATGAAGAAAAGAAATATGGCAAAATATTAAGTAGGATAAGTCTGTATGAAAAGTGTATAGGAGTTCTTTATTCATTCTTGCAACTTGCCTACAAGCAAAATTATTTCAAAATTTAAAAGGAAAAAAATAAAATATTATGTGTCAAGACACTAGAGATTGAAAAATAAAATTCAGTATTTTTTGTTTCCATTCCAAGTCTCAGTTTCTTCATAAGCACAATGGGAACTTAATATATCCCTCTCAATGGCTGCTGAGGAACATTAAATAAAATGTGAAAACATCAATTACAGAACTCACCCATAATAATGGGCCTTCAATAAATGCAAGTTCACTCTAAAATGTTGAGTAATTATCTCCAAAAAATAGATAAAGGAAAACTGGTGTAGTACATGCAGCTTACCCTTTGTTACTAAAAATAAATATATTGTGCCCTCAAACTGTGCTAATCGAAGTGAGTTATATGACTATTTTCTTTCTCTTGGTTAAGGTGTTTTCTAATTTTGTTCAATTTTATTCTACATGCAAATATGTTTTTGTGCCTAATGTTGACTCTACAAAGTGTTCAGTATGTGAGTAGCCTCCAAATTAAATTTTTTATAAAAAACAGATACATAGTTTTTTTTAAAACATGACATTTAATAATACCTGAAATAAAGCATCAGCAGCAACCTAAACACCGGCGTCCTCACTAGATTTGGGTACCAATGTCTGCATAATATTTTTCACCTTGAAGGTTTGAGAAAGTTAAATGGAAAATGAGACGCAATTTTTTCAAATTTGAAAAAGATCAAGTTCAACAAACAGTAGCATTAACGTTAGCCAATACAGGCAGAAGGAGTAAATGGGAAAGAAAATTACCTTAGAGATTTTTGAATCCAATGCTCTTAGAGTAACTAGCACTTGCTGAGTCATAGGTATGAGGCATGGTGCACATCCATCCTGTAAGTTACATATTACTGTTACCATTTCCTAGATGAGGAAAGTAAGATCAAAGAGTTACATATCTGCCCAAATCACTATTCGCTTAAACGGAGATCTCCTGAATCCTAGGGCAGTTTTCTTTTCTGGCCTCCAGATGAAGCCACTAAAGGCAATATTCTATTGGCCTCTGAGCTCACACAGCCCCATCTCCTCCTACTGTGTCTCTTGCCCCTCCCACGATATCTTCTTATGCATATGTTTCTGCTCCAAGAGAAAAGCAGAGGTTAGGAAGAATTATGAATCTATTTCATCCAGGTTGCTTTATTATTTATTTATTTTTTTTATTCGTTTGTTTTGTTTTTGTTTTTGTTTTTGTTTTTGTTTTTTTGAGACACAGTCTCACTCTGTCACCCAGGCTGGAGTACAGTGGCACAACCTCGGCTCATTGCAACCTCTGCCTCCCAGGTTCAAGCAATTCTTGTGCCTCTTCCTCCCAAGTAGCTGGAATTACAGGGGTGTGCCACTGCGCCTGGCTAACTTTGGCATTTTTAGTAGAGATGGGGTTTTACCATGTTGACCAGGCTGGTCGCGAACTCCTGACCTCCGGTGATCCACCCACCTCAACCTCCCAAAGTGCTGGGATTATGGGCACGAGCCACCGCGCCCAGCCCAGGTCGCTTTATTTACCCCCAGAAGCATCCCTAGGTTTTCCTGGAGGGAATGACCCAATTCAGTAAAAACAAGACCACAGTGGAATTAGGAGATTCGAGTTTAGCTCCAGCTGCTCCACCACACAGGTGCACCATGGGTGCACCTGTCTAATCAAAGCTTAATTCCTTTGACTTTCTTCCCCCTCAGGCATTGAGAAATTGAGTCCTATCATTAAGTCCTCTAGCTCAGCACTGTGGAGAGGTACACATTAGGGATCAGTCATACCAAGGATCCCCCAAATGCATGGTTCTGAGAAACCCTCTGAGAGCAGAAAAAAACAAAAAGAAGATGGTTCTGGACCACGTGATCACGAGACAGCCTAGAACACTGGAGCCCAGCACGGGGCCCCTGAAGATTTCTCAGTGATCTGAGTGACATCATCAGTTCTCAATAGATGTGGGGCTCTCAGCAGTGGACAGCGAGGACTGGGGGTAAAACCCAGATGGAGAATAGAAAGTTAGCCCACGGCAAATATTGATTTGAATGTTTTCTCTTTTTTAACATGCAGTTTTTACCTATTTTTAGAGCTTAAAAAAACTTCAAAAACATTCCAGGAGGGTAAAAAGCATAGCAGATACACATCTGTCTTCCTGAACAACACAATCCACACAGGTGTGCAGGAACCTGATTAGACATGGGCGCACATGGTACCCCCAACAGGTAGGGAAGGATTGCCTTTCATGAAATAGCTCAAGTTAGGAGATCAGGCTCCAGGCCGCCCAGCTGGCAAGCAGAAGCCAGTTTTCTGAGTCTGTTGCTCTCTCCACTCTTCCATACTCTCTGGTTCTCTTGACAGGACTTGCAACCAAGTCAAACTCAGTATGATTCCAAGATAATTTGTCCCCAAATTTGCCTTTATGTTAAATCAAGACACACCTTGGGTTGCGCCTTAAGCACAGTGGGACGCTGCAGGGCTGCACAGAGGCACACCAGTCCCTCCCTTCCCAGGGAGCGTGGCAGGCTCTGCTGAGACGCCTGTCTCCCCTCCCTCCCATGATGCCTTGCATGGAAAACCTGATTACTCCTATCCTCCTGTTCATTTAAATCCCCTGCGGCATCAAAGTTTTTTTTTTTTTTTTTTTTTTTTTTTTTTTTTTTTTTTTTACTGACAATGATTACCCTTTCCATGATAAAGTAGCAGGCAGGAGGGAGGCAGCCCCATGTGTGTGCTCCTTGTGACTAATTAGCCACCAGCTGAAGAGAGCAGCCCCACACAAGTGACTGATTTCAATGTGTTTCTCAAATGTGATTGAATGCAGAAGCGCATCTTTGAAATATCCATCTTGTTGTCAAAATGGTAATCATGACACAGGGCTGCTTTATTACACAGAAGCAGAGTCAGGCAGTTACAGACGCAGCGAATGATGGGCTCTACAGATGCTCTCTAAAAATAAAATGTAAAAGGTCCACCTGCCAGCCCCACTTAGAGCCTGCTTCTAAATGTTCCTACAGTCTTCTCAAGACAAGTGGAATAAACTTTCTGAAGCACTTAGGCGACTCTGATTCTCAAATTCAGCTCCCAAATTCCAGATCCAGTGGTAAATTTGACAGTCATTTTCCTGACACTAACACCACCTCTATCCCCAACTCAAAGCATCAGGGAGTAAATGTTTAGAAGTTTTCGTTAAGCAGAACTTAGTGTTTCCCAATAGATGGAGAAAAGACGGCTTGGTTCAATAGGCCAGTGTCAGTGGAATTCAGCTAAGCAGCTGCCGTGCTGTGCTGCTTGTTCATCACGTTCATGCCCTTTCCTCCCTTAGCCCTGGAAAACCACAGCTGCCCTGTGGAACGCAGTGACCTAGCTGAAGGTCAGGACCTCAGCCGGAAGGACCCGAGGGCAGAGATCAGTGTGGCATGTCCTGGGCACGTGCCTCACACAGAAGTTCCCCCATGCATGCAAGTGAGGAGGTTGGCAGGGTCACTCGCAGCAGTGGCTTCAGCAGAGCACGTTACCTCTCACCCAGCAATGGGATTTTATCCAAAGGAAGGGGCACTTCTTAATCACCTGCCCAGCTCCAGAGAAATAAAGGCTCCAAGGGGATATACAAGCTCATGGTCGGCCCAAAATTGAAAGAATACAAATGAAAAGCAGGTAGTTGATGATGTTGTTGTACTAGGAATGGAGACAGATGAGCCTGGAGTTTGGTCTGTAATCAATGTGCTGAATTTTACATAAGAGAAAGCTGCTCTTAGGCAAAGAGCCGTGAGCTATGAGAATGAGCTATGCCCCATGTGGTAGCCGGCCCCCAAGAGCCTCCCCATGATCCCCACTTCCTGGCATTAAGATCTTATGCAGTCCTTACCACAAGCAAGCAAGCAGAAGTGATTCTGTGCCACAGGTTATAAAGACACGGCCTGCAGCTTCCGTCTTGGGCACAGCTTTGCTTGTCTGATGCTCCCTCTGGAACCACTTGATCTGGGAATGGCCATGTTGTGAGCAGCCCCATGGAAAGATCCACAGTGTAAAAATGGAAGCCTCCTGCCCACAGCCATGTGAATGGGTCCTCCAGCCCCAACCAATGTCCCGAGACTTCAGTACCACCCTTATATTCCTGCCCCCCAGAGTCTGTGTGAGATAATACATACATGCTGTCTCCTGCCGAGTTTCAGGGTACTTGTTGCACAGTGATAGGTAATCAATAAAGCTGACGAGGAAATGACAACTCTCCCAATGAAAACAACCCAGCAGAGTGTGTGGCTGAGTCAGCAGTGTGGAGGAGATGCTTCCAAGTGAATCTTTAAAATTTTTCATTGAACAGGGCTAGAGATGCTCCCCCAACCCCTGTGTTAGTCTGCTGGGGCTGTCGTGAGGCTTAAACCACAGAAACATACTTTCTCCCAGTTCTGGAGGCTAGAAGTCTGAGATCGCGGTGCTACACAGCCCTCCTCCTTCTGAGAGGAGACTGAGAGGGAAAGACTTGCTCCAGGCCTCTCCTGAGCTTGCAGATGGCACGTTCTTCCAGTGTGTTCACATCGTCTTCCTTATGTGCATATCTGTGCCATACTTCCCCTTGTCAGGACAACAGTCCTATTGGATTGATGCCCACCCTGATGACCTCATTTTAACTTGATCACCTCTGTAAAGACCCTGTCTCTATATAAGGTCACATTCATAGGTACTTGGGGGTAGGGTTTCAACACAGGAATTTTGTAGAGCATAATTTATCTTCTAACACATTCTCATTTTGCATCCTCCAAAGCACCTGACTTATTGCTAGGTGAGAAACAGGAGGCCCAGTCAGCAGGCAGCAGTTTTTAGCAAAAGGACCCACCTCTGTGTTTTTGGCTTTTTGGGTTTTTTTTATATTTTTATTTTCTTTCTTTCTTTATTTTGAGATGAAGTTTTGCTCTTGTGGCCCATTCTAAAATGCAGTGGCATGATCTCGGCTCACCGCAACCTCGGCCTCTCTGGTTCAAGCCATTCTCCTGTCTCAGCCTCTTGAGTAGCTGGGATTACAGGCATGCACCACTATGTCTGGCCAATTTTTGTATTTTTAGTAGAGATGGGGTTTCACCATGTTGGTTAGGCTGATCTCAAACTCCTGACTTCAGGTGATCCACCCATCTCAACCTCCCGAAGTGCTGGGATCACAAGCGTGAGCCATCACCGCCAGCCGAGAACCACCATCCAGTGTTCTAAATCCACAACTGAAAGCCACTGTGAGCAAAAGGGCCTACACAGGTGTTCTTTGTGACTTTGGCCAGCAAGAGGGAAAAAACTGTGAAACTGAAGACAGTCTTTCTATTGTTATTTCTCCACAGTTGCTTTTTAAACTAATGCCCTGTCAGCCACACAGAGGTGACATTCAAAACTGAAGACAGTCGTAGAGAGTGATCTATATGTATATGAAGCCATTTCCCTGTTGCTGGTTAAAATGAAATCTGTAATACCCTTTCTTGTATCATTATTGCTCTTGTAAATGTGTACCCAGAGGCCATTCTGTGACAGCCACTTGCAAAATTTAGAACAAATATGTTTCTGTAGTCGCCACAATTATTCAAATGTAAGAGAAATGTACAGTTTCCTGAAAGATTCTGTTTGAGGTAGTTTTGTTTTAGTATTCAAAATTCACCTTTGAATGGCTATAAAAGATACAGATCTTTCCTTTCCCTAATGCCTAAGAGAAGTACAAAGCTCTTTAATGCCTGTCATGATTAACTTTCTCTGCAGGTTGCCAGGATACCCTGGGAGTGTGTACTTTACGGCCAGTGGTAAATGACCATGTCCACCAATACTCGAGATTTAATATGCAGAGCTAGAGATGGCATAAGAAAGATGACGCCTCTGTCATTTTGCTGCAACCTTCCTACCGATGTGACTGGCAATGTAGGACTGGAGGTAGAGGACAGTGAGATTAGTTTCAAGCACTTTTAAGGAGTACGTAAACTGTTTCTTTATAAGAGGATGTGATTGTTAGCATAAATCTCAGAATAAACGATGTAGATGCTTCCAAAAGCACAAAATTGGAAGTAACAAGAAAAGCTCTAGTAGGAATCAGAAAACACATACTAAGAAAGAAAGAAAAAATGACTTACTGTAAATGTAACTTATCCTAGTTGGGTTTCCAAAACCTAGAGTAGAACTTAGGAAGAAGTGAGAATTAAGTCCCTTCTGGTTCTGGTACCTATCGGATGCTGAAAGCTCTCTCTAACACCCCTGAGCCCTGCCTTCATCCTCTGTAAGAGAGACATTTAAATGTTTTGTAAAAGGCATATGGTAAGGACTAGAAATAAAACAAGAAATGGCCATCTATCATTAAAGAAATCATAGATCACAGAGATAAGCATACTATTCAAACACAAATTTAATAAATGTTAAGTCAAATCTTGTTCTAGGCATTGGTATACATGAGGGAACAAAACGAAGGCCTTATGGAGCTCATAAATGAATGCAATACAGGACGAGCAACGGGAAAGGCTGCAGAAGACCCGAGGGTGAGCCCTGAAGTGAGACTGGGGGCTGGAGCTAGCCAGGCCATTTCCTCCTTGAACACACTGTACCGTGCCTGAGTGCCTCATATATGTCCAACATTCTGCCAAGTATCAGTGATACAGTAAGGAGTAAGAAAAGCCCTGTTTCTGCCTTCTGGAATTTAAATTCTAGTTGGGAATATAGACAATTAAATAAGCAATTGAAGTCCTAATCACAATTAACTTTAGTTCTCATGTAAGAAGTCATGACTGTGATAATTAAATTACATGAAAAAGTGCCTAGCCCTCAAAAAATGCTTGGTATTTTTACAAACTGAACAGTTTTACTTGTTTGCAGAGAGAAGTTATAAACAATAGTACATTGTAACCATTTCAGGAGCAGAGAAGGTTAACACAGGAAGTTTCGATGGATCATATAACCTTGAATTAAGTACAAGGTCCCTGTTCCCCATCTCTACAGAATCCTATTTGTCCAGCCCAGACTAATTTTTCTCTCCTAATTTCACTGTCTAGGAGAGCTCATTAAGAGATTTACCTGATCAGACTAAATGTTTCTTTCCTTAATCCATCTCATTACACTTTCAACACCCCTGGTACTGGCCTAAACATTTGAATTTCATAGTTCCATTAATGCAAATAGAATCTCATCAAGGTCTAAAGATTCCTAGGAGAGCCGCCATTGAATGTCTTCATTTGAATGCATAAGATAGCAGCATCCCCTTGCATATTTCCCTTGTTTACAATGATGCCTTCAGCCAGAGGTGAGATCATCAGTGCTATGCAAAGTGAATGAATACATTTCAGATTCTCTACGAGCCTGAATGAACCCAGATCCCTTTATTCAGACACATCCAATAAAGTGTTTGTGATAAGATGAAATAGGCATTCAGCAGCAACCTATACAGAATTATTAACATTCAAAGGCGATTGATACTTATGACAACGTGACGAAGAACCATGGAAGACAAATAAATAAATAAATAAAAAGACAGAAGGAGAGGTCATTGTCAAAGTATGCACCAGTAAGAAACCTCTGCTGCTCTCTCAGAGGACCAAGAGAAAACCCGCCTGCAAAGAGCAAATGTGAATTTGAATCCTTACCTCAGTTCTACCAGCTAAGAGACCTTGATGAAGTCAATAAGCTGTCTATGCCTACTTTCTCCATCTGAACACACGTATAATAACCTTCCCATCAGAGCTGCAGTGAGGAGTCAGACAACAGCAGACTAGAGGAATTATTTACACAATACTTGGAAAATAGATAATGTACAAAGAACCAGAGATACAACAGGAATTAATTTCTACAAAACTATGTATACACACTTAAACACTCATGCAAACACATGCAAGGAATCAGGAAAGAGTTGATTTCTTTCTTATTCAAACTAAGATAAGAGATTTTCTAAAGGCTAAAAACCACCCAACTCATTATTTCGCTATTATGAGCCTGATATCAGAATTTAAAAAGGATAGTACAAGAGAACATAATTAGAAATCACTCTCATTAAGGAAAAAAAGGCAATATTATATAAAAATGCCTAGAAATTATTTTCCACAGGATACTAAGAATGCATAATGACCAAGTAGGACTTCTCTAAAAAACACAAAGATGTTGCAATCTCAAAAATCATTTTTTTTTTAGACAGTCTTACTCTGTTACTCAGCCAAGAGTGCAGTGGCACGATCTCGGCTCACTGCAACCACCACATCCTGAGGTCAAGCAATTCTCCTGCCTCAGTCTCCCAAGTAGCTGGGATAACAAGTGCATGCCACCACGCCCAGCTAATTTTTGTAGTTTTAGTAGAGAAAGGGTTTCACCATGTGGGCCAGGGTGGTCTCAAACTTCTGATCTTAAGTGATCTGCCTACCTCAGCCTCCCAAAGTGCTGTGGTAGCAGGCATGAGCAAATGCACCCGGCCAGAAATCAATTTATAATTATTTTAATAATTAAAATAATAATGAATTTTCATAAAGCAATAAAAAGTTACTATTTCAAAATAGTAAAATTGAATATTTATGATTTAAAATACACTTAGCAAGTTGTAATAAAAAGGATTTTCACAGCCTGATAAACAACAGCTTACAGGAATCCAGAGCAAACATGATAACTAATGCAGAAGCAAAACAAGAAACAAAAACAAATTCTCACCATTTTCATTTAACATTGTACTGAAGATTTTAGCCAGTGCAACAAGAAAACTTTCTTTAAAAATTAAGAAAAAAAAAGAAATAAACCAAAGTCTCTGTCCAAACAACATATTGCAAATAGTATGACATCTCCAATAATTACTATATTAAAATGTTTTTTTCTGAAAAGAAAACTGCAAGGAGAGACATCAGCAAGGTGGCTGGCTAGGGATACGTAATGTTCAGCCCTACAAAAAAAAAAAAAAAAAAAAAAAAAAAAAAAAAAAAAGGACCCTAACAACAACAACAAAAATAAACCATATTTCAACTAGAGTGCCTAAAGAAGACGCTGGAATACAGCAAAGGATGACAGAAACCCTGTGAAGCATGGAAACTCAGGGTGGCCCCATAAAGAGAGGAGTGATATTTTCTGCCTCTTCAAAATCATATTCTCAGCCAGGATAAGCTCAGAGCCAGTAGGGGCTTCTCGTTGTGGGGGAAAGTTAAGCAAGGGATTCCCAGAAGTCCCCATTAGCACTATAGACTCCTGCAGACCTTGCTACAGGAAAGTTCACAATTCTCACAGGCCCTGAGGCTAGTTTACGGCTCTGCCTGGAGTCCACGTGGCTGCATTGCTCTAAAGAAGGAGCCCAGGTGAACCAATCTGCTTCAGAATAGCACTTCACAAACCAAAGGGCTTCAAAACAGCACCATCCTGAGATGAAAGACACTACAGGACTGCATTCGGCTCCAGGGGTCATCTGGAGGCAGGATGGGCTCTGCTGTTACTCCACCATGCTCACACAACACTACGAACCTGGCTACTCAAAACCTCGACCCAGCAGACCAGCCAGGTCTCTAGCACCCAATCCCAAGTGGATCTCTGCAACCCAAAGAACAGGAAATTATTCACAGCAGGGAGGCTGCCCCTGTGACCAGCAGAACCACCATATTTTGTGTACCTCCTTAGGGACTAAGGCCTCCCCAGTGACCTCACTCCAGTCTTGCAATTGGCAGAACCACTGTGTTTTATGCTTGCCCTCCAGGGCCTGAGGACCAGCTCACCCAGTAGCACCACAGCCAGCACAGCCATGCCACTGGCTCCACAAATATTTGCAGCCTAAACCACTGAGGAACTCACAGACACCATTGTCACCGATTATAGCTGAAGAAAATATGTGAAGACTACAGCAATGCACCCACCTAGAAACAAAGCCAAAGTATCCCACCCAAACAACATTCTAGGACCCATGTACAGAAAAAAAGTATTTCCTTACAAAAGCTACTCCCCAAAATTGTAAGAGTCAACTGTCCCACCAAGATGCAAAGATATCAGATTAGAACACGAGAAACATGACAAGGCTAAAAAGCATGACGACCTCAAAGAAGAACAATTCTCCAGTAACAGACCCTCTCAAAAAAGGAAATCTGTGAAATGCCTGAAAAGAAATGAAAAAATAATGATCTTAAGAAAACACAGTGAAACATAATACATATAAAAAGCTCAACAAAATCAGAAAAGTGACTCATGACTTTTAATGAGAAATTCAATGAAGAAACAAATATTACAAAATAATGAACAAACACAAATCTTGGAGCTGAAGAATTCAATGAGTGAAATTTAAAAAATGTAATTGAGTGTTTCAACAACAGAATACATCCAGCAAAATGAATTTTTGAAGTTGAAGACGGATCTTCTGAAATAACCCAATCTGACAAGAAATAAGAAAAAAAGAATAAAGAAAGTCTATGGGGCTGATAGGGCACCATAAAGCGAAGAAATGTGTGCATTATGGGAATATGAGAAAGAGAAGAGGGAAGAAAAAAGCCGTATATGACAAACCCGTAGTGAACATTATACAGATCAGAGACAAACAGAAAGCTTTTGTTCTGAGATCTGGAACAAGACAAGGATGCTCACTATTTCCACTCAACGTAGTACTGGAAGTTCTAGCCAGAAAGATCAGACAAGGGAAAGAAATAAAAGGCCTCCAGGCTGAAAAAGAGAAAGTCAAACTGTCTCTACTTGTAGATGACGTGATCGTATACATAGAAAACCCTAAACACCACACACACACACACACACACACACACACACACACACACACAGTTAGTACTAATTGAAAAAAAAAAAGTAGTAAAGTTGCAGGATACAAAATAAACATGCAAAAATCAGAAGTGTTTCTGTATGCCAATAGCAAACCCTTTGAAAAAGACTTCAAGAAAGCAATCCCAGTTACAACGGCTACAGATGATAAAATACTGAGAAATAAATTTAGCTGAGAAGGTAAAAGAGCTTTACAATAAAAGCTATGACGCACTGATAAAATAAATTGAAGAAGACACAAGTAAATGGAATGATATTTACATTTGTGGACTGAAAGAATTAATATTGTTGAAATGTTCACAGTACACAAACCAATCTACAGATTGAATGCAGTCCATATTAAAATATCAATGACATTCTTCACAGAAATAGAGGAAAACAATCCTAAAATGTATTTGGAACCACAGATGTTCCTGAAAGCCAAAGCAATCTTCAGCAAAAAGAACAAAGCTGGAAGCATCACATTGCCTGACTTCAAAATTTACTACAAAGATGTAGTACATGAAACAACATGTGTATTAGCATACAGGTAGACACAGAGGCCAATGGTGCAGAATAAAAACCCAGAAATAAATCCATGCACTTACAACCATTTGTTTTTTACACAGGCTTCAAGAACACATGTTGAGGAAAAAGAAATAGTCTCTTCATTAAGGGTGCTGGAACACCTATATATCCATATGCAAAAAAACAAAACCAAACTAAACTAGACACCTTTCACTATCTACAAAAAATGAATTCAAAATTGATTAAAATGTAAATGTAAGCCTCGAAATTATAAAATTACGAAAAGAAAACATAGGAAAGGCTGGGCACAGTGGCTCACACCTGCAATCACACCTCCAATCACACACTTTGGAAAGTCAAGGTGGGTGTACCACCTGAGGTTAGAAGTTCAAGACCAGTCTGAACAACATGGTGAAACCCCCATCTCTACTAAAAATACAAAAATTAGCCAGGCATGGTGGCACACAACTGTGATCCCAGCTACTTGGGAGGCTGAGGCAGGAGAACAGCTTGAACCCGTAAGGTGGAGATTGCAGTGAGCCAAGATTGTGCCAGTACACTCCTGCCTGGGTGACAGAGTGAGACTGCATCTCAGAAAAAAAAAAAGAAAAGAAAAGAAAACACGGGTGAAATGCTTCATGACATTGATCTGTGCATGAACCATTTGGACAGGAACTCAAAAGTACAAACAACAAAAGCAAAAATAGACAAATGGATTACATCAAACTAAAAAGCTTTTTTACAATAAAGGAAGTAACAAAGTGAGAAGACAACCTACAGCATAGGAGGAAATATTTGCAAACTGTGCATCTGACAAGGGGTCAATATCCAGAATAATAAGGCACTCAAACAATGCAATAGCAAAAAAGCAATAATCCTATTAAAAAACGGGCAAAGGGCTAAAACAGAGTTTTCTCAACACATGCCATACAAAGAGGAGGAAGCAGAGTAAGAGGACTTGATAGAAGCCTCCACCAATCATCCTCACCACAAAAACACCAAATCTGACAATTATCTACGCACAAAAAAACACCTTCATAAGAACTAAAACCAGGTGAGCAATCACAGAACCTGGTTTTAACTTATCAATGAAAGAGGCACTGACGAGCGCGGGAAACACAGCCTTGCACTGCTGGCACCACGCCTTTCTCATTCCCCAGCAGTGATTACATGCTGCATAGAGAGAATCTGTGAAATTGGGGTAGGGAGAGTGCAGCAATTGTGTGACCTTGCATTGGAATGCAGTGCTGCAAACATCAGGCAAAATACAGCCAACACCATGGAGGAAGCATTTAGACCAGCCTTAGCTAGAGGAGAATCACCCATCCCAGTGGTTGGAACTTGAGTTTCAGCAAGCCTTGCCACTGTGGGTTAATGTATTTTGGGGTCCTAAATAAACATGAAAGGCAGTCTAAGCCAAAAGGACAGCAAGTGCTGGTGCTGTGCTGAACTTGGAACCAGTGGACATGGGAGTGACTTCCCCCAACCCCAAGCAACACATCTCACTAATACAAAAGAGGCTCATTCCTTCTGATTGAGGGGAGGAAAGGAGAAAGAAAAGAATACTTTGTTTTGCAAAGTGGATACTAGTTCAGCCACAGGAGAATAGGGTACCAGGCAGATTCATGGAGCCCCCATCCTAGGCTCTAGCTCTCACATGTCATTTCTTTTATCATTAACTTAATCAAAGAATTGAAAGATCTCTATAATGAAAACTACCAAACATTGGTGAAATAAATTTTTGAGATGACACAAAAAATGTAAAGGTCTTCCATGAACATGGATTGGAAAAATCAACATTCTTAAAATGTCCAGACTACTCAAAGCAATCTACAGATTCCATGCAATCCCTATCAAAATAGTAATGACGTTCTTCACAGAAATTGAAAAAGCCATCTTAAAATTTACATGGAACCACAAAGACCTAGAAAAGCCAAAAGCTATCCTGAACAAAACAAAACAAAACTGGGGGAATCACATTACTGGACTTCAAAGTATGCTACAGACCTATAGTAACCAAAACAGCATGGTACTGGCATAAAAACAGACACATAGACCAACAGAACAGAGAACCCAGAAACAAATCCATACATCTACTGTGAACTCCTTTTCAACAAAGGTGCCAAAGCATGGTGCTGGGGAAACTGGATATTCATATGCAGAAGGATGTAGACTCCTATCTTTCACCGTATACATAAATCAAATCAAAATAGATTAAAGATTTAAATCTAAGGCCTCAATCTATGGAACTACTACAAGAAATCATTGGGAAGCCTCTTCAGGATATTGGACTGGGCAAGGATTTCTTGAGTAATACCTCACAAGAACAGGCAAATGAAGTCACATGGGGTCAAACGGGGTCACATGAAGTTAAAACGCTTCTGCACAGCAAAGGAGATAATCAACAACAAAGTGAAGAGACAATCTACAGAATGAGAGAAAATATTTGCAAACTACCCCTTTGACAAAGGATTAATAACCAAAATATATGAGAAGCCCAAACAATTTTAAATTAAAAATATGTATAATAAACTGATTCAAAAATGGGCAAAAGATCTGAATAGATGTTTCTTAAAAGAAGACATTCAAGTGTCACATGGCATAAGAAAACGTGCTCAATATCATTGATCATCAGAGAAATGCAAGCTACAATGAGATATCATCTCACTCCAGTTAAATTAGCTTTTATTCAAAAGAACAGCAATAAAAAATGCTGGTGAGGATGTGAAGAAAAGGAAACCCTCATACACTGTTGGTGGGAATGTAAATTAGTTCTGTCACATGGAGAACAGTTTAGAGGTTCCTCACAAAACTACAAACAAAGCTACCATAAGATCTAGCAATGTCATTTCTTAGATATGTATTCAAAAGTAAGGAAATCAGTATATCAAAGAGTTAGCTGCACTCCCATGTTTATTATAGCACTATTCACAATATCCAAGATTTGGAAACAACCTGTGTTCATCAACAGATGAATGGATGAAGAAAATGTGGTACGTATACACAATGGAGTGCTATTCAGCCACAAAACGAAATGAGATTCTTTTATTTGCAACAACATGGATGGAATTGGAGGTCATTATGTTAAATGAAATAAGCCAGACACAGAAAGACAAACTTCACATGTTCTCACTCCCTGGTGGGAGCCAAAAATTACAAATAAACTCATGGAGATAGAGAATAGAGGGATGGTTAGCAGAGGCTGGGAAAGGTAGTGGGGGGTTGGGAGGGACATGGGAACAGTTATTGAGTACAAAAAAAAGAAAGAATGAATAAGAACAATTATTATTGCTATTATTATTTTTTGAGACAGAGTCTTGCCCTTTTGCCAGGCGCCAGGCTGCAGTGCAGTGATGCGATCTCAGCTCACTGCAACCTCCACCTCCTAGGATGATGCAATTCTCCTGCCTCAGCCTCCCAAATAGCTGGGAATACAGGCACACGCCACCACGCTCAGCTAATTTTTGTATTTTTTTTAGTAGAGAAGGGGTTTCACCATGTTGCCAGGATGGTCTCAATCTCTTGACCTCGTGATCTGCCTGCCTCAGCCTCCTGAAGTGCTGAGATTATTAGGACAGCACACCCGGCAAGAACTATTATTTGATAGCTCGACAGGGTGACTATGGTCAATACAATTTATGTACATTTTAAAATAGCTAAAAATATATAAATGGATTGTAACACAAAGGATGAATGCTTGAGGTGATGGATACCCCATATACCCTGATTATTATATATATTTATTATGTACTATTATTTACGATTACATATATTACATATATTTATAGGGCATATGGGACTTTTTATATCAATGAATTATTACACATTTTATAATTACGCATCGTATGCCTGTAACAAAATATGTCATATACCATATACTCTATAATTTTTTTTTTTTTTTTGAGGTGGAGTTTCTCTATTGTTGCCCAGGCTGGAGTGCAATGGCGCGATCTTGGCTCACTGCAACCTCCGCCTCCTGGGTTCAGGCAGTTCTCCTGCCTCAGCCTCCTGAATAGCTGGGATTACAGGCATGTGCCACCATGCCCAACTAATTTTTTGTATTTTTAGTAGAGACGGGGTTTCACCATGTTGGCCAGGATGATCTCGATCTCTTGACCTTGTGATCCACCTGCCTCGGCCTCCCAAAGTGCTGGGATTACAGGCTTGAGCCACCACGCCCAGCCCATATTTTTTAAAAATGGAAAGGAAAAGGGTTGTTACTTTCATTTTTATAGTTTTTAGCCTGAGGTAGGCTCAAATTTAAAAGAACCACAGGATATTGTTTCAGGCAATTATAGCTAACAGAAAAAATGTGGGTGGAAACTTCAGCAAACAGAACAGCAGAGAGGGAAAACCTTATATTTAACAACTATCTGAATGACTGCTGATATGGTTGGGATCTGTTCCCACCAAATCTCATGTTGAATGGTAATCTCGAGTTAAAGGTAGGGCCTGATGGGAGGTGACTGGATCATGGTGGTGGAGGTCTCATGAATGAGTTAGCACCATCCCCTCTGTGCTGTTCTCTTGATAGTGGCTGAGTGAGTTATCATGATATCTGGTTGTTTAAAATTGTGTAGCACCTCCCTGCTCTCTCTCCCTTCTGTTCCAGCCATGTGAAGATGCCTGTTCCTGCTTTGCCTTCTGAAATGACTGAAAGTTTCTTGAGGCCTCCCTGGAAGCAGAGCAGATGCCAGCATTATGCTTCCTGTACAGCCCGTGAACCAGGACCCAGTTAAGCCTCTTTTCTCTACAAATTCCCCAGTCTCAGGTATTTCTTCATACCAATATGAGAACAGACTAATACAACTACTGACTTTTACTCAGAGAAATCATGAAAGTCAAAAGACAGTGGAACAACTGTTTTAAAGACTGATATTAGCAACCAAAGGGGGATATCATGAGGGCTTAGACTGTATTTGAAATAAAACCCAAAGCAAATCTGATCTTGTAAGTATATCAAATATTCTTTTTCTAAAGGCTATAACAGTGAGGGTCTCTTACTTCTGCCAATATTACATGGTCAAGGAAAAGCTAAAAAACACTCAAAACAAAAAAAGGAAGGACAAAATGAAACAGAAATGTCTGCTTTTATTTGTTTTTTTAAAAAGGGTAGAGTTTAGGAAGATAGATGAACAAGTAAAAAAAGGACAGATTAGGATATTGATTGAAAGGAAAATCTACACTACAGGAGAGAAATGTACTGTAATCACTAACGAAAGTAAATGAGTTCTTAGTAAACTAAGGAAAAAAACTACATGCCAGCCAGAATTCCATGTGGAGAGGGGAAAAAGGGAGAGAGACTGATAAATGGACAGAGGGTGGATGAATGACAAAGGCAGAGGAGTGAAATGTTAATCGAGAAAAACTGGTGCTGGACATATGGATGTGTACTGTACAATTCTTCCAACGTTTCTGTATGTTTGAATTTCTTCATAATAGAATTTTTAAAATAAAACAATGATAGAAATAGAGATAGAAACTCCAGAATGTTTACACTCTGACTTCATAAATGAAAACGGCAAGAACAAAATTGCTTTCACAGTATTGCTGAGCTTATCTACAGGACTTCCCAGGGATTCCCTTGCCAGAGTGACTTTATTCTTAGCCCAATAAAAATAGTCTTCTCCATTCTCTCTAAGTGTGTTTTAAGCATTATGACTACCTGTGGTGTGCCTAAATTTTCAAACTGAAGACTATTTTGTTCCAGTAATTACCTCTCCATGTTTCTGACCTTTTGGTGACTTAGCCCAATCAAGGTCACCATCTGGAGCTGAGAAAAGAACCTGCCACATAGGAAGTTGCTAAGCAAATAACAAGTGATTAGAGAGTGGGAGCAAGAACGATGATATAACCATTGTACCATGGAAATCAGGAGGCAAAGAAAGGATTGCAACACAGAGTTAAACATAGTGCTCAAATCATAAGAACTACACAAAACCAACTCTCTTTCTTAGCCACAGACCTCAGCCATTACAGATCCTACAATGGAAAGAGTGGTATCTCATGAACCTAAAAGGTACAGTGCTCTTCATTTATCTCCACCTCCCTAGGTTTGCATAATTTCTCTCCTCTGTTGGTTTTATTGTTTTTCCTTGCACACTTCTGATCCTTCCCTTATCTCTTCCTCAGAATTCTCTTCTCCTCCACGTCCTCCCTAACATTTCTGATGCACACGTCGTCCGCCTCCCTCTCCCTTCTCCTCTCTCCTCTCCTCTGCCTGGTACCCGGTCTTTCCTCACCACCTTCTTATAATCTCGTCTGCTGTGCATCCTCTCCTTTTCACCTTGCTCATGAAATAATAATGAGAATGACAAATTGCAAATAGTGAAGATCTCTAAGGAATTCACAATTCTGCCGAGTACACAGATAGACAAGCAGGTTTGAAATACTGATGACCGAACCTTCATGTGAGTTTGATAGAAACCTTCTATTAACCAAACCCCGAGAAAGGGCAGGAGCCCGCAAGGTAATTTTTAATTACAGGTACTTTATCAAACTCCTCTTTTGAGATGACTCATCCTAAGCCAGAGGGAATTAAATGAACAAAGCACAGTCACACATTAACCCTAGATTTGTTTCAGAAAAATGGGTCCGAGCTGTACATTTATAATCTGCTGGTGGCAATGCTGGCCATGAATGAGTGGCTGCCCAGCTTCTGGCACCCAAACTAAACAAACAAAAAGTAAGGATGCACTTACTATGAAGCACGCTATGAGCCTGGTGGGAAATGTGATGTCTGCTGGATATTGCTCATGTTGTATGTGGGAATCTGGACTCTACAGAGAGTCAACCACAGACCTCAACCACAGGTTTCACTAATGTAAAATGTGTAATCCTGTATCTTCAAGGATTTCTATCCTAGTCAATGTGAAATAATGGGTACTGTTTTGGGAGAGATTATAGAGATTATTAGAAGTTAAAAGGGTGGGTTAGTCTGAACCTCAATGCCAGCCACCACCACCACCATTGCCAAGGGGGAGGTGGTAACTTGGAAAGCAATGTAGAAAAGTGGAAAAGCAAAGACAATAGGGCCTGGAGAAAAGCCAGGTTTACAGGGAGTCCTGCCTTATCCTTAAGTAGCCAGGTAACCTCAGGCCACCTGCTCTGCTTGTTTATTCACTTATTTTTAGCAAAGTTGTACATATACGTGTATATGTGTATGAGTACATAGATGCGTGTGTATGTGTATACATGAATATGTGTGTGCATGTGTGTATGTCAAATAGGTTCCTGTCCGTTATCGCTGAAGACCAAAGGTAAACACTTTAACTTTAAAATTCCTTTAACTGATTATGCTAATATTTATATTTTCTGGTATTGCTGCAACCAAGTTTCTGGGGTTTCTTTCAATGTATATACTGTGATTTTTTGAGGTTTCTGTCTCAGATCTTGTTATTGGATTCTACTAAACAGATGAGGGCTTAAATTTCTAACATTCCACCTCAGAAACCCTAACATAGCGTACCTTCCCCTAGGCCCCCAGTACAGTTACATCAGAAGTTGTGGTTAGCTCTGTATTTGTTGTTCACTTCCCTATGAGTACATCATTAGTCACAGCTGAGCCGTGAAGTATTATTACATTTATTTTCTGGGGTCAAAGTAGCATTTTCCCTAGAGTAAGTAATCCCCTCTCTTTCCCTGGAGTAAGTAATCCCTAGAGAAAGTGATCCTTTCTCTCTCATGGGAGGAAGAAGTTTCTTAGTTTTTGTGTACCTTTGAGGCATCCCCCAAATCTCACACATGAGTGTAAGTCCCCTCTCAATTTACCTGAGCACATCAAATCCTCCTGGATGTGACAAAGCTACCATCCTTGGGCTTCCATTACCACTGTGCTGAAGAGTACCTTTCCGTAGGTTTCCTGCTATGAAGTGAAAGTTTACATCCTATGTGTTGAACACTGACCCCTCATTGTGGCTAATTGAAGTATGAAATAGTTAAAGTTTGATGAGGTCATAAGGGTGAAGTTTGACCCTATAGGTGCAGTGCCCACAGAAGAGGACACCAGTGACCACAAGCCAGGGGGAGAGCCCTCACCCAGAGCTGACCCTCCTTGACTTCAGTCTGAAATATCCAGCCTGGAGAACAGTGAAAATGTAAATCGTGTCAGCCACCCTAAGGTACTTTGTTACAGCAGCACCAGCAGATGAACACACCCTCCATCTATTTCTCTGGAACCTGTGCTTTCCTCACTACTGCTTACACCCCTCAATAATGGTGTGGAACATGTTGTCCAGGAGCTTCTTGAGAAGAGGGGAAAGCTAAAATGTTTGAGATTTACAGACCTGGAAATATGTTTAGTCTACTCCCACACTTGGTTGAACATCAGATGGGGTATGAAATTCTAATTTTTAAGTCATTTTCCCTCAGCACATTGATGACATTTCTCATTGTTTCTAGTGCACATTTCCACTAGTTTCCCACGCCATTCTGAAGGAGTATGATCCCATTTCCACCTTGATTCTGTGAAAGTAACCTGTGTGCCCATTAGTGAGGACGTTAATGTGTATGTGCCTGGTGGTTTTTTTGTTTGTGTGTGTGTGTGTGTGTTGTTTTTTTTTTTTTTCTGAGTCTTACTCCATTACTGGTGTTTTTTACAATCATTTTGTCCCCATTATTCTGAAACTTGCCATTTGCTACTTAGTAAAGATCTATTTCTATCCACTTTGCTGGACATTCAAGCAGAGTATTCAACGTAGACGCTCATGTATTTCAGCTTGGGAAATGTATTGAGTCATCTTTAAAATGAGTAGCTTTCTATTTTCTCTGCCCTTCCTTTTTGGAACCTTATTATTTGGATGCTGGATCTCCAGGACTGATACTCTTACTATTTTTATTTTTTCTTTCCTGTGTAGTCTCTTTGTCTTTTAGTTCTACTTTTGGAAACAAAAGTCTGTCTTCAATTCTGTCTTCTAATTTTTATACTTAATTTTTCTTTGCGATAAATTTTAATTTCTGGAAGTGTTGTTTTGGTTCTCTATTTTTGTTAATAACCTCCTGTTTATGTGACATAGATGACGTGTATTCTCTTATCTGTTTGAGTATTTTAAATATTTGTTTAAGTTTTCCATTTCCAGCATGTTTTCTGCATTCTCCAAATTAGGTTCATTTGTGTTGTTGTGTTTGCTATTTGTCTGTTTTTTAAATCTGTCTTTCTTCCAAGTTAGAGGTTTTCTAAAAATATCTTGACATCTCTGGCTGTCTGCTTATATTTATGGAAAAGGGTCAAAAGCTCATTCAAAGTCCCTCTGTGTGGAGATAGTCTTCTTTACTCGCCAAATAAAGGCCTGGCATGACCACTTTAGGAATTACCTTCCTATGCCGCCATCTACAGGATTTTCTCTTTGGTTAACCAGTTTTTCAGAAGAGGACTTCTCCAATCTTCTCCATTCTTCTTCCTTGTAAACCTGGGTTCTAATGTTTTTCACAGTCTCTAGGACCATCACATTGCCCCCTGTAGATTTCCACTTGACTCTCTGTTGTCCCAGAGCAGTACTTCCTCCATCAGCTATGCCTGGGGACTCTAGTCCAGAATTCCTCTGATTTAGCCTTTACAGCAAAAGTCTAGTGTTCTACTAAAGTTAGAGAGAGGCAATTGCTGGGATCCTTAAGGTATGAGTAGGGTTCCAGGAGTTTAAACACCCAATATACATGATTCAGAAGATCATCTCAGCCCCACCTCTAGCCCTACTCTTTCAAGTCCTTGTTTCCTCCACAGTCCTGGACTCTGGGCTGTGAAAATGAGCTAGCTTGCCACTGGGCATCCCCCGTCACTGACTCACTTTCCAATGCCTGCAAACTGATAGGTTTGTTTCCTCTCACCCTTTACTGCCTTAAAAAAATGTTACGGCCGGGCGCGGTGGCTCAAGCTTGTAATCCCAGCACTTTGGGAGGCCGAGGCGGGTGGATCACGAGGTCGAGAGATCGAGACCATCCTGGTCAACATGGTGAAACCCCGTCTCTACTAAAAATACAAAAAATTAGCTGGGCATGGTGGCACATGCATGTAATCCCAGCTACTCAGGAGGCTGAGGCAGGAGAATTGCCTGAACCCGGGAGGCGGAGGTTGCGGTGAGCCGAGATCGCACCATTGCACTCCAGCCTGGGCAACAAGAGCGAAACTCTGTCTCAAAAAAAAAAAAAAAAAAAAAGTTACTGCTCTTGCCTTTTCACCCATACTCTTGACCCATCTGAGTATATAGCATTTAAAAAGTAATTTGGCTGGGCACGGTGGCTCACGCCTACAATGCCAGCACTTTGGGAGGCCGAGGCAGGTGGATCATGAGGGGAAGAGATCGAGACCATCCTGGTCAACATGGTGAAACCCCGTCTCTACTAAAAATACAAAAACTAGCTGGGCATGGTGGCACGTACCTGTAATCCCAGCTACTCGGAAGGCTGAGGCAGGAGAATTGCCTGAACCCAGGAGGCGGAGGTTGCAGTGAACCAAGATCGTGCCATTGCACTCCAGCCTGGGTAACAAGAGTGAAACTCCTCCTCAAAAATAAATAAATAAATAAATAAATAAATAGTAATTCACCTCTTTAGGAGGAAACCGATAAACTCATGGATTCACTTTCAGTTCTGAAAACACTTCCTAGATATATGCACTTAGTCAAGTTACTACTTTCCTGTACCTCAGTTTCCTTATTTCTAAAACAGGGGGTAATAATAACCAACTGTGTAAGGTTATGTTGAGGATGCAGTAGATAATACCTATGAAGAGCTTGAACAGGAAATTACATAACCAGCAGCAATGCCCAGGTACTACATCAAGAAACTCAGGTGAGCCTTTGAGACTTGCTGGCTTCAGGTGAGACTCAGCACATTACCAGCAGTGGTAGTTATGGGGCAAAACTTTTTCTGCTTGAGAAAAGCAGAGGGACAAATAAAGGAGACTTTGTCCTACAGCTTAGGTACCAGCATGGCCACGAGTGGGCAGAGCACCAAGTCGGCTTTTATGGTCCCTGATTCCATGACTTGGCTTTGGATGGCATTTCTGGACCTGCCCTAGACCAGAGGGGAGCCCACTCCCCTGAATGGTGGGTCCCAGGCCAGGCTGCATTCACCACAGGCTGACTCAAGAGCCTTTG
Source organism: Saimiri boliviensis (assembly GCF_048565385.1). NCBI lineage: Eukaryota > Metazoa > Chordata > Mammalia > Primates > Cebidae > Saimiri > Saimiri boliviensis. Next base: position 106,557,775 of record NC_133458.1, read on the forward strand.
GGCCATAAGGGAACATCAGTGGTAGTTTGGCAGTACTTCTCACGGCCTAGGGTGGTGGTGGCTATGGGATGAGGCTCCTCTGCCTTGGAAAGGGGAGAGAAGAGTGGGAAGAACTGCATCTTATGGTTTGAATGCCAGCTTAGCTGCAGTATAATAGAATACCAAGTAGACTTCTAAGGTTTTTTACTCTAGTCCCTGACTCCTAGATGGTACCTCAGGACTCAGAGCCTGGAGGACCTCACTGTCCTGAAAGGGGGGACACAGGTCTGGATGGCTTTGCCACCAGCTGAGTGTAGAGCCTTGAGTAAGCATAGGCAGTAGCCAGGGAATGGTTACAGCAAGCTTTGGACAAGACCCAGTGCTGGCTTCAGATCTGTCCCAGCACAATCATAGCAGTGGTGGCCACGGGTGTGCTTGTGTCACTAAATCCCCAGGTTTAGGTGGCTCAGAGAAGAGAGAGAGAAACTCTATTCGTTTGGGAGAAAGTAAGGGACGAGAACAAGAGTCTCTGCCTGGTAACCCAGAGAATTCTCCAAGATCTTGTCCAAGACCATTAAGGTCTCCAGAAGTCTGCAAGAACCACAGTGTTACTGGGTGTGGGTTGCCTCCTAAAGCAGATAGAGCTTAGGTCACAACACTTAAGTTCTTTCAAATATCTGGAAAACCTCCCAAGAAAAATAGATACAAAAAGGCCCAGACTGTGAAGACTATAGCAAATACCTAACTCTTCAATGCCCAGACACCGAAGAACATCTACTGGCATCAACAACATCCAGGAAAACATGGCCACGATACAAAAATTATATAAGGCACCAAGGACCAATCCTGAAGAAACAGAGGCATGTTACCTTTCAGACAGAGAATTCAAAATAGCTGTGTTAAGGAAACACAAAAGAAATTCAGGATAATACAGAGGAGGAATTCAGAATTCTCTGAGATACGTTTAACAAAGAGACTGAAATAATTAAAAAGAATCAAGCAGAAACTCTGGAGCTGAAGAAGGCAATTGGCATACTAAAGAATGCATCAGATTCCCTTACTAGAAGAATTGATTAAACAGAAGAAAGAATTAGTGACCTTGAAGATAGGCCATTTGAATATACACAGCAAAGAGACAAAAGAAAAAAAGAATTAAAAATAATGAAGCATACCTACAGGATCTATAAAATAGTCAAAAAATGGCAAATCCAAGAGTGATTGGCCTCAAAGAGGAGACACAGAAAGAGATAGGGGGAAATTTTATTGAAAAAGATAACAGAGAAATTCCCAAACCTAGAGAAAGGCATCAACATTCAAGCACAAGAAGTATAAAACACCAAACAGATTAAAGCCAAAGAAGAATAGCTTGAAAGATGTTTAATAATTGAAATCCCAAAAGGTGAGGATAAAGCAAGCCTCCTAAAAGCAGCAAGAGAAAGAAAACAAACAACATCCAATGGAGCTCCAATATTTCTGGCAGCAGACTTTTCAGTGGAAACTTTACAAGTCAGGAGAGTGAGGCATGATGTATTTAAAGTGCTGAAGGAAAAAGCTTTTACCTTAGAATATTATAGTACATCTGGCAAAAAATATCCTTCAAACATGAAGGAGAAATAAAGACTTTTCCAGACAAGCAAAAACAAGAATTTCATCAACATCAGGACTGTCCTACAAGAAATGCTAAAGGGAGTACTTCAATCAGAAAGAAAAGGATGTTAATGAGCAATAAGAAATCATCTGAACATACAAAAACCATGGATAATAGCAAGTACACAGAAAAACACGGAATAGATAATGCTGTAACTGTGTACGTAACTCTTATCCTAAGCAAAAAGACTAAATGATGAACGAGTCAAAAATAATAATTGCAATTTTCAAGACATAGTGCAATGAGTTATAAATTTAAAAAAAAAGTTAGGGAGGCCGAGGCGGGTGGATCACAAGGTCGAGAGATCGAGACCAACCTGGTCAACATGGTGAAACCCTGTCTCTACTAAAAATACAAAAAATTAGCTGGGCATGGTGGTGTGTGCCTGTAATCCCAGCTACTCAGGAGGCTAAGGCAGGAGAATTGCCTGAACCCAGGAGGCGGAGGTTGTGGTGAGCCGAGATTGCGCCATTGCACTCCAGCCTGGGTAACAAGAGCGAAACTCCGTCTCAAAAAAAAAAAAAAAAAAAAAAAAAAGTTAAATTCAGGAGTACAAAGTAAAGGTGCAGAGTTTTTTTGTTTGTTTGTTTGTTTGTTTGTTTTTTCCTTTTGCTTGTTTGTGCAAACAGTGTTAAAATAATGAGTTATAAAACAGTATTTGGAACCAGGTGGTAAACTCAAGCCAAAAAACATATAATGTATACACAAAAAATAAAAAGCAAGAAACTAAATCATAGCACCAGAGAAAATCACCTTCACTAAAGGAAAACAGGAAGAAAATAATAAAGAAAGAAAACACCACAAGACAGCATCAAACAAACAATAAAATGGCAGGACTAAGTCCTTACGTATCAATAACAACATTGAATATATATTCATTAAACTCTCCATTCAAAAGACATACACTGGCTGAATGGATGAAAAACAAGACCCATTTAGCTGTTGCCTACAAGAAATATACTTAACCTATACAGACACACATAGACTGAAAATAAAAGGATAAAAAAAATGCCATGCCTAAGGAAATGAAAAGAGAGCAAGAGTAACTGTATGTACATTCAACAATAGATATTTCAAGGCAAAAACTAAAAGAGAAAAAGAAGGTCACTATATAATGATAAAGGAGTCAACTGAACAAGAGGATATAACAATTTTAAATATATATGCACCCAAAACTAGAGCACCAGATACCTAAAACAAATATTATTAAAGCTAAAGTGAGAGTTAGGCCCCAATACAGTAATAGTTGGAGACTTCAACACACCACTTTTGACATTAGTCAGATCTTCCCAACAGAAAATCAACACAGAAGCATCAGACTTAATCTGCGCTATAGAACAAATAGATCTAGTAGATAGTTACAGAACATTTCATCCAACAGCTGCAAACTATACATTTACCTGTTAAGCACATGGATCATTCTCAAGGATAGGCCATATATTAGGCTCAAAAGCAAGTCTTAAAACATAAAAAAAAATAAAATAATATCAAGCATCTTCTCTGACCACAGTGGAATGAAACGAGTAATTAATAACAAGAGGAATTTTGGAAACAATATGAACACATGGAAAATAAACAATAGGCTTCTGGGCCAGGCACTTTGGGAGGCTGAGATGGGCAGATCACCTGTTGTCGGGAGTTCAAGACCAGCCTGGCCAACATGGTGAAACCTTGTTTCTACTACAATACTAAAATTAGTCTGGTGTAGTGGCACATGTCCATAATCCCAGCTATTCAGGAGGCTAAGGTATGAGAATCGCTTGAACCCAGGAGGCACAGGTTTCATGCAGTGAGCCGAGATGGCACCACTGCACTCCAGCCTGGGTGACAGAGTAAGACTCTGTTTTAAAATATATATATATATATATATATATATATATATATATATATCCTCCTGAATAACAAGTGGGTCAATGAAAAAAGAAGGAAATTCAAAATTTTCTTGAAACATATAATAATGGAAACATAGCAAACCAAAAACTATGGAATAAGGCAAAAGCAGTACTAAGAGAATTTTATAGCTGTAAGTGCCTACATCAAAAAAGAAAAAAAAAAAAAAAACCTCGAATAAACAATCTAATGATGCATCTTTAAAAACTAGAAAAGCAAAAGCAAACCAAACCCAAAATTAGTAGAAAAAACAAAATAACAAAGATTAGAGCAGAAATAAATAAAAACAAAATGATAACACAAAACAGGGAGAAAACAAAATGTTGCTTCTTTGAAAAGTTAAACAAAATTAGCCAGACTAAGAAAAAAAGAAAAAATACAAATAAATAAAATCAGAAATTAAAAAAGAGACTTTACAACTGATACTGCAGAAATTCAAAGGATGATTAGTGGCTACCATGAGCAACCACATGCCAATAAATTGGAAAAATCTAGAAGAAATTGACAAATTCCTAGACACATACAACCTACCAAGACCTAACAAAGAAGAAATCCAAAACATGAACAGACCAATAATTATTATGGAGATTAAAGCTGTGATAAATTGTCTCCCTCTAAAGAAAAGCCTGGAACCCTATGGTTTCACTGTTAAATTCTACCAAACATTTAAACAAGAACTAATACCAATCCTACCCAAATTAGTCCAAAAAATAGAGGAGGAGAGAATACTTCCAAACTCATTCTATGAGTCTTGTTACCCAAACCAGAAAAAGATATATCAAAAAAAGAAAACTCTAGGCCAATATCTTAGATGAATGTGGATGCAGAAATCCTCAACAAAATACTAGCAAACTGAATTCAACAATACAGTAGAAAGATAATTCATCATAATCAAGTGGGATTTATCCCTTGGATGCAAGGATGGTTCAACATATGCAAATCAATCAATGTGATACATTATATCAACAGAATGAAGGATGGAAACAATATAATTATATCCACTGAAGTGGAAAAAGCATTTGATAGACTCTGATATCCCTTCATGATAAAAACCCTCAAAAAAAAAAAACAAGAAGGAACATACCTCAATAAAAGCCATATACCACAGACCCAGAGCTAGTATCATATTGAATGGGGTAAAACCAAAAGCCTTTCCTCTAAGATCTGGAACATGACAGAATGCCCTCTGTTACCATTGTTATTCAAGATAGTACTGGAAGTCCTGGCTAGAGCAATCATAAAAGAGAAAGATATAAAAGGCATTCAAATTGGAAAGGAGAGGCAAATTATTCTTGTTTGCAGATGATATAATCTTCTATATGGAACAATCTAAAGACTCCACAAGAAAAAATTAGAACTGATAAATTCAGTAGAGTTTCAAGATATAAAATCAATAAACAACAATCAGTAGCATTTATATGCCAACAGTGCACAATCTGAAAGAGAAACAAAGAAGTAATTCCATTTACAGTAGTCACATATAAGATTAAATACCCAGGAATTAACCAAAGAAGTGAAAAATCTCTATAATGAAAATGTAAAATAATGATGAAAGAAACTGAAGAGGACACCAAAAATGGAAAAATATTATTCCACCGTCATGGATTGGAAAAATCAATATTGTCAAAATGTACATATTACCCAAACCAATCTACAGATTCAATGCAATCTCTTTTAAAATACCAGTGATATTTTTCATAGAAATAGAGAAAACAATCTTAAAGTTTATATAGAATCAGAAAAGGCCCAAAATAGTCAAAACTATCCTAAGCAAAAGAACGAAATTGAAGGAATCACATTACCTGACTTCAAATTATACTACAGAGCTATAGTAACCAAACAACATGGCACTGGTATAAGACAGACACATAGACCAATGGAACAGAATAGAGAATCCAGAAACAAGTCCACATATCTACAGTGACTTATTTTCAGCAAAGGTGCCAAGAACATACACTGGGGAAAAGACTGTCTCTTCAATAAATGATGCTTGGAAAACTGGATATCCATAGGCAGAGGAATGTAGACCCCTATCTCTCATCATATACAAAAATCTAATGAAAATAAATTTAAGACTTAAATTTAAGGCCTCAAGCTATAAAACTAGTACAAGAAAACATTGGGGAAATCTCCAGAACATTTGTCTGGGCAAAAAATTCTTGAGCAATGCCCCACAAGTACAAGCAACCAAAGCAAAAATGGACAAATGATATCACATCAAGTTAAAAGTCTTCTGTACAGCAAAAGAAACAATCAGCAAAGTGAGGAGAAAACCCACAGAATGGGAGAAATATTTGCAAACTACCCATCTGACAAAGGAATAATAACCAGAATATATAAGGAGCTCAAACAACTCTAAATGAAAAAAATCTAATAATCTGATCCAAAAATGGGCAAAAGATTTGAATAGATATTCCTAACAAAAAGACATACAAATGGCAAACAAGAATATGAAAAGGTGCTCAATTTCATTGATCATCAAAGAAATGCAAATCGAAACTACAATGAGATATCATATCACCCTAGTCGAAATGGCTTACATCCAAAAAACAGGAAATAACAAATGCTGAGGATGAGGAGAAAAGGAAATTCTCATACAGGGTTGGTGGAAATGTAAATTAGTGAACTCACTATGGAGAACAGGTTGGAGGTTCCTCAAAAAACTACAGATACAGCTGCCATATGATCCAGCAATCCCATTGCTGAATATATAGCCTAAAGAAAGGAAAGCAGTAAATCAAAGAGACATCTGCACTCCTATGTTTATTGCTGCACTGTTTACAATAACCAAGATTTGGAAGCAACCTACGTGTTCATCAACAGATGAATGGATAAAGCAAATGTGGCACACACACAATGGAGCATTGTTCAGTCATAAAAATGAATGAGATCCTGTCATTTGCAACCAAGTGGATGGAACTGGAGAGAACGTTATGTTACGTTAAATCAGCCGAGCACAAAAAGACAAACATCCCATGTTCTCCCTTGTTTGTGAGATCTAAAAATAAAAACAAACTCACGAACATAGAGAGTAGAAGGATGGTGACCAGAGGCTGAGCAGGGAAGTTGTTGTGCGGGCTCTGGTGCGCAAGGTGAGTATGGTTAATGGGTACAGAAAAAATAGTTAAAGAATGAATAAGACCTACTATTTGATAGCACAACGGAATGACTATAGACAATAATAACTTAATTTTACATTTATAAATAACTGAAGAGTGTAATTGGATTGTTTGTAACCCAAAGTATAAATGCTTAAGGGAAGTAAACCCCGTTCTCCATGAAGTGCTCATTTCAAATTGCCTGCCAGTATCAAAACATCTCATGTACCCAGTAAATACATACGACTACTTTGTACCTACAACAATTTAAAATAACATAACATATTTTTTGGAAAGAGAGAAAAAAAGGAAAATAAGAATGAAAGAGAGAAAGAAAGAGGAAGAGAAAGAGGGAGAGAGAACGGGAGTCTTGCTTTATTGCCCAGGCTAGAATGCAGTCTAAAAATGTGTGTTAAAAACCTCTTTTATGCCAATAATTGTGCTTAACGATGGAGGCAGGAAGGAATAAGAGAGGAAAATAACAAACCAGCAGCCAACCAATGTTTCATTTAAACCTGTGAAATGCTGTGCAATTACTGAGGGGTGATTTACTTCCAATTATGTGGTCACTTTTAGAGTAGGTGTGATGTGGTGCTGAGAAGAATGTATGTTTTGTGGATTTGGGGTGGAGAGTACTGTAAATGTTTATTAAGTTTACTTGTTCCAGGTCTGAGTTCAAGTCCTGGATATCTTTGTTAATTTTCTGTCTCATTTATCTGTCACAATAAAATTTTTTAAAAGAGCATGATTTTGATGGCCCACAACCTGGGTCCAAACCTTGTTCTCATTATTTACTGGCAAGCTGAATGTATGTAAGTTAATTACTAGTTAATGCCTCCACTTCTTCATGTGTGAAACAGAGAACACAATAACTCCCACCTCAATGATTACTTGTGAGGGTTGCATGGGATAATCTGCAAAGTACTTAGAACTTAGCAAGCTCTCAATGAAAAGTAAGCTATAGAGTCATTTTATGTTAGTGATCGTGAATATATTTCTAAGAGCTTCTATAGTTTTCACTGAAAACTTAAGTTTTCTTGTTTATCTTCTCTAGAAAGTTCACATCCTGTCACAAGCAGAGCTGTAGGACTATAACTCAGGTGGTTTCAGAGGAAATACAGCATTTCCAGGAGATCAGATATTTTTATCTGCAAATGTGCTAAACAATAGTCAATGGTGTTGATAAAAGAGGCTACCAGTGATAAATGTGAATGGGCCCCTTGTAACCATTGCATTGAGCGAAATTTTGGCAGGAGTGGTGGGACCTGGGAACTTTTTCCAAGTTTTTCTTTATCATAAGAGTAAGTTTAGAAAGTTGGACAAGCAGGTAGGTCATTGCACAAATAAATAAAATTCCCAAAGATCCGTAGACTCAGAGACACCAAGGTAATCCATGAGCATAACTGAAAAACGAGGCAAAGAGATGCAGGAAGAAGACATGGAGAGGACATGGCACAATGGCAGAAGTGCAGAAAACATCCAATGACAAAAGTGGCTGTCAAAGTTTGTTCCCGGATCCCCCGTGTTGTCAGAGCTGCTCAGGAGTATCCCTCCCCATAGGATGCTATAGCAACATCCTTGTCACATAAAGTCATCATCACTCAGTTAATCAATTTTAAGTTTTTGCTGCATTTTGTTTTTTGATTTTTTTTTGGAGGGGGAGGTTGTTTTGTTTTGTTTTGTTTCATTTTGAAATAAAGTCTTACTCTGTTGCCCAGCTTGGAGTGCAATGGCACCATCTCGGCTCACTGCAACCTCCCCCTCCCAGGTTCAAGCGATTCTCCTGCCTCAGCTTCCCAAATAGCTGTGATTACAGGTGTGTGCCACCACGCCCAGGTAATTTTTGTACTTTTACTAGAAACGAGGTTTCACCATGTTGAAATCCAACTGGTGCTGAAATCCTGACCTCAAGTTATCCACCCACCTTGGCCTCCCAAAATGCTGGGATTACAGGCATGAGCCATTGCACCCGGCCAATGTAGGTGTTTCCTCCACTAAAATATTAAAACTTTTTGTACCTATTCCGGCCTTTAGACCCTTTCCCTCCTGAGTTTTGCAGCAGTTTGGCTCTGAGACCAGCTCTTCCTCCTGCAGCCCAGGGTTAGAATCTTGTTAATGACTTAATTTCCAGTTCCCGTTAGTTTCCATTGCACCCAAGTGGTGAACCTTGCCTTACACAATCATCTCTTAGCTGACTTGGTCATATTTTAAGCCAACGGCTTTCGATTTTAATGCTTTTCCTTATTCCTTACTATAAAAATAATAGGTTGTCACTGATGAAAAGCTGCAAGATACAGAGAAACAGAAAAAAGACAATTTTAGAATCATCTCCAGGGAAAGCTACAGTAAATATTATCTCATTTTCCAGTAATTTTCTGTATACTTTTATAAAAACAAGATCATGTAGTGTAAACATGCCATGTAATAAACATTTTTTTTCTGTTCTCACTCTTCTTCTGCCACAGAGCTTCATGGTAGACTATTATGAATTCTAACTTTCATATATGTGCAAGATGTACTTAACGGATACTTCTATGTGAGAATTTAGTATGTTTCAGAAATTTTACCATTACAGACCATGCTAAAAATATTCCTGTATCTCCTTTAATGTATCCAACATTCTCTGCCACAATACTTTAAAAAGATAGTCAACATTCCTCTGCTTTGGAAGGCGGAGAATTGTATTAGGAATTTTTTTTTATAAAACAATTTGGGAAAGTTGTTATTATAAATGAATAATGTCTTTAAAGACGTTGGAAGTAGGGTGTCAGTTTGTTTTGTGCTGCTATAACAGAATAGCATAGATTGATTAATTAACAATTACGTATATGTAGTTGGTTTACGGTTCTGAGGCTGGGAAGTCCAAGATCAAGGGGCCTCATCTAGCGAGGGCCTTCCTGCTGCATCACAAATATGACAAAAAGCATCATATGCTGAGAGAGAGAAAGGGCTGAACCCATTCTTTCATAAGGAGTCCACTCCCTCAATAATGACGTTAATCCATTCATGATGGCAAAGCCGTCATGACTCAGTCACCTCTTAAAAGTCCCACCTCTCAACACTGTTGTATTGAGGATTGAGTTTCAAACATATGAACTTTGGGAGACTCATTCAAACCATAGCAGCAAGCTTTATTCATTTACTTCTATAACTCTTAAATGAACTGTCTCCTTCCTCCAAAATGTCAAGGAACTGAGAAACATTTTACAATAGCCAATGCAGACGAAACCAGTAACAGCTAATAGATAACTTTTCTTTCCTTCTGCCCTGGCTATTGCTTGTACCATTCAGAAAAAGCCAGGGAACAAGAGAGAGTCAATATAGACAGAAGAACACACAGACAGCTGGAGGGGAAAGGTACTTTATTTCAACTTCTCTCGTTATTCATAGAATGAGACTGAGGTTCAAAGAGAGGAAGTGACTTCCCCAAGATCAACAGGGAATCTCAGCAGGATCAAGAGCTTCAGATGCTAGTGTCCTGAACAAAATCATTCCTTCCCTAAAATGCTGGCTTTGTCAAAGCCACATCCACGGCTCACTCCCCAGAAAGACCATCAGCATGAGCTGTTCATGAAGTGAAGGGAAGTTTATTAGACCTACAGCAGTGGGGAAGAATACCAGCTTGCGTGAGTCTTAGAGGTGTCTTGGAAGAAAACAGTCAGAAAAGAGATTTTGACAGGGTCTGGGAGACTGGCCTCCAGGGGTCTTTCAAGGTGGAGGACAGATTGTAAATGGGTGCTGTTCCTGATTTAGGATTGGGGAACACAGTAAGGCGAGGGTTTTAACCTCTTCTTAATAAGTAAACTACTGCTTGATAAGTAAATTGTTTGCCAACTAGACTTGAGAGAATAGGGACTGTCCAGATGAGCAAATTCTTTCCCCGGAGAAATTGGTTTACAGGAAGTTCCTAAGGCAAACACTGAATGATTGTTTGGTTTATAGACTGATGTTCTTGGAAAAGAATCTCCTGTTATAAATAGTTATGGGGTGATGTCACACAGGGTGGTCTTGGTTCCCAGTCCTGAGATTTCAGGTATGTGAATGCAGGGATTCCAGTTCTCAGCCACTTCATGAAGGACTCAGCAGTGGGGATACAGCCTGGCCACGTGGCCACCTGAGGAAAGGGGGCTACCTCTGACTGAGGGGTCTGGCCTGGATAACTGAGGAATGGTCACAAAACACAGTGTCATAAGAACCTGGTGAAGTCTCAGCTACCTACGGCAACTCCTGCTGAATCAAAGAAATAGAAGCATAGAAAGCATGGGAATCCTCCTGCTCCAGGCTAAGCTGCCCTTCAGCAATTCTTAGATCTGGAGCAGTCGTGTCCTGGCCATACTTCATCTAACCTCTTTAATCCAACCTCCATTAATTTAAAATAAATTGATTAAGTGTCCACTAAATGCCAAGGAACAAGCTCAGCATTAAGATGTGTCTTAGAGGGTGTGTGATCTAGTGAAGGATACATCACAGGATAGAAAAAGCTCCATTTAATGGAGTAAAGTGGTTAGAAAAAGTCTCACAAAGATGACAATCACACTGGGTCATAAAGGAGGATGGATTCTGCAGGTGAAGACAGGAGGGAAGGGCATTTCACCAGAAGCATATGCAAGTGATCTCCGGAAATGGGGTCTTGTGAGGACACGGGAGAGCACAAGCTCTGTGGCCAGGAGCAGAACAAGATATGGTGGGAAAGGCAGGGAGGGGCGTATCCTTGAAAGACTTTCATGCCACTCTAAGGAACTGACTCCTTAAGGAGATGTGAGATAGCGAAGATTCCCCCATGAAGATTTGATATTGGTTTTATCCAGATATTTCTGGCACCTTGGTGGAGGACAGGTTGAAGCAGGGGACAGAGGAGGGGACAGCACCAGATTAAAAATTACTTGGACCCGAGAGGCGGACATAGCTGTGAGCCAAGATTGCACCACTGCACTCCAGCCCGGGCAACAGGAGCAAAACTCCATTTCAAAAAAAAAAAGGGGGGGCGGGGGAAGGTGAAAGTCCTCAACTTAATAAGGGAAGAAAAGAATTGTATGCTGAGGTTGCTAAGACCTACTATTAAAATGACTCTTCCATCCACAAAATGTGAAGAAAGCACAAAAAAATTCATGCTAGTTTTGCTGTCACAGCTCAAACTACAAAACTTACAGCCACAGAATGTAATAAGTGCTTTGTTAAAGTGCAAAAGGCATTACATTTGTAGGTAGAAGACATGAGCAGAAACAACGTTCCTACTGACGGTAATGCATTTCACCAGAAAGACCGGAGCACATAGGAAGACGTGAGTAAGGGATCTCCTGAAACAAGTGATGCCACACCATTTACCGCAAGCAGGGGACGGCTATGCAGATTCAGGGGCACGGAAGGTCAATGGGAGCCTAATGCCACATCACAATGCCTGCGTACTTTATCTTATCACATAGGCATTGTATCATTTCACATCTTCACAGGTGGAAAAGGGGTGTGTGTGTATAGCACAATCAGATATTTTGAGAGAGAGAGAGAAACCACATTCACATTACTCTCATTACTGAATTAGTTATCAGTGTTCTATTTTGTTATTTGTTTTTGTTGTTAATCTCTTACTGTACCTAATTTTTAAAATTAGACTTTATCATCTGTATGTATGTATAGGGAAAAAAGCATATTTAGGGTTAGGTCCTCTCTGCTGTTTCAGGCATCCACTAGGGCAGCGGTCCCCAACCTTTTTGTCACTGGCAACAGGTTTTGGGGTAGACAATTTTTCCAGACTGGCAGGGGGAATGGTTCCAGGATGATTAAAATGCATTGCACATTCATTGTGTACTATATTTCTATTATCATTACATGCTCACCATCACGTAGAATCAGCGGGAACCCTGAACTTGTTTTCCTGCCGCGAGACGGTCCCATCTGGGGTTGATGAGAGACGGTGACAGATCATCAGACATTAGAATCTCATAAGGATCACGCAGCCTAGATCCCTCACACTTGCAGCTCAAGGGTTGGCGCCTCTATATCAGTCTAATGCCACCACTGATCTGACAGGAGGCAGAAGTCAGGCGGTCATGCTCGCTGGCTGGCCGCTCACCTCCTGCTGTGTGGCCTGGGGGCTGAGAACCCCTGCGCTAGGGGAGTCTTGGAATGTGTCCTGAGGATAGAGGGAACTACTCAGTATTAAAACACCAAGTCCCAACTCAGAGGAAGGGAAAGATTGACCTTTTTAAAAAGGCCTTTAGCATGGTAAGTGGAAAAATCGAAAATCGAAACAAACTTTTTCTTAAGTAATTTGTTTTTATTCTCAGTGAACTAGTGGTCTGTTTGTAGTTCCCTACAGAATCACTGACCAAACTAACATTTAGGTCAACCTGACTTCGGATAAAGATGTTTCAAAAGTAGATTTGGGCCGGGAGCGGTGGCTCAAGCCTGTAATCCCAGCACTTTGGGAGGCTGAGGCTGGTGGATCACGAGGTCAAGAGATCGAGACCATCCTAGTCAACATGGTGAAATCCCGTCTCTACTAAAAATACAAAAAAGTCAGCTGGGCATGGTGGCGCATGCCTGTAATCCCAGCTACTCAGGAGGCTGAGGCAGGAGAATTGCCTGAACCCAGGAGGCGGAGGTTGTGGTGAGCCGAGATTGCGCCATTGCACTCCAGCCTGGGTAACAAGAGCGAAACTCCATCTCAAAAAAACAACAACAAAAAAAAAGTAGATTTGTATCTTGGCAAGGGACAATGGTTCTTTGCATTTAGAGCTGGGACCCATTAGTAATTGTTGAGGTTTAACTCTGGGAATGGGTTCAGGGCATCTTCCAATCAGCGTGAGATCTACTCAGCCTCCACACTCTGCAGGAGTTCAAAACAATTAAGGCAGCTGGTCTAGGCAGCACACCTCAGGGAGAAAGTCGACCTATAATCTTGCCTTTGTGTCTACTGGCTCCTTTAATTTTGCTTCTGAATATGCAGCACGCTGTTCCCACTTTCCACTTGTGACTGGGCTCCAATAAGTTCACAAGAGGTCATTTAAGATCGCCATTATCTTGAACAGGTGCTGCATATTCACAAAGACACATTTGTAGATGTGTCTCTTGAGAAATCTAGAATGAGTCTGATGTCTTCTACTAATTAGGAGTCTGGTCTAATCAATAACATTGATAGGAAGCCTTATAGGATGCCCAGGTACGTCAGATACTTGCAATGCTAACAGGCAGTTTCTATGCATCACAAAATGTAGAGGATCCACATGAGAAGAGATACCCAGTCCAGATGCCCAGGGACATATACATTCCCAGTGAAGGGAGGATCACATTTGTAGTATCAGACCTTCCATCGTGATGAAAGTGACCAGGCGAGTGCAGTTAGAGTCATGGAGCTGCTATTATGCAGCTGAGAGCTACGATATTGGGGTAAGGTGGAGAAAAGGTGATTAAACTTTTATACGATTTTTGCTCCTAGAGACTAGCCTTGATTTGTTCACTCTTTGCTACTTCTGGACATTATGAGGTCAATGACTTCTCCTCCAGCCCATGATTACTTCATTACCTGAGCCAGAAGGGAGGTCATCCTACTAAGCTGGTTGGTGAGAGGTTCTGAGGCTGATGTGGTGACTTTGCAGTCAGACAGGCCAAATTTCAATCATTCCTGATTAAAGAATCACTTGTAACCCTGGGAATTTTACTGACTACATGCCAGCCGCAGTCTATTCATCTACAAAATGGGAATCATTATATCTATTTTGCAGAGATCTCATAAAAATTGGCTGTAATGCATGTAAAGTATCTCAAAAGAGTAAGTATCGTATTTGTTGTATTCGTTCTGAGCCAAACATCTTAGCTGAACAATCTGGAGAAACCGATTCATGGATACTGCTTTTGAAATGATTTTTTAAAATGTCTTTATAACCCTCTATCTGGAACTCTCAAAAACAATGCAATGAATTTCAGTATAGGTAAAATGTTTCTTTGCAGAACACTCTGTGGTCATTTCCCCATGGAGATGACTCATTTTGTCTCTGGCCAGCATGTGACACAAATCAAAGTCCAATGGATGAGTGTGCACAGCCAGGACGGCTTCCAGGGTGCTCCGTGCTGCATATACTTTGCAGAGTTGCTACCAGATGTCAATGTGAACACAAGGGTATAACTTCCACAAGTCAGAAAAAAATGAAACTGCAAATCAGAGACTCTAGAGTAAAATCATTGAAATTGCTGTGCCCTCAGCACGTGGAAAATGGTCAGCCATTGTGATAATAAATAGGTCCACCTGAAATCCCAGAGTAGGAAGGAGGTTTTATCTCAAAGGAAATATATTCAGTTCTGCCTCTTGGCTTTCCAAATAGCATTCTATTGGAAATGTGCAAATAAACTTTTAGAAATTAGGCATTTGATGACTGAATTTAAATCAAGATGTAGCTATAAGGTTCACATCCATTAGCTTCAATTCATCTTGAGAAATCTGAATTTAGAAACCCATAGCTGCAGCCTTCTCTGGCATACAAATAATTCAAATTTACATCTTTTTTGCACAGCTATAGCTGTATATATTTCCTGCCTACCACCAAGGAGAAGTCACAGAGCGACAACTGAAGGACAGTTGCCTCTAACACTGGCCCTGGAACACAAGTCAGATCACCTGACAGCCACGATGCATTCCAAGCTGTAAAGTTCACAAAGCACTTGCATGCCTCAGAAAGTAGTGTAGCTGGACCTTATGTGGCTAGTGCTCACAAGGACAAACTAGTCTCCAGAAAGTTCAATGTCTTCTCCAAGGTCACTAGAAACAGAGAACAAAGAAATGCATGCCTGTGGCAAGGTGAATCCTGACATGAAATAAGAGATGGCCAGGTAAATAGCGAGATGAGATTAAAAATCCAAGGTGGTGACAGAGCTCTTTGAAACTGAAGTGAAATTCAACAGCCTCGCTCCACAGATGGAAGTGGCTGCATGTAGGAAACCTCCCCAGAGAAATTTCAGGTCTAGAACCAAGTGGATCCGACAACAGACCCACACGTTCCACAGCACTGACACCCCAGGACCAACACATTGTCCTCCACACTCAATTTTCATTTGTGATGGGAACAGAAAGGAAAACAGTACTGTCCTTTCAACAGTCTTAATAATGAGCTATACGAGCAGCCATCTTAGAAATGATGTATTAATTGGTTTTAATTAATCACCTTCTGGATTATCTACAGATGGAAGAATGGAGCTTTCTAAGGCGATCAGAGGGTATCAGCCGTTTAGAGGTTTCGCCAAGAAAAAAAAAAAAAGCAAAGTTTTTTTTTCTTAATTACCAAAATTACTGTAATTCACAGAATAATCTGAAACAGTTGGTCATCTGTTTAGGAGACCATTTCACATCATCACATAATAAAAGAGTGTCAGGATCACTGCATTTGCCTATTCTTGACTGCAGTAACTCACAGTTGGAACAAACGCTATCAATAATAGACTGCCATCTCTGTATGAGCCGCAGCCTTCCTTTGCCATTTGGTGTAGTACACAGCATGAATTTTTTTTTTTTTTTTTTTTTTTTTGAAACAGAGTCTTGCTCTGTCACCAGGCTGGAGTGCGGTGGCACAATCTCAGCTCACTGCAACCTCCACCTCCCAGGTTCAAGCAAATCTCCTGCATTTGCCTCCCAACTAGCTGGGATTACAGGTGCGCGCTGCCACGCCCATCTAATTTTTGTATGTTTAGTAGAGACCTAGTTTCACCACGTTGGCCAGGATGGTCTCGATATCTTGACGTCATGATCTCCCTGCCTTGGCCTCCCAAAGTGCTGGGATTACCGGTGTGAGCCTCCACACCCAGCCCACAGCATGAAATTTTTACAAACTTTAATCCAGCAAAATAGAAAAGTCATTTTAGAACCTTGAATATGAAAATACCTAATTTTTCCTACAACTGAGGGAGAAGAGAATCAACAGTTCTCACTTTATATCAAGGGATGGATGATTTTAAAAGCTCAAACCAAGGGCTAATGTGTGTTTTTGTTTAAAAAAAAAAAAAATCCTGGATCCTGCAACTTCTGAGGCTCTCAGACACTTCTCACACCGGGAGACAAGTAAGACGAGAATGCCTCTTGGACAGGAGCCATGAGTGAAAAGATGTGCTTGATGCACAAACGGGACCACTGTTTTGCTGTTTCACAGTGCTCACTTGGGGATTAGCAAACAATTATAACTGTCTTAACTTTGCCCATGCCTTATGGCTTCAAGAATTGACAAAATACAAAGAAAACTAGATGCATATACAATAACAGTAGGAAACGCAATACATTTTTTTGCAACTGATAGAATGAGTAGAAATAAATGTAAGGGTGATCCCAAATATCTGATTCATACGAGTAAAATACTGTCATTTAGGAGATCAATGAAGTCTAAAATAATGCCTGGACAAAACGCTTTGCTTATCATACTAGTAGAAAACGTCAAGAAATGTACTAGAGGGCCGGGCGCGGTGGCTCAAGCCTGTCATCCCAGCACTTTGGGAGGCCGAGGCGGGTGGATCACGAGGTCAAGAGATCGAGACCATCCCGGTCAACATGGTGAAACCCCGTCTCTACTAAAAATACAAAAATTAGCTGGGCATGGTGGTGCACACCTGTAATCCCAGCTACTCAGGAGGCTGAGGCAGAAGAATTGCTTGAACCCGGGAGGCGGAGGTTGCGGTGAGCCGAGATCGCACCATTGCACTCCAGCCTGGGTAACAAGAGAGAAACCCCGTCTCAAAAAAAAAAAAAAAAAAAAAAAAAAGGAATGTACTAGAAATATACCACCAACATCACCGTGGGTAGTCAGCGTGACCTCAGTCTGGCTGAGATGGAGCAGTGGAATTGCAGTTACGAATACCTCACCAGGACGCTCATGATGTGCAGATGTGAATCCTGTGTCACACGGGTTCTGGACAGGTTTCAGGGAATGAGGAACGAGACACAGTGGTCGGAACTGAGGGCTTGGCAACTCAAGGGAGCATCGGGGTGCTCACAGGTGAAAACGTTTTCAGTGTGATCCCAAGGTGACGAGAACAGGACTGAAATAGATCTCCAGGATACACCCACCCAGCCCTGGCTCCTCGCCTGGTCACTTCCTACATGTGGCACCGCCACCGGGGAACCACCTCCCATTCTGAGCAAAGAGGGTTTTATTGAAAATCTGTCTCTTGTTCAGGTTCTTTCAGAATGAACCAAGTGGATCCAACAGTGATCACTGTGTTTATACTTGGCCCAATTAAAAAACAAAAAAAAAATGTATATTACAAATATTAATACTAACTCAATGAAAAGGGCACTCTTGCCTGGCTTAGGTGATCCATCCCACTGAGCCACTGCCTAACTGCGACATAATGAGGTCATTAAGTGGCTGCCGCGAATAGCCAGCACCTATCTTACCTGTGGAGACAAAGAACGCTTGAAATCTAAGCTTTAATAGTTATGGAAACAGCCCCGAGGTTCCCCAGAGAATCAGAGCAAGGATGACTGCAAGGTGGAATGCCCAGCCTCGGCAAATGAACACCCAGGAGGCTCTGGTCAACTTGAGTTTCCGTAAAGAACAAATCGTATTTAATGTAAGTGTGACTCAAGTGCACGCACACAGTGGCATGGAGGGCATCACACACTGGTGTTTCACCTGGCCACCCTACTCCTGGGGGAAGTATTTGGAAACTAAGAATGTGCATCGCCCAGCCCATGCCCTGGCACCACAGCAGCCCATCCCCATCTGCAAATACCAGCAACAGTGGGAGAGTCAGCATGGCCGCATGTCACCCATAGGACCCTCGCCTCCCGCGTCACACCTGACAGCCAACTGTTCATGTCTCTCAGCAGCGGCTGTGGCTGCCACCTCGGCTGCCCAGCACGGCACATGGCGTCTGCAGGGCCTGTGGCCAGCAAACATGCACGGACCTGTCTTTGTCTCCCCTTCAGGCTCCATTTTAGCCCGCGAACCTCAAATACTGAAGGAAAAAAAAGCCTGCGAGGAGCGGCTGATGCTGACAGGAGAGGCAGAGGCTAAGCTCTGACTTTCCTGCCGAAGGCCGACGGGGCAGGGGCCGAGCCGCTAAGGATGGGAGAGCAGCACTCCACGGGCACCATCTCCACTGCCTCAGAGAGCCTGCGGCTCACACGTGCACGCACACACAAAAACGCTCACACTAACACACACTCACACCCCCACACACCACACACACAGCTACACACACACACACACGTACACCCACACACCCACACATACCCACACAGTCACATACCCACACACCACACACACCCACACCCACACCCTCACACACTTACACATCCACTCCCCACACACACCACACACACACCTGCACACACTCACACACCCACATACACCCACACACCCACATATCCACACCCATACACCCTCACACACTTACACATCCACACACCCAAATGCACCCACTCACCCACATACACCCACACACTGGCACACCCACATACACCCACATACACCACACACCCACATACACTCACACACAGCCACTCACACCCACACACATGCACGCACAAGCTCCTACATATACCCACACACCCACACACCCTTCACACCATTCACACACACGCACCCACATCTCCACACACACCCTCACTCTTGCACATACCCACACTCTCTCACACACCCACACTCTCGCACACACACCCACAGGCCCACCCATACCATTTACACCATTCACATGCTCACAGACCCACACACACTATTCACATGCTTACATTCACACATCCACACAACATTCACACATCCACACACATGTTGTACACACTATTCACAGGCACACTCACACACCCACACACCCACACCATTCACACATCCACACATGTACCATATACACCACTCACGCACTCTCACACACACATCCATACATTACACATACTGACACACAAACACACATGCTCATTCTCATGCAATCACACAATATACACATTTATACATTCACACACTATACACATTCAGACTGTAACACACTGCTACTTTACACACATTTACTCACAAAATACAAACACTTGCACACAATACTGTCACACATTCACACACTGACACACACACACAAATGCACACGCTAACACACACAACACAAACTCAGTCTCACTTTGACGCACGTGATGATCTTGGCAGTGCTATGCCATGGGCAGCATAGGGCCCTCAGCTCTTTTTGCAAGGCAAATAGCTGTATCATATATTGTCAAAAAATTGTCTCATTTTTTTTTAACATTCCGTCAACATACTGATGACTCGGGTTCACTGCGGCTTCTCTAAAGTCATAAGAAGGAAAAAGCGACCTAGCTTGCACTGAGGAAATGGTGCGTCCTCCAACAATCCTTTATGACCCCTTTGATAACTTGCAAGGGTTGTGCCCACCTCTGCCTGCAGGGACCCATGGTCTCCCCGCTGCTGTGGCTCTGAGGACCTGTCCCCCAGCCTCTGCTTTCAAAGTCCTGCCTTACCTCCTTTCTTCCCAAGATCCTGACTTCTTTCTTATGACTGGCCTCGAGTCTTTTGTTCAAGTAGGTATGGTATACTCGTGATCTTTTAAGAAGCCAGTTCTCTTTATAAAGTGTGCTCCCGATAAGCTAAGAGTTCTTCCGGGAGAGCCTTAAATAAAGCAGCGGGTGATGATGAAGGCTCCAGCCGAGAGGCGGCCCGTTCGCTGCCTGTAGGGGCCATCCCAGGGCCAATGGCTTGCAACGCGTCAACCCAGAAAGGAATGAGAGTTTGCAGAGAGGAGGGCAAACTTTGCGGCGGAAGCACTGGACTGAGAAGTTTGATGAGCTGAACTTTAAAGTGGAGCCTCGTTAACTAAGGATACTTTGCACTCAGCCCCTATGCCAGCTGCTCTGAACTCTGTGATCTGATTCTAACTCCTCAGGGAGCAGGGGTCTGAGTGCTAATGGACCTGACTGACCGCAGTGTGAATGTTGATCTGGCCTCCTAGGGAAGCACTTTAGAAAGGGCTTCTTGGCAGTCAGGGCTTAAAATAAGCACATGGTAAAATCAGAGCCCTGGTTCCCCTGCAGTCTCCAAAAGCACGTGGCACTCAGACACTGGGCCCCTGTCGGGCAGAGCAGCCCCCAAAACTGCCCCAGACCCAGAATCCAATCCCGAGAGAGGACTGCAGTCCTGGGGTCAAGCTGCCAGCAACCCGGCTATGGACATCTTCACCCACCCTCAGACCCAGGGTTCAACCCGACATGGCGCCTCTGGCCTGGTGAGAGACACACATGTCGCCATAGTTTTAGAGCATACCTGAGAGCATATATGATAAAAAAATGAAAAGATACCCATTTACAGTCTTCTTCATGCGAACATTCCTGGCTTTTAACAACCTGCAAAGTTAAATGTTCACACGGTTCCCTAATTTTCTCCGTAGGCTTTCTGGGCCACTGTGGACACTGAGTCACTGGTGTCCTTGTGAGTCTCTTCCTCTTCTTCTCTAGTGTGGTGCTTTGCAAAGTGCAATCTCTGGACCAGGACTTGTTAGCCATGCAAATTCTCTTGCCCATCCCAGACGTCCTGAATCTGGATGCCTGGGGATTGAGTGTAGAAATGAGTTTGGGGGCCTCCCTGGAGGTTCTGGGGTGCTTCCCTAGGAGACCCACTGTTACGGGAAGGCCTGTGCTCCCCACTCTCATACCAGACCACATCCGATGCCTGAGGGAGGCGCTGTGTCCCTCAATACCACTGGCCCATCCCCAGGCTAGCCCATCGTGTCCCCTCTAGAACGTAGCCTGTGCTGCTCCTCAGAGGTGGTTGCTGTGGGGAGAGCTCTCAGCCTTGTGCAGATGGAGAGCAGCACCATGCTAGCTCAAGGACTGTGGGCAACTCCTTCTCCTCTCCGATAATCAGCTGTCCAGTGGTGATAACAGGGCCTTCCTCACTGGATTCACATGAAGAGTCACCAAAGTGATATAAGCCAAGTGCGTTGCACATAGTAGAGGCTCAATAAATGATCACTATTTCCTTCCACCTAAAAGAGATACCTGTGTACTCTTCTGTCTTAATTGTACTATGCATTACTTAACACCTGTTGCTCATGCTATTTCCTCACTTACTGTCAAATAAAAATGTATCCAAACACTTGCTAAAAATGGTAAGGCAGACTTTATTCCGGGTGTGCACAGTGATCATTGTAGGGACCGCTGCAACGCGGGCTTGCTGCGGGGAGAGAGCCTGGGCTGGTCTCCGACCACAGCAAGGGTGAGGGGACTTGTGGCCTAGGAGTAGGCTGTGGGTGGTGACGGAAAAAGACTGAGAGGAAACGGCAGGGACCAGGGGACCAGGGGACTGTCGTTAGACCCACTCACTGGAACTTGTGCTGAGGGCAAGCCAGGGTGACGAGACACGGAGAGTGGTCAGATCCCAAGGGTGGAGGTCTATTGATTAATGACTTAGCAGGATTCTTGCTCAAGCTGGATTCCACAAGGAAAGAGAGGGAAACACCAGGTCAGATCTCATCGAAAAGGACTCGGAAGAACCCAATACAGTTCTGGTCGAAGACTGCTCCTTTGTCACCACGAAGATGTTCTAACACTACAAAGGGAAGTGATCGCTCCCCGTTTTGAGCCCACTGTTGGATTTCTTAGCTCCTACGACACCCTGCTTTGGTTCACGGTCACGAACAGGATTCTCTTATTTCACTACGGAGCTGCGGTTGCTCCCCAACGGGCATAAGTACACCGTACTCCTCTCTCACCCACCCTAGTACCTGCGCAAAGCCCACAGGGGCCTGTCACACCTGCTGGGGCGTGACCGCTGTGTGCAAGGGGACGTCCAGGCCGACACCTGATGCCTGCTTCCATCGCCTTCCTTCTGTTCTGCAGCAAGGAGAAGGACACGCAGCTTCTCACACCAGACTGTCCTCAGTGCCCCCCCAAGACGCGGGGGATGTCGTCGGGTGGGTTCCTGCCGCTCTACTGAGTACCGCAGTGCTGCAGGCTAAGCTGTGTCTCCCAAAATTTGTATGTTCAAGTCCTAACCCCAGTTTTTCAGATTGGGACTGTATTTGTAGATGGGGCTTTAAATTTAACGTGATTACGTTAAATTGAGGTCTTTATCATGAGTCCTAACCTGGATGGTGTTCACATGGGAAGAGATGAAGACACAGACACACACATACACACACACACACACACACACACACACACACACAAGGGAAGACCATGCGAGGACGCAGGGAGAAGATGGCATCTGCAGGCCCAGGAGCGAGGCTTCAGAGGAATCAGTCCTGCCCACACCTTCGTCTCGGAACTCCAGCCCCGGAACCATCTGGCAATGAGTTTCCGTTGTTGGAGCTTTCCAGGTGTGATGTTTGCCCTGGTGGCCCCAGGACACCCACACAAGCCTGACCAGATGCCCCGTCGTGCTCTTACTCCCACCCCTGGCCAAACACAGGAGACACAGCCCACGAGAGAAGCTCACATCTTCCCTAGGGGATGGTGCGAGGCGAGGAGGCGGGCCTCACTCCTTGAAACGCGTCTATGACTCTGCCTCTTAATCTGATAAGAATGGTGAAGAAGACGCTGAGAGCAAACCTCACTGGAGTGCTGGCAGTTGGCTGTGTACCCCAGGACCCTGGCATGGAAAAGGGACCACCAGACAGCCCCCACCAGCCCTGACCAGCCTCCTCACCCCTAAGCTCCCAAGGCCCATTTGGCCTCAGGAATTCCTTCCTCCTTCTAGACGGGAATGCAGCAAGCATCACAGAAGCTCCAGGGGTGCTGATACCAGATGCCAAGTGCAGAGCCCTGGGGCTCCATGGGGTTCCTGAGCTGGGGAGGGCACTCCTTACAAGTGTGCATGTGAAGTGTGCCAACAAGATGTTATTTTTTCTGATATCAAATACTTCTGTATTCGATGGGTAAAAGCACACGTCACTAGCTCGGTGAGGCACTCCACTTCCTCCACCTCCCTCTAGCGGTCCTGCACCCTGGCTTTCTCAGTCACCTCCCTTCTCTCATCCCTGCCACTCCGAGGGGACTTCTTCAGGCCCCCTGCGGGGGAAGCCTGAGGCTGTTGGCTCCATTCCCCAGTCATCCCTTTGCAGTGCTCACGTGACACCCCAGGCTCCAGTGCTAGCCCCAGAGAGGGAGGAACCCCTCACTGGCTCACTCTGGCTCCCAGTCAGACCCTCATGCAACCTCGCCTTGTTCTCTCCCTGAGAGATGTCACTAAGACACCTTTCAGTGCTCACCCACCTTCTTGGACGTGCTCCTGGTCGAGGCCGGCGTGTGTATGGGTGCTGGGTAGAAGGGCCTATGTTCCGTCACCCATCTCACGCCCTCTTCTTTAGACCTGTGTGTCTGTCTCAACCCCATCTTTCCTCCCTTCTGTTCAGGGAGGCTCCGTCACTGCTACTTTAACTGGGTGCCTAGTGAGCCACCCTTATGTCCCCACTTTGGACAAACCTTGGCATATACCATTCCCGGAGGAGGAGACATTCAGCTGTGACAAAGAATGCCCCCATGTCACTCCTGTGGTCAGTAGCCCCTCCCTTGGCCTGCAACCAAGTTTGGAACGGGTGGGGAAGGGGCGATGTCACAAATGCTAAGGGAAAACACAGCTTCAGAAATAAACCTGCCAGTGAGACCCAGCCTTGCTGCTCAGGGCGCTGGTAAGAAACTGAAATGAACCACAGGGCTTATGTTCAGAATCAAAAACTACCCCAAATGTACCAATGTTTTAATTCATGATTTTATATTCTCAGAATGGGAGGAAAAAAAAAAAAAAACAAAGAATACATCACGTCTCTACACTTTTTTATTTTATTTTTATTTATGTATTTATTTTTTGAGACAGAGTCTCGCTCCATCACCAGGCGCCAGGCTGGACTGCAGTGGCTCCATCTCGGCTGGCCGCAACCTCCCCTCCACCTCCTGGATTCAAGCAATTCTCCTGCCTCAGCCTCCGGAGTAGCTGGGACTACAGGTGCGCACCACCACGCCCAGCTAATTTTTGTATTTTTAGTAGAGACGGGGTTTCACCATGTTGACCAGGATGGTCTCGATCTCTTGACCTCGTGATTCGCCCGCCTTGGCCTCCCACAGTGCTGCGATTACAGGCGTGAGCCACCGCGCCCGACTGCATCTCTACACTCTAACCCACTTTTTGGTCTGTAAATCTTGAAAAGGTAACCACCAAGAAAGGCATAGATCCTCCTCCCAGCGCACGGCCCTCCTTCCCTAGCCTAAGCAGTGTTTCCAGGCAAGATTGGACTGTCCTGCTCTTGAGTTTCTGCTTAAGAACACAGTGCCAGTGGCTCTCAGATTGACCTGTCAGGCCCATTAGGACTCAGAGGTGTCTGAGCTGTCCCTTCCCTCCCGCGCTTCCAGGCCCCCATCCCGAGTCCCGCCTCCCGCCGCGCCTGCATTCCTGGCTGCTAGCACAGGGAGGTAACCTTCCTCGAGACAGACTTTTCCTCCTGTGTAAGGGTGCCCGCTCCGCTGGCCGTCCTGCCCGGGTCTCCTCCACACCGTTTATCTGGACCTCTCCCCTGTGCAGGTGCAGATGCCCCCATCTGTCTCCCGGAGGAGGCACTGAGCCTCCCAGGAGCTGCGTCTCCGTCACCACACGTGGGACATCAGACCCACCAGGTGCCCAGAAAAGCGAATTCATCAGGGATGGATACCACGCCACTGTGCGCAGGACAATTCCCATGGTCAGCGCTGCTGCAGGGAGAATTTTTTTGCTGGTGTTCTACAGAATTCTCAAGTCGTGAGTTTCTAGCTAGGAGGGAAAGATTTCTGGGGCGCTCCGGGCTGGGAGGGGTACAGATGGCAGCTCCTCCGCATGTCACCTTCGGCAGTGAAGGTGATCCTCCTGGCTCATGCAACCCCAGGCTCTGAGTCCCCGAGACACAGACCTCACCGCCCAGGGAAGACCAAAGCCTGTCAGCCCAGGGCGACTCCCTGACGGCGTGGGAAACAGCGCAACCCCTCTCCCCACCACGGGAAGGGCGCCCTGGGCGGTTCTCCTCCGACGGGGCGCCAAGGGAGCCCGTGACTGCCCTGGGAGCCAGGCGGAAAGCTGGACCAGAAAGGCGCTCGCTGAGGTGTGCACAGCTCCCGCACAGAACCGCGGGCGGCCCTGCGCCTCCGTCCCCCATCTGTGCCTGTGTCTGGGGGGGCGGGAGGGCAGGAGTCGGAGGAGAGGGCTCCTCTGCCAGCGTCGTTGCCAGGTTACTGCTGGCTGGTCTCCCTTGTCGCCTGGGCGTTGCGTTCCGGGCTTAGAAATCCAGGGATTCTCTAAACAGAAGAAAAAGAAGAAACGTTTTCACAAGATTTCATTGTCATGTTCTTGAGCTTCGCCGGTTAAGAAACAAGTGTCACTGGTTTTCAAATTAAGCCTAAGTTGTCTCATTAGGATTCAGCTGTGTCTGGGCATAACCACGAGGCTATTTACAAGGAGAGTTTATATATACACTCACATCGCATATACACACACAGAGGAGGGAGATGTATATGCATGCATATGTATACATATATGTAATTACATACATATATGTATATACATGCATGTACATATATGAAATACACAATGCATTTGCCTAAAAACAATGAGAGTTGGACATGGAGCCTGAGAAATCCCTGGGAAAGAGCTCACGGAATCACAGAATAAAAAAAAGCAGAGCCCTGCAGGCACCCTGCAGTACAGAGGCCTCCCGTCTAGAACACTCGCATAGGCATTTGCCCTTTGACCTACCCCATCCTCCTTCTCTGGAGTTATCTCAAATAAGCCAAGTAAGACCCAGCCTGTGCACAAAGCCAGACATCACAGCACAGTGAGACACATAGCTGGAGCCAACCCTGACGTCCATCACCAGGAGGGTTATAAGAGGCCATGTCCACCCACATGCAGCCCATGCAGTCATAAGCACCCTCGCCACATGCATCTGGAGTGTGGTTTTGCAGTCTGTGCTGTGAAGGAAAAGAAGAGTGCAGAACGGTGTGTATGGCAGGCTGCCTTCTGTGTTCACGATGTAAATATCCACATGAATGTGTCTGTATGGACTATGGACTATATATCACATATACTGTAGTACACATGTGCACACTTTATAAACTTAAAAACAGTGTAAAGATAAACTAAAAACAAATCAAATGGACATTGTCTTTCAGGGAAGTAAAAGAACTAAGAGAGGGGGCTGAGAAGGAAGCCAGACTTCTGAGTATGCCTTGTTTCAGTTTTGACTTTAGAACATGTAAATATTTTACAAACACAAACCAAAATAAAGTAAATATATTTTCTAAAATCCCTAACAATTGGAAAACAGGCTGGGCACCGTGGCTCAAGCTTGTAATCCCAGCACTTTGGGACGCCAAGGTGGGTGGATCACCTGAGGTCAGGAGTTTGAAACCAGCCTGGCCAGCATGGTGAAACACCCTCTTTACTAAAAATACAAAAATTAGCTGGGCCTGGTGGCAGATGCCTGTAATCCCAGCTACTGAGGCAGCTGAGGTAGTAGAATCGCTTGATTCCGGGAGGCAGAGGTTGCAGTGAGCCAAGAAAACACCATTGCACTCCAGCCTGTGCAACAGAGTGAGACTGTTTCAAAAAAAAACAAAAACAAAAACAAACAAACAAAAAAACTGGAAAACAATCCAAAATCAATAGAAGCTAACCGTAATTCATGTTAGTGATACCACCATACTGAGCAGAATTATCTCAAGGGACTTGAAACTCATTATTTTGACTCTACAACCTCAGCGTAATGCAGCGGAAGAGTAAGAAGAACTCCACAAATAACCCTTAAACTACGGTCACCAGCTTCATAGCTGTAGTAATGGTGGTATGTTTATATGCCTGCTAATAAATGCACATATGTAGCAGGACTAAGTAAATAAGTAATTATATCAATTATCATTTTTTAAAAGTTCTAATGATAGCAGGTTCAAGTATAAAATCAAAGAAGCCAGGCAACATCCTTGCAATGCCAGGTTTGAACTGGAAATAATAATAGGAACAACTCGTTTTGTGTTTCTCCCCTACATATTTTTTAGCTTTTGGAAAGGCCTGAAAGCAATGACAATCCAGCATTCATGAGCAGCTGCTGATCCCCAAATTGTCCGTAAATATATTTCCCACCCACAGAGACCAGGGGCCAGGGAGAAATGGGTGGGGCAGGAGACGTAGAAAAAGAGTCTGAGAGATTTTGTTGTACTAGAAAGCAAAGAGGTTGTCAAATACTACTGGGATCATATCCAAAGGGCTGAGATGTCATCTTGAAGGGGCTCAAAAGAAACAGCTTGAGTCTTCCAAATGAATAACAATTACAACTTACTGAAATACATCAATGACATAGAAGTCATACTCAAAAAAACAAAAATCCACCAAAGTACAAATATAAAAACAAACAAACAAAAATGCTTATTTCTGATTGTAGATCGCTGGGGCACCCATTCATTATTATGCAAAGGGAACAGAGCAACTGTCTTACCAACCTTGGACAAACTGTTTTTCATAACAAGTAATCATTGAAAGAAATCATTTTAGAGAAGAATCCACATCATAAACACAGGCTGAAATTTAGAATTTGAAGGCTCACCATTTTGAAATCACTCATGATGACAAGATGGGTGTAGGCGGTAGCCATCCATGACCGGTTAAACTATTGTGTGAAAGGGAGATGGGGACCTTTAGTTTGGATGATCACACTGACACCAGCTGAACCCACTGGCCTGTGTCATCATCAGCAAAATGGACAAGCAGGCCATGTGTCTGGGACACAGTGTTTCCCATGTCCCTATGTTGAGGGGATAGGGACACAGCCTAAGGAAGCTTTCTTGCCAAAAGAAAGAAACCATCAACATCTAAGCAAGCCTCCAGGTCCCACTACAAATTCACAAGAAATAAAGAATTCCAACAAGCACATGAACTGTGAAGGGTGGACCTAGTTTGGATCCTGATTCAAATAAACCAAGCATGAAGAAGAAAAAAAAAAAGTTTTCAGTGACGGTGAAAGAAAACCGAATACAGGGTAGGCGTGAAATGATATTAAGAAATTGTTATCAATATCATTAGAAATGATCACAGCATTGAGAATAAAGCTTGTCTATTACAGAGCCCTACTAAAGTATTGATTGGTAAGATGATATACATCTGGGATGTTCTAGCAAAAATAATAGGAGACATCCAAAAGAAAAACAGCAAATGGATGGTACTGACTGCAGCTGGATATGATTGAAATTTTCTGAAATAAAAATTAAACCAAAAGAACTGATGAGCCAGCCTCCAAGGGAAATGGGCCTGTCACTGACATTCCCTCTGGCAGACACGCTGGAGTTGGAGCTGAGGCTTCAGTTCAGGGGCTGAAGGTCGGGGGAACAGAAATGACACCTTCCTCACTGTCTCTGATGTTAGAGGTTGCCCAAAGTGGGAAGACGGACAGGTTACGTGGCCATTTTAGAAATTCCTTTTGGAGTACTTAGAGCACAGAACAAAACCAGTGGCCTTAGCAGTAGGTTAGGCAGGCAGACATCTGGGGCTGAACAAAACAGACAGAGACCACAGACAGAACTTGGGGTGACGTCAGACACGTTCTGTAGTGGCATGAAGGTGGTGGTAGTACCACAGCAAGGATGTGGGAAAACTTGATGGGCTTTATGCTTGTATCCCCCCAGATCGATATGCTGAAACTTGATCCCCAATGTGGTGATCTTAGGTGGGGCCTCTGGAAGGCAATTAGATGATGAAGACCTCATGATGGGACTAGTGTCCTTGCCCAGGAGGCCCAAGGGAGCTCATTCACCCCTTCCAAAGTGAGAGGATATGGCCAGAAGGTGCCACAGGTCCTCAGCAGACACCAAATCTGCTGTCATTTTGATCTCGGACTCCTCAGCCTCCAGAACTGTGAGCAATAAATCTCGATGGTTTATAAATCACCCAGTCTAAGGCATTTTGTCATAGCAGCCCAAGGCAGCTAAGTTCAGACTCATTCTGATGAAAGTTTCTGAGGGAGGTGTGTATGAAGAGGTGGAGTTCACACAAAGCAGAAGATTGAAGAAGCAGAGAAATGAGGCCAAGGAAAATCCGAAGTACAGAGACGATATTAAAACCTGTCTCACGGGGCCTGCCTTGAAATGACAAGAAAGGCACTAGGGTCCCGCATAAAGAGCCTTCTCAGAACTGAGCCTGTGTCAGGCGCTCCAGCGTATGAATCCCCAAAGCACCCTATTGGCAGAAACACATGCGGATCTTCTTCCTTTTCCCTTTTTCACTGAAGGACAGGCTCCCAGCATCTGAGCCCCACCTGCAGAGGCACAGCCACTTCAGTTTTGACGTGCTCCCCACAAGGAGGCTCTATGGTTGCTTTTATCCCGCCATGGGATCCCACACTCCACGTGGTCATGCTTCTCTTCAGGATAGCCTGGTGCACAGGGAGCTGGGCTCATGTACGCTCAGGGATGCCCACCCCATTCCCCCAACACTGGCATCCTAATAACAGAGGTTCATATTACATTGTTTCATTGATACAGGCTTTATAGGATGGAACCAAGGTTCTGGCTGCCAAGAGGCCCTCTGGTTAAGTATATACATGAGCCATGCAGGGATACCCCTCTTAACTTAACTGAGACCTCCTTAACCAAACCCACTATGCTACCATTCCAGTAGGAGCAGCCCCTCCTCCTCTGAAGGTTGACTTGACGGACAACCCTACATATGCCTGGCTGTGAAAATTAGCTTGAAAGGGAAACCTCTAGGCTTCTACTCCAATCTCGCCTGCTCCAGAGACCAAAGGCAAACCCCAGAAATGACTTACACTCTACGACAATACGATTTTATCATTGAGTGTCTGTAAAAACCTAGATGTGAAGCTGGAATCTGAAGGCGTTAGACCCAGGAAGGAGTTATGCAATTTTAGATTAAGATAAATGCATTTATAGGAATGCATTTGTTTGATATTTCAAACTCCAAGTCTGAGCTGCAGCAGCTGGGGTGGGTGGACAGGATGCTGATTGCTTGTTAGGTTGGCCAACTAAAATGTGAACTGAAGGACGGTCATACTAAATAAGACGAGATACTAAGGATTCTTTAATGTAACATAAAAGATGGAATCCGAGCATTCGGGAGACAGAAATATTGGAGTATTTTTCATCATATCTGAGCATTTATTTTTCTCCAACGCTGCAACATGAAGAAAAGCATCAGAGAGGCTTCTCAGCACCAGTGTTTCTGAGGAACAGGGAGAATGATCCCCCAGCGGTCAGGGATAAAAGTGGTAGACATCCCATTAGTGAACTGCCTGGTATCAGTGGTGATTACATGTTCTCTGGGTGACAAGCTTAAGAACTAGAGACAAGAAAGCATTGTTACTGGAATAGGCAGCAGAGCTAGGATGTGACTCAAAAGGGACTGACCCTGGAGAGTGTTGGGGGTGAGAGTGAGGTTTAATTGAATAGAGTTCCTAGAGCTGAAATAAGTGAGCAACCTAAGACTAAACCTAAAATCTCCCTTTATATACATGGCAAGCTTGTTAAACAGAGACTGAAGTGCCCCTGGCCTTCCACCATCCTGCATCTCACTCAGGTTATAGACTGTCTTAATTATGGTAGATGAGGCTGCAGTAACAACATAAACCCCCAGATCACAGTGCTTTAACAAAATCAGGAAGGGATGAATGTTCAAACATGATCAATCCACTCTAGCATCTCTTTCTCCCTAACATTTGGATTTCTTCGCTCAAATAACATCAGATGAGAGTGCCCCGATTGGAGGGCAGCTCTCCCTCGTGCCATAATTCAGCCTTCTTCCATCTTTTGCCTCCACCATTCTCCAGGGCCTTGTCACTTTCATCCAGCTGCCAGAAGGAGAATAAGTACATACCGTAGATATCATGCTTCTTGGAATCCTTGGCTTGGGATTACTACACAGCATGAGTCAAAATAGCCGCATGGCCCAAAGATATAGTCCCTTCCCGGCCAGCCACGTCCTAGTTAGCATTATAATGAATGTAAGGGGTCAAAAAATATTTGTCAACAACTCTCCAACTCTGTTAGAGAGGCCCAGAGCCCCTTAGAAGAGAGGCCTGGCAAGACTGAGGAAGTATGTGGAGTCCTTCCTGTCCGACAGGTATAACAAGTATTCTTTCAAGCTTTTCCCAAAGGAGTCCCGTCTATTTTCCAAAGTTTCTAAGTGCTGTGAGGAGGGAAATAACTAGACTAATGAGGGATTGTTAGACACTGGCTCTGAACTGATGCAACCATTAGGGACCTATATCCCTGTGGTTCATCCAATAGACCAGGGCTTTCTGTGTTTCTTATGTTGACCTTTTTCATCCCGAAAGGGATAGCAATGGCTGTTCCTCTCATAACCAAGAAATATGGGTCTAGCTATCAGGAGGTGCTGATGGAAGGCCATTGTGCATACTGTTCCCAGTTCCCCCGACCTCAGGCCCTGTCTCTGCATCTCTGAGCTCTACTGGTTTAGATATTTTGGCACTCAGGGCGAGAATGTTTCAACCAGGTGATGCAAAAATGCTTCTACTGAATTGACGGCTGAGACCACTGTAGGTGCTTTAGGTTCCTTGTGACACTAGGAAGAGAAAGGCACAAAGGAGAGCCTCCACTCTCGACTGGAGTGATTAGGCTTGATCGTTAAGCGGGGTATGAGGATATATAACATGGAGAAGGCAAAGCACATCGGGATCTGAGAGGTCCTGTACATTTTCCTAGAACTACGAAGATGGACACCCAGTGTTGACACTCAGAGAAAACTATAGCAGTATTGTACTTCCAAGACTATCAAGGCACCAAACCCTTCAGAAAGCAAAGGGGTCACCCCACCATGAAGAACTCTAACCAGCCAAGATACTGCTGAGAACAGCAGAAACATGGGCTGTGCCAAAAAGAGGTTATCATGGTGACCACAGCTTCTGGCAGGTGCAGAAGCAGGAATGACTGTGCCCACCTCATCTTGCCTCTTGCTTGGCCTCACACTTACTCACATCTGTAAGTGGGGTTGGTTTTGCCCTCTCTCATGTCTCTGTTGTGTATATAAATCATTTTGCTACTGTTAGCTTTACTCATTAGTCTATAGGTACAAAATATCAAGCCAATTTCAGGATACCACCACAGAGGACAATCCTTGCTGAGTTTCCATGACATAACCCACTTCTCTCCATGTCCAACCCCTCGTGCATGCTCAATGCTCTCTCTTTGTCTATTTTACAACACTCCTTGGATTGACATTTTGGGGTACCTACAATATCACCTTATCTTTTGATCCGAAATTTGTGAAAATCAGCCCTATGGTTTGAAATCTGGTGAATCCCCCATCCCACAATTCAAAAGTTGAAATCCAACCCCCATTGCAATAGTATTATGAGCTGAGGTTCTTAGTAAGTGTTTAGCAGCTCCCTTATGAAGGAGTTGGACGAGAGCTGCCTCGCCCTTTCCGCCGTGTGAGGACGTATAGAAGGCACCATCATGGAAGCAGAGAGCAGCCTTACCAGGCATCAAATCTGCCTGCACCTTGACCTTGGACTTCCCAACCTCCAGAACTGTGAGCAATAAGTTTTTAATTATTTATAAATTACCCAGTTTCAGGTAAATATTTATGGAAGCCCAAAGAGATTAAGACAATCTGTCTGCCCTTCATAATGATAATTCCTTAATTCCCAATCCTATAGCAGTCCTCAGTAATCAGAGTTCTCTCCAGATCATTCTGCAGAAATGACTTTCACTGATGCCTCTAATTAAGAAGCATGGTACAGACTTTTCTGGTTGTGTTCTTTGGCACAGACTTTCTGCCATGCTTAACATTGCTGGTTATCCCCGCCTTACATCTCTCCACTCCATTCACTTATGTTTCGGAACACGAGTGACGCTGTGATATGTGCTCTTCCACTTCTCTTTCTACTTTGGTAAGTTTTTCATTTAGGAAATATTTCATGGACCTGTATTATATTGCTGGGAAATGAGAAAAAGCTTTCTGAAAAGAGTGATGAGTAAGCTAATAGCTGAAGGAGGAGCAAGAATTAATCTAGAAAGGAATGAGGGGAAGAGCATAGAAGACATTTGAGACAGAAAGAAGAGCTTTCTTTTTTTTTTTTTAATATGGTCTAACACTTCCCCCTCTTTTTTTTCATTGTACTTTAGGTTCTGGAGTGCATGTGCAGATCATGCAGGATTGTTGCATAGCTACACACATGGCAAGGTGGTTAGCTGCCTCCATCCACCCATCACCTTTTTTTTCTTTTCCATTTTTTTTTTTTTTTTTTTTTGAGACAGAGTTTTGCTCTTGTTACCCAGGCTGGAATGCAATGTGGCAATCTCGGTTCACCGCAACCTCCACCTCCTGGGTTCAGGCAATTCTCCTGCCTCAGCCTCCCAAGAAGCTGGGATTACAGGCACGCGCCACCATGCCCAGCTAATTTTTTGTATTTTTAGTAGAGACGGGGTTTCACCATGTTGACCAGGATGGTCTTGATCTCTTGACCTTGTGATCCACCTGCCTTGGCCTCCCGAAGTGCTGGGATTACAGGTGTGAGCCACCGTGCCCGGCCCCACCCATCACCTTTATCTGCCATTTCTCCCCATGTTATCCCTCCCCAACTTTCCCACCGTCCATTGTCCCTCCCCTAGCCCCCGCCAACAGATCCCAGTGTGTGATGCTCCCCTCCCTGTGTCCATGTGTTCTCATTGTTCAACACCCACCTGAGTGAGAATATATGGCGTTTGATTTTCTGTTCTTGCGTCAGTTTGCCAAGAATGGTGGTTTCCAGATTCATCCCTTTCTCAAAGATGACAGGTAAAATTTTAGAAAGAAAGAGAAAGAAAGAAAGAAAGAGAGAGAGAAGAAAGAAAGAAAGAAAGAAAGAAAGAAAGAAAGAAAGAAAGAAAGAAAGAAAGAAAGAAAGAAAGAAAGGGAAGGAAGGAAAGAAAGAAAGAAAAACAGGCATACTTGGGATATTACAAGTAGTAGAGACTAGGTGGGGCATCCACTTTGAGGCAGGAAATAATAAAAAATGAGTTCAACTATAAACGAAGAACCATGCCATTCTTCAAAAATATGGGTTTCATAGAGAGGGCAATGGATATTCATGGAAGGTCTGTTAGCAAGGAAACAGCAAAGGATTGCACTTCAGGAAGAGCACTCTTGTGGAACTGTAGGGACAGAGAGTCTGAAGACCGAGACAGGGAGCACAGTGGAAAGCCGTGCTGGTAATCTAGGTGGAAGATAATGGTGGCTGGAATTTTTGCAAGAAAAATGCAGAAAAGTGACATACTGGAGCCACAGAATGTTTTATAGCACACAAACGTTCATCACTTGAATTAGCTATAAATGATTCATTGATTGGAGAACACACGGTTATAGGATAGCTGTCAGTTACAGCATCAAATAATGAGAGGTAACACTGTAGAAACTATGGACAATACTATTTGTAAGAACAGAAAGCTTCCACAGCAGCAATACAACTGCTTTCTTTGAGTAGCCTTGTTCTTCTTTTACCCTGATAAGAGTGGGTGAAAAGCCTCTGCTAACGACAATGCTAGTGATGTCAGGAAAAGAGAAGCTTTTCTCTTGCTCAGCAGCTAGATGGGCTCAAATGCCATTACTTCAAGGACATTCTATTTCTATTGATAGGCCTACAACAATTGAAAATGCACTTATTAAAGAAATCTACAAGAGGTGCGGAAGCAAGGACAATTGTGCCTATCTCATCCTATGTCTTGCTTGGCCGCGCACTTACATCTGTCAGTGGGTTTGATTTTGCCCTGTCCCATGTCACTATCTTTTATGTAAATCATGTTGCTACTGTTAGCTTTATTCGTTAGTCTCTAGGTACAAAATATCAAGCCAAGTGCAAGATAAAACCAGAATAAGATCATAGTAGAAACTCTGTCCTTACATTCTCAAAAGCTTTAGCCCTGAATCATCTTTTCCCCTGGAGCCTGTTGTTTTTGAAATATGAGTTTTGATAAATGCCACGACTTCAGTCTTTTTATAGAGCAGTGGTTCTCAACCAGGGGCTATTTTCCTCCCAACAAAGGACATAGATAATTTCTGGAGACATTTTTTTTCATCACAAGTAGGGAGTGGGTGCTAGCATCTAGAAACCTACCTTCTAAATATTCTACAATGCATGTAACAGTCTTCCATAAAAAAAACTATTCGGCCCCAAAATGTTGATAGTGCTGACCCTGTATTTGAGTCTAGATTCCCTTGTGAGTTTCAGATTTGCAAACTGGAGTAAGAACAGGTCTACCTTAGGGAAATCATCCCCATTTTACAGATAAAGAAACTAAGACCCAAAATCATTACTCAATTCATCCAGGGTCTCAAAGCTAGTAAATTCTGGAGCTGACACACAGTTGAGAGATATCTGCCCTACCACAAAATGTGGCCTCCCACATCCTCCTCCACAGGAGAGAAGGGGACAGTGTCACCCCTAAGCCTCTCCTGGATCAGATCAATGCCATTGTTAGCTAGGATAAAGTAGTTCCATACTATCATTTATTTTAATATCTCTTAAGTTATAGCAATTTAGTTTGGATCTCAGATCCTTTTTCCCAACTTTTCAAACAAGCAAAATACCTTTAGCTTCAGATTTGAGCCCTACAATGTAGGTCAGGGAATCCGGGTTCATCCATAGTAGCAACCACAAGGCTCACATCTTCTCTCCTTACCTGTTCACATTGCTTTGTGGCTCTGGGAGGAACAGTCATCTTTTAGAGGTCAGCTCTTGAGGCAACGTGCTGGGTCTCGAGCCCAGATAATAACACCTTTCTGCATACATCTTTTTATTAAGATCTTATCTTTTTATTCCACCTAGTGCTTCCTGCCAGCTTGCTTCAAATCTCCTTTAGAAACAAGCATCCCAGCATGCCTTCCACAGCATTCATGTTACAAACAAGGTGAAGTTTGCAGGCACACAGTGCACTCTTAGTGAGTCTGTTTCTTTATTACTCTACGGCTGCATTCCCTAAATGGTGATTCTTGAAATGCTCTTTTGGGAGAGGTTAATAAATGTGGCAGGAAGAAAAGGGAGGCGGGAGATTGCCATCCAAATGTTTGACAAATGCTGCCTATGAAGCTTCTTCATGGAAATTCAAAAAGCATGTTTGCCAACAACATTTCTGAGAAGACAAAAGGAAGGATAGATAAGCCTCTTTAACTTCATCTTACCCAGACTTTCCCAGGCTTCTCCAATGATCAGACCCATGTTTTATCACACATATGAGCCAGCAGGTCATTGTTTCATACAGCATCAGAAACACTACCCTGAGATGGAAGAAATTAAGGTATGGTTATGTCCGTTTTACAAATGAGAAAACTGAGGCTCAAAGAAGTCACATGACCAAACTCAGCGTCACCCAATAAACGCAACTTGGCACCAAGACTTAACTCAGGGTTTGTGAATCCAAAATTCTCTCTCCCCTGTACCACAGTATTTTCATTCTCGTGAAATTTTCATACATGAGGAATTTCCACAAAACAGCACATTACCAGGCCACGCCTGGTCCACTCACAAAAGCCTTCACCCTTCCACTCACACAACTGGAGAACTTTGACAGGCTCTCAGTCACCCGGGATAGTGGGATCCATCTTGGTTCATTCCTTAGGACTCATCCTAAAACAGACAAGTGGGTTGAAGAATCGCGGGCTTCGTACGTGGGGCTCAACGTGAAGTTATCAGGGCTGTTGACCGGGCCCTGGGGTCGTTTCCCAGTTGTGACAATACTGTCATACTTCTAACATCGGACTCTCACCTTAGTTCCTGGTAAATACCTCTACACTAATTCCCCTTTCAGCTACCCCAGGTGCTTCTTCAGAGAGATACTGCCTTGCTCTTTCTGGGAGTCCTGTTCTAGAGCTGGAATATGGTTCAAACTCTCAAGGACGTCCCGTGTCAATGGCATGGCCTGTCCACTGTTGCTTACCCTGAGGTACTCTCAGCCTGGCTGCAGAAGCACCCACCACTAGCTCAAGGAGCCTGATAGCCCCATGCTGTTCATAATCTCACTCTCCAGCCAAACACTCTTTCTGCTTCCTCCGGAATTATCTATTTCCTGACTTTGCTAAGAAAAACAAACCCAAAGCCTGCTCAAAAAAAAAAAAAAAAAAAAAAAAAAAAAAAAAAAAAAAAAACTAAAAATCCATTCATCTCTTCAGTGAATGAAGCACACAGCTCCCAGAAATAGTCATTCATTTAATAACTGCTGAGTGCCTCCTATGTCTCAGAGCTGGGTGACAGAGCCCAGCTAAGGATAGGACAAAGCTCCTGTCCCTGTGAATTAATGCATAAGACAAGGCCAGGTAGATACACACACCAGACAGGAAGCCCAAACAGGGTGAGGACCGAGCAGGTAGCCAGGATGGACTCTATCGGATGAAGTCAGGCAAGGTGGGAGGATGAGATCTGCATGAACAGAGGCAGATTCGGGGAAGAGAGTTCCAGGTAGACAAAACACTAGCTGCAAAGACGCTGAGGTAGCAGGAACAGCAAGTCAGCTGCCGCGGTGAAGCCGTGCCCTGGAACCAGAGAGTGCAGAGAGGAGGTCGGAGACACAGCTGGAGCCTGGGGCCTCCTCAGAGGGCAAGGAAGCCATGCTTTAGAAACACACGTGTAATCCCAGCACTGTGGGAGGCCAAGGTGAGCAGATCATGTGAGCTCAGGGTTTCGAAGCCAGGTGAAACCCCGTCTCTACTAAAAAGACAAAAATTAGCTGGGTGTGGTGGCATGTGCCTATAGTCCCAGCTACTCGGGAGGCTGAGGCAGGAGGATCATTTCAACAAGGGGGGTGGAGGTTGCAGTGAGCGGAGATTGTGCCTTTGCACTCCAGCTGGATGACAAGAGCAAAACTCTGGAAAGAAAGCAAGAAAGAAAGAGAGAGAGAAAGAGAGAAGGAAGGAAGGAAGGAGGGAAGGAAGGAAGGAAAGAGAGGGCGGGGGGGAGGGAGGGAAAGGAAAAGAAAGAAAAGAAAAAGAAACACAAGCGAATGTGATGTTGTTTAAAGGCCACTTTGGTGTGAATGGGCAACCCGAGAGAGGAGCCCTGTCCACAGTCCAGGCAAGAGAAGAGAGTGGCTCGAATGAGGAGGCACTGGTAGAGAAAATGAGAACTTGTCAAGGCCCAGGAAAATGCTTCAAGTACAAAAGGCAGGACTTCCCATGAAAAAGGACGGACAGATGCCTGAGGCCACTGTGCCTGGACGCTGAAGAAGTGCCCCAGGGTAGGGAGCTCCGACACAGGCACGCTGCACGTGGGAGCCTGGAGAGGAGGAGGCTTCTTTCCTCACCTGCCGGAGTTTCAGGGCAGAGGCCCTTCTAACGAAAGACAGAGATACAAGAGAAAAGCATGCATATGGATTCGATGTCAGTTTTATTTGGCACGGAGCTTTCCAAAATAAAGACTCAAAAGGAGAATCTGTGTTTTTTTAATGCGTTTTTAAAGCTAGGTTTGAGGAAGAAGCGGATAGTTTTGGAGAAGTATGACTGAATAAAAACTCATACCGTTAGTTCATGGCAATGAACCAGCCGGTGGGGGAGACTTAGCAAGCCCTGTGTGCTCGGAGTCCCCCTGTGTCCTCAGAGATAAGACTGTCCTTTCCTCCGGAGATAGGGAAGCCATGTCTCAGGTGACGCTCTGGTGGCCTGCTTCAGGGGAGGGTCAGAGCATCCGTCCTAGGTGTTATGACCTCTTCAGGGGAGAAGGGTGGGGAAAGGGCAGAGTGACATTCCTGCTTCTGCCATTGTTTTCAGATTCCTTCACCTTAAAGTGCTCAATATGTCAAGGCACATATCTTAGCACAGCACGTCCCAAACCCCACCAGGCCAATGAGACATCCAGGTGGAAATATGGAAATATGCAGTTTAGGGGTGGGAGTCGGGTCAAGAGACCAAATTTGGAGGCCCCCAGTGAAAGATGGGATGGGGATTGCCTAGAAGTCCCTAAGAGTGACTAAAGATTAAGGAGAGAGCTGAGAAACAGGCCCTGAGACACTCGACTGTCTCAGTATTTAGCGGGGATCTAGAACGTAAGGAACCAATCAAGGAGCTAGAAACAGAGTGCTCGGAGAAGTCAGAAGAAAGCTCACTGGGAGCCAGGCAAAGAAAATGAATGCAGAGGCTGAGGAGGACGGTGAAGGAATGGCTGGAGGAGGGGTCTGGGCTTCCCTGGCACCCTGGACGGTAGTGCGATGGGAACAGAGCAGGAGTGGAAAGGGTTCCAGAGAGAACGGAACTCAGACAGGAAATGCAGAAAAGTTTCTTCTGGGCTCAGACAGAAAATGCGGAAAAGTTTCTTCTGGGAATTGCGGCAACTGAAGAGAAGCGAAAAAAAAAAGAGAGAGAGAGAGACTTTATAGCTTGTTTGCGTGCCTCTGTGAAGAGGGAAAAGAACGTTCAGGCAGGAGCAAGA
Organism: Saimiri boliviensis; assembly: GCF_048565385.1. Lineage (NCBI taxonomy): Eukaryota > Metazoa > Chordata > Mammalia > Primates > Cebidae > Saimiri > Saimiri boliviensis. The sequence continues at coordinate 106,597,741 of NC_133458.1, forward strand.
GAGGGGATATTAGCACGGTCAGATTCTCGACTGGGTGGAAGATTTGGGACCCAGCGCTTCAGGCCAGTGGTTCCCGCAGACAAGGAGGTACCTGTATGTTCCCCATAACCACAGGGAGCGGACAAGAGGGCAGTCTCCGGGTGGACAGACCCGACAGCAAGGGAATGAGACGGGCCTGTTCCAATCCATTTCCTTCTCTCAGAGAACTAAGGAGTGAGGCTATTGAGTGAGAAGGGGTGGGCAGGATGAAGTGCACAGGAAAGCAGGAGTGAGGCAATAGAGGAAATCAGAAGCTCGTGGAGGGGGGTCGCCTGCTCAGCAGGGCTGCGCCCACTGACCAGTGTGGAAGAGAGAGAACCAAGCACGTGCCTCTTCATGAGCTCACGGGCATTTTTACCCTAAAGACAAAAAAAGCAGCAGGGAACGATCTTAAGACCAAAATGTTCGATTATGTGGCAGTGAATATAAACTCTGTCTGGACACATTTCAAATAGGTGCCCGCAGAGAAAATAGAAGGAAAACAGGAACGGCAACGCTTTGACATCTCCAAAGACAACCTAATCCTCTTTCCGTCGTCATCGTCACCTACTTACGCTGCATTCCTCTTTCTTTTTCAAACCTTTTGCAAAAGACAAAAAGTCAGGCATTCTGTTACATTATGACTAGAGCCACTGAAAGTGATCAGGGCGCTAAGAAGACAAGGCGTTACAAACTGAAAAATTTGCATTTGTACCAAATGAATAGAAGTCGTTTCATCCTGTCCTAGCCTCGTAAAACAAAAGATGGGCTTGGTTAAGAGGGCTCTTCAATTGCCAAGGGAATAATAACCTCAAATTTACAGAATAAATAACATTTCAGTGCATGCTCCAATTCATAATACCAAGATGGCCAATGTGTACCCTACCTCTCTTCCCAGGAGCTTAAAGTGCTTACTTACCTGCACTAATTTATCAGTATAATAAGGCAGGAGTGGATATTTTAAAGTCTGTTTTGTGGATGGTGAAGGCATAAAACAAAAGTATTGGTATTGCTCAAGGTCATATAATTCCTCAGCACAGCTTTGACTAGACATAAATGTCTGCTATAGTGGAATTTTGAATGAAAAACAAAAACAAAATAAAATGGTTCTTTAGTGTGTATCCAATCTTTCACTAGCCCTCCACAATACACATTTCTGTTGTCTCTTTACCTAGGTAATTATTTATATTTATAAGGTAATTTTATTTTCTTATCAATCATAGTTCTCATACCCATTTAAGAACTTCCTTGAAGTGATATTCCAGCGCCATGGAGAAAAATTGGTTATGATACGTTGGAAAGAATTAGGTTCCCAATTTAAAAAGCAATTATTCTCGTTGACATCTTATTTGGCAGGAAGCCAGGAGATGAGACCCTGGGCTGCATAAATAGTCACAGTCATGACAGGCAGACACGGAGAGCTCTGTGCCAGGAGGCAGCAGCACTCCGAGTCCCTGGCCCGGGCTTCGACAGCCAGAGGGATGTCCAATGAGCTTCATCGCCACGTTCCAGCCTCCTCGCCCCCACGTGAAACTTGCCTTCAGACCAGGTGTGGTCAGAGCCTCTGATTTTTCGAGAGAAATAGCAAGTTAGGATTATGAAATGTAATCTCCAAATGTTTTAGCACTGTCAATTACATCCATTCTTTTTCAGCCCCCTGTGTGGATCAAACCAAGTACCAGTGCAAGACCAATCTCATCAGCTCAGGTTTGCAAACTCCGATCAATTCCCAACTGTGACAGCCTTTGACTGTTGGTGGTGGGAATTCCCAACTCTGACAGTCTTTGACTGTTGGAGGTTTTGTTCTAAGAATCATATGCCGGGAGAGCGAGTTGTTGCTTCGCCTTCGTGTGACCTGCTTGGTTCTGGTACAACACTTGAACACAGATGATATTGAGGAGTCCCAGTAATTGTCCCTACTGGCGAGGCCAAGCTGCTCATGTCACCTGCTGCACTGCTGCCTGGATTCCAGCCAGCATTGTGGCCCCCTCGGCTGGCTCTGTACCTTACTCTTGAAGAGGTAAGAAGCATTCTAACAAGGGGCTCCTTTCACAATAAATAGACGTCCTTTCTCTGTGGCTTTAGTTAGGCCTCCTGTAGCCAGGGCCAAACTATCTCCGGCTCAGTGGTTTACTACACCCTTCAACTCTGTCCCGAACCCATGTCACTTCCACTACAGAACGGCACAAGGTGTGGAACTCCTGCAGGAAACAAGAGGGTCAAAGGTGCCGTGGCAACCCCATCCGGCAACCATGTCCTGCCTCAGGTTGTTGGCAGATGGCAGGAGTCAGGACTCGTCTTTCCAGCGAAGATTCGGAGTAGACCATCCTTCTCAGGTTCAGTTCTGCCAACGGCCAGCTGGGCATGACCCCAAGCATCTCTGCGGGTCCTTGAGTTTTCCATCATGCAGACAGGGCCAGTTTCCTGGGGTCTACACTCTGCTTTTTGTTTGTTTTATTTGATTGAGATGGAGTCTCATTCCGTTGCCAGGCTCGAGTGCAGTGATGCAATCTCGGCTCACTGCAACCTCCAACTCCCTGGTTCAAGCGATTCTCCTGCCTTAGCCTCCCGAGTAGCTGGGACTACAGACACCTGCCACCACACCCAGCTAATTTTTGTATTTGTAGTAGAGATGGTGTTTCACCATGTTGGCCAGAATGGTCTCCATCTTTTGACCTCTTGATCTGCCCACCTCAGCCTCCCAAAGTGCTGGGATTACACACGTGAGCCACCGCACCCAGACCCACACTCTGTTTAAAGTTCTACCCTCATTATCTTAAAATTCCTAATAATTTTACTTTAGAACTTATGCTTTGTCTAAGCGAAACATGCTGGGAAAATAAGATGTGCCTATGAACAGAAGAATAAAAGAGAGGCAAAATTTTATGTTTTAATAGCTTTGAAAGAAAAATAAATTCTGTTTTTGCTAGACTCACAGTTCTTCTGACACCAAATGTGTGGGTTTTCCACACAGTGCACTTCTCCAATATCTGCAGACACCAACGGGGTGTCCTACAACCTAATTTAATTCTGGCACTACCCGGAGTTAACGCAGACCGCACAAGTTCAGGCCTTAGCCCCGGAAGACTCCCCCCACTTCGGAGCCCATCCCAAGCCCAGGCCTCCCTTCTGACTTACCTACTACTGGTTTATTCTAAAGGACAAGACTCAGGGATAGCCAGACGGAAGAGATGGGCAGGGCAAGGGTCGGGGAGTGGGAGGAGCCTGCAGCTTTCAAGCCTTCTTTGCGCTCGACACCCTCCCAGCACCGGGGTGTGTTCACCAACACAGAAACTCTCTGAACCCCATTGCTTGGGGGGATTTGTGGCTTTTCCATAATGTAGGCGTGACTGATGAAAGCACTGGCCATTGGGGACTGAGCGCTATCTAAGCTGCTGCTTCTCCTGGGCAGTTGGGGACGGGGCTGACAGTTCCAAGCCTCTAAGCCCAGCGTTGGTTCGGGTCACCAGCCACCCATGGGCAGGAGCGCCCTTGTTATCACAAACTCAGGTAGGGCTGAAAGGAGCTTTGTAGGAGTAATGGCAGAGTTCTTCTCATACCCAGCATTTAGGGAACTCCCAGCGTTTTCGAGGCAAACCAGGGGCAGAAACCAAATGTGTATGTTCATGCTTCATAGACTTGCTGCCTTCCCTCTGAATACGAGGCCCTGCCTTTGCCTCTTTGCATGGGTCCCTGTAGGTAGGTGACCAGGCCTGCCTGCAGGAATTGCCTTGTGACTGTGGCCTTCACGGGAGGAGGCTGTCAGGAGGAGGACAGCTCTCCCCGGTGAGCACAGACCGAAACTTTTGGCCTGTGCCCACTGCCAACTGTAATTTACATCATCCCAACTGCAATGTGAAGACCCCACCCAAGGCCATTTTAAGCCCAGGCTCCCCTGGAGTTTTCTTCCGTCTCACCTCAGACGGTCCCTGTACAAGCTCTGGTAACGGTGACACCCTTACCCTGCCTCTTTCCCTCTCACTTGAGATCTTCTCTCTCTGCACTGACCAGCAAAATCACACCACCCAGAGACAGAGGAGGCAGGAGAGACGGGTGGAGGGGGAGCCCTGGGGGCTCGGGGAGGGAGCTTTGTAGTTGGGTGAGACTCCGGTGATGTCTCAAGCTGTCTTCCTTTTGAGCTCAAGTTCCAAGTCATCTAATGTTGACAGCTCTCAGAATGAGTCACAGTAAACCTTTTTTTCCATACGAACCCCTCAGGAGCCTGCTAATGACACTTCCATGTGGTTTTGAGAGGGCTATTTCAAGGAATTTTGAGTGATTAAACTTGATTTCCTCCAGAACGTCCCTGCCTTCTACTCTCTGTGTTCAGAGTGGCCTGAATTATTTTTATTTCCTTTGTATCTCTCGTAAGTTGTCTATGGAGACATATGTAAGTGGACAACATTCATGGGCTGGGGCCTGGGGGGCAGCTCTTTGGCTGTCTCTACTTTCATTATCCACAGTCGAGACTGATTCACATTGGTTAAAAAAAAAAAAAATCCAGTTCAACTATTTGAAAAATGAAAAACAAAAAGCAAACTCCTGGAAGTATCCCTGTCACTCCAGGGAAAGCCATTGAGACCAGGAGTGCTCATCCTGCAGCAAGCAGGCTGCATGAGAGACCCTCGGGAGTCACAGGACCCCTGAATGCGTTTTGTTCAATTTCTCGTGTATGCGCACATATGCACTGTTACAGAACTGAATATTCATTGAATACCAAAAATGTGCCTCGCACTGGGCTGTGCATTTTCCACACAGAAAGTAAAGTCTGGCCTTAAGTCCTAGTAAATTTCAAGGGACTCAGCTGGGAGGTAGCCAAGAGCTGGGCTCAGGAAGTTGTTAACCACTTGCAAAGCCAAGTTATCCTCAGGAGTAATCTGACTCCTCCAGGTTTTTCAAGAAGACTCCAATCCCGCCGCCTGTGGTAGTGGGAAAGTTAGATAAGCTGTCTTAGGCTGCTTCCCCGTCAGTAAAGTGGCGATGTTAACACCTTTGCAAGGACTGCTGTGGAAATTTAATGAGATAATATGTGCAAAGGAATAGCCACGGTCAGGACCGGGGGACCTTGACAAACGGTAGCCCCGCTGCCCTCTCTGAAGCCCCTTTCCCGGTTAGACAATCCTCCCCGCCTGTGTCGTCCGCGCTCCTGAGCTTTGCAATTTCCAGCCGTTCCAGCAGCAGGACCCTGCAGCCCAGAGATAAGATGTGATGGAATTAGCTCTGCTAGTCTGATCTTTGATCTCAATCTGATGTATAACCAATGCAGTCAGCCCCTTTGCACAAGGTTAGGGATTCTCTCCACACCCCTGCAGCGCTCCACCGCGCTGAGAGCAGAGCCCAGCCTGAGTCCATTGTTCCAGCCAGCGGGGACCGGCACTGAGCCGCTCAGCAATTAGCCAGCCCCCTGCGGGTCATCCCGCCCGCCGGCCCACAGGGTTGTGAAGCACTCTTGTCCTAAATACGAGGCTCTCAGCCCCTGGGCCACAGAGAGCAGGAGCAGCCTCCCAGGGGCAGCGTCTGGCCAGAGCTGCTCGACGCGGATGTACTGCGTTAAGAAGGAGAGGGTTCCTGCAGGTGGGAGGTTAATGCACAGGGGACAATGGGAAAACCGTGAGGCCTGAACAATGAAAGCCTGATATCAGCCCCAGCCTCATGTTACCCGGGAGTTTCCCCTCACACTCTGTTACACAGGAAACCTGCCGGAAATACAGAATTTTGGGTCCCACCCAGCCCTCCTGAGTCGGAAGCGGGGACTGGAGGCCCCGAAACCTCTGAGCAAGTCCTCCCGGGTGTGAGCCTTTGAGGCTGGCGAGCTCAGGTATCTTTCTCTTCTCAACTGCCCATGCTCTGGTCTCCCTCCAGGGTCTGTCGCATTATTTTCCGTTTGTCTGAAGCCTTCTGGACCTCCCCATCCTCACTGCACTCAGAGAAATCAACCCCCCTTCAGGGCTTCATAGAGATTTTCATACCGAATTTGTGGCCCTTTTCCCAAATGGCTCACATCCTGCGTCAGTGTTTCCCACCAACATGGAGGGAGACGCACCAAGAGCCAGCACCCAGGAGAACGTTCCGGGAGGTAGCTCACACCGTCCTCGCGCTCCACAGCCCCCGGCAGGCACTATCCTCTGGAGACTCATCGCACACACGAGAAACCAGAAGCTGAAACAGGTCCGAGTGCCCGGGCAGGGCCCGCCCGCACTGCGTGGCAGAGTGAGACCCAGTCTGCCAGTCACCACCTGTGCCCTCCAGGGCGGGAACATGTCCCCTTCCTCCCAGTATTCCCAGTGCTGCAGCAAGACCCGGCACGAGGGAGGAAGCAGTGTGTTAAATGGCATCGGATCACACCCCATTTAAACCCACAGATCATCCACAAGTTAGGTCAGTGCCTTCAAGTCATCAAGACTAATTCTTAGCCACCCCTGGCTGTTGCATGAGGCTCCCGTCTTCCAGCACAAGCCCTGGCCTTCTGCCATGCCCAGCATTGGCCAGTGCTCTGGCAAGGTGGGCCACCTCATTCTCTCCCCACCCTCTGCCTCCTCTGCACTAAACATGCATCCGCTGAGGTCCGCTCTTGTGAGTACGTGCACACTGTTTATCAGACACACTCGGTCCCGGGTCACCTGCTGCAGCTCTAGGAAGCAAAGGGTCTTCTCACCCTCCTCTGACCTCCCGCCTCTCATACTTCCAAAACAAGCTCACCCCCACTGCCCTTCAACGGATCATTGCTCTTTTGAGGGTGTGGCTTGTCCCTAAGGAAACTGGCAGCCGCTGAAACCAAGTCCTTGGCTGTATTCTCTTATACCCGACTTTCCTCCCTGGCACAGGTAGATGGCATGGCTGCTCTCTGGCACGGTGACCCACATGCCAACCTACAGATCATATTTTAGGGTGCTGCCATGTAACATTCCTGACCAGGAGTTCTACCCACTTCATTCATTGACTCATTTACTCAGTGAACACTGAGTGCCCTCTGCTTTTCGTGCATATGACGGTTCAGTTCAAACTCCCACTGTGTGACATCTCCTCTTTGGACTTACTATTATTAATCAGTCAGCTGGGCCAAATTTATTTCACTTTATGTTTACCACAGAAGCTTCCTGAATCAGATCTTTAACCGGTGACCTCGGAAAAGAAAGAAAAAGAAAGAGATGATTTGAGGATGGAATGGGTGTTGAAATCAATCCGTTGTCGTTAACACGGTAAATAATCACACGCGATCTAAATGGAAATGTATAGTGGCCACGTCTCAGGTTCCTGGTGCAGTCACTTGATGTCTGCTCCTTTACCCTTTGGGGTAGCTGAAATAATTTTTTTTTTCAATGTGTCTTGCAACAAGCTTACAAAACCACTCTGAATTTACCTGATGTCTCCTCCTGAATTTTTTTTTTTTTTCTTTTTTGAGACAAAGTCTCATTCTGTCATCCAGGCTGGACTGCAATGGCATAATCTTGGCTCACGGCAACCCCCACCTCCTGGGTTAAAGCGATTCTCCTACCTCGTCCTCCCGAGTAGCTGGGACTACAAGCACCCACCACCACACCTAGATAATATTTTTGTATTTTTTTTGGTAGAGATGGAGTTTCACCATGTTGGCCAGGCTGGTCTCAAATTTCTGACCTCAGGTGAGCCACCTGCCTCGCCCTCCCACAGTGCTAATATTACAGGCGTGAGCCACCACACCCGGCCCTCTTCCTGATTCTTTTTTTTTTTTTTTTTTTTTTTTTTTGAGATGGAGTCTTTCGTCGTTGCCCAGGCTGGAGTGCAGCAGTGCAATCTCAGCTCACTGCATCCTCTGCTTCCTTGGTTCCAGCAATTCTCCTGCCTCAGTCTCCCAAGTAGCTGGGACTACAGGCACACGCCACCACGCCCAGCTATTTTTTTCTATTTTAAGTAGAGACGGGATTTTACTATGATGTCCAGGATGGTCTCCGTGTCTTGATGGAGCCTCCCACAGTGCTGGGATTACAGGTGTGAGCCACCACGCCCGGCCCCTCTTCCTGATTTAACAAGGGTTTTGCTCCTGTAATAGCAGCATTATCATCTGGTGATGGTTTGGGACTGTGTTGTCTACATGCTGTTTCCTCTTGTGTTATGGTTCCAGCCTTCTGGCCTCAGCCTGATCCCCGGGCTCTTTTCTGCATCCACGTTCAACGTTGCCCCCTTCCTCCTTTCCAGCAGCAACTGACAGAGTGAAAGGGCAAAGTGCCTCGTGGTTGCCAGCCTGGCTCCTAAACGCCCTAAGGGACCTCCACCCGGGTGCAACTGGCTGTTCTCCTTCCAGCTACTTCCCAGGGCATGAAGAGGGTCTGCGTGTAACGGTGTGCAAAGTGACAGTATCATCACAACTAACCCCAGGCTTCCCAGGACAGACCTAAGTTCTACAGAAGCGCTCTCAAGGTGGCCTGACGGAGGGCAAATGAAGTCACCGGCCACACTGCCCAAGCCGCACGTCCTCACGTGGTCGCTCCGCCCATCTTTACACAGTGAGCTCGCAGTCCGCTCTGTGCCAGCCAGTTGGAAGATGCCATTTGTCTTTCCCTGCTTCGGGGCAAGGCACGGTATCACCCAGTCAGAGGGGACACTGTCCCCGTCACACAAACAGACCTCCACACTCTCTGCTTTGTATCCAGTCAAAGGGCTTCCTCGCACAAGCACCGGGCAAAAGCCGTCACTTTGCTCTTGCAAGTAAGATAGAAGCGTTCTGAAGCTTTCATCACCTTTGAACTGCCTCATTCCCACGGACTACAGCCTCAATTTGCACCTTTACTCCTTTGCTTTTATGTTCTTATTTATATATCTCACCTTTCACCTTGGTTCAGAAAAGAATTGAGGTGAGGTGTATTAATTAACACATGTAATCATTAGGTGGCGTGGTTTCCAAGAACTTATTTAATAAGATAAAGTAAAAACAGGAGTAAAAGTAGGATTAAAGGAAGGAGAGCAAGATAATAGAATTGAATGCTTAGGCTGAGCACGTTGGTTCACACCTGTAATCTCTGCACTTTGGGAGGCCGAGCAGGGCAGATCACTTGAGGTCACGAGTTCGAGACCAGCCTGGCCAACAGGGCAAAACCCCATCTCTACTAAAAATGCCAAACTTAGCTGCGTGTGATGGCAATCGCCTGTAATCTCAGCTACTCAGGAGGCTGAGGCAGGACAATCACTTGAACCCTGGAGGCAGAGGTTGCAGTGAGCTGAGATCCCAACACTGTATTCCAGCTGGTGAAAGAACAAGACTCTGTCTCAGAAAAAAAATAATAATAATAATAATTCAGTGCTTAACTGCGGGTGTTTCTGTGAGTGGTCCACAAATGTTTGCTTCTCATCTTCCAGCAAATATCTGGTTGTTTTCTTTTGCCTCAAAGAGGGAAACAATCAGTTATAGAATTTCAGGATCTACAAAATGAAAACTGTGGCTGATTCTGGCCCTGAGACCTGGGAGAATGTCTTCTTTGGGCCTCATGAGAGGATGCTGAGAAAGTGCTGGATGCCTTCTGCCTCTGTGCCTGTATTCATTACAGATGTATTGATTTACAGTCTTTTTTTTCCTTATCTGAAAATAATACAATGAGAATAATAAAGCAAGAGGGTTTTCTTTCCTCTGGGCCCTGCATAATCCTCTGCATCTTCTTTTAAAGGCTTTATTCTTCAGGTGGAGTGTTCTTTCTACACTTCCGCTAATATTGTCCACATTCAAGTCCAGACAGCAGATGGGCTGGCTTTCGATTAGAAGATTTTCACAATTTATGCTGTATAAGCAAGACATTCTTTTATTTTTAATACACGTGAATATTTTCTCATATATTATTTCAGGAAAATATGCTGTAAAATGAACACAATGGAACCAAAGAGATAAAATATGTGTCTAAGAATCTGAATATTCAATTTGGATCTGTGCACGTTTTAATCTCTAGTTAAGTGGATTCTTTCAGAATGTTGCCATTTCCAAAACATCAGTGCTATCCTCTCTCTCATTTCCTTTGGGTTAAGTCACCCCAAGCATCATGAAATATACGCGCAATCAATGTCTGGAGTGGGATTATGTTGTTCACAGCGGGTTACAGAAAACAGATCATGAATAATTGACATAATTCATTATTTAAGGATTATTAGTACCTATTATTTGGAATCACTTTCTTTTACTTTTCATTGCTTAAGTTCATTATTTTTTAGCCTTCAGAGTTACATAGGTCCAGCACAATGTTTACTAAATGTGAAAAATCACTTCCATTCTCAGTATGTTTACCCACTCAAAGAAAAAGCATACTAATCTTTTTTCAAGTCATGTCTGATTAACAGCACCCTTACGGAGATCCACAGCCCGGGGCCAGCCATCAGCCACTGACGCACACAAGTTCCACCAGAGTTTCTTCACACACTCAGACTTCCCATCCTGTGGTTTGGAAAAGATACTTTTGTTGAACCAATGATTAAGTATTTCCCAGCAAAACACTTTTGAAAAACATAACCATGAGGTTTTCCACGTTGAAACTGCTTTTCCAGGATTTCTGTGGGTCAGCAGTGACACCCAGTGGCTAGAGACACTTGCAGGCTACAGAACAGTCTCTTGTATTCATGGTAGTGAAGGAAATTGTAGGAAAAAGCACCTTTGGGGCCCAGCTATTGGAAACTACTCCATGGAGAGGAATGTATAAATTCAGGAGGGACAGAAAAGGGTGGAGGCAGGTCTGAGACGTTCTAAGCTGATGCCGTCACTTCACTGGCCCACACTACAGGGTGATCCAGGAAACAAAAGCTCTTTCTGGTACCACACGGTTGGCATCAGATGGGAGAGAGCTACCAGTGCTACAACAGTGACAGGACCCATGGCAGTGACGACCACCCCAGCTGGATCCTGAAGGCACGGGCCCCTTGAACAATGCTTGTGAGAAAGAGGACCGATCGGATGGGAGACAGGTCACCAAAGCACCCTTTCCTTTTGCAGATGCAACCGCGGCCAAGTCAGTGCGCCCAGTGCGTGTGCAATTTCAGCCAGCAGCTTTGTAGCTTGGACGGAAACGTGGGTCACTTACCTCCTAGGCCGTTATTTTTGATGTCATCATTTTATGACATTGAAGCCTGTGGTGATACGGGTTGACAGACTGCATAGCAGTGTTCGGGAAGCTGTAAGAATATGCTTCTGGTCTCTATAGGATTTTAAACTAGTATCAAAATTCTTAACATTGAGAATTAGTGCTGCTCCATGTATTGAAACAAGTTGGAAATAAAATCAAGTGCCAGGTACAGGCTGTGGATACGGGGCAAACCCAGGGATGTTCCAGAAGTTCTCAAACGCTAGTGCCTTGTTTGATGACAAGCTGTTCTTTCTGAAGGTGAACTACACTCCTGACTCAGCATCAGCAACTTAAGGCTGATTTTTCCATTAGTAGGACAAATTGGCCCCACCATGCCTCTCCTTAATTCTCAAAAGATGCTTTGTTTTTTAATTTGTAGCAAGCAAGGCACTGCAATAGAGAGACCATTAAACTTGGGCCTAGATAACATGAATGTGAATGTGAGTTCTACTGCCTATTAACTGTGTAAGCTCAATCAACATCCCTAAATATTCTGAAACTTGGCCAGACACAGGGCCTCACACCTGTAATCCCAGCACTGTGGGAGGCCAAGGCAGGCGGATCACCTGAGTTCGGGAGTTCGAGACCAGCCTGCCCTAAATGGCGAAACCCCCGTCTCTACTAAAAATAGAAAAATTTAGCCGGGTGTGGTGGTGGGTGCCTGTAATCCCAGGTACTCAAAGGCTGAGGCAGGAGAAATCACTTAAACCCAGAAGACAGAGGTTACAGTGAGCTGAGATCGTACTGCTGCACTCCAGCCTGGGAGAGAGCTGAGATCACATTACTGCATTCTACCCCGGGCGACAAGAGAGAAACTCTGTCTCAAAAAAACTCATTTCCTAATATATTTTATATATTAATAAAACAATAATGCTATTTATCTCAGAGAATGATAGTAAAACTGAGACATTCTAACCTGATGCCATCACTTCACTGGCCCACACTACAGGGTGATCCAGGAAACAAAAGCTCTTTCTGGTACCACACGGTTGGCATCAGATGGGAGAGAGCTACCAGTGCTACGACAGTGACAGGACCCATGGCAGTGACGACTACCCCAGCTGGATCCTGAAGGCACGGGCCCCTTGAACGTGATATAAGCTAGTTCAAAGTGCCCAGGATTTGAAAAGAAATTATTTGTTTTCTCGAATTTTATTATGAAACTTTTCAAACATGTAGAAAAGAATGAAGCATTTCCCAGTGAATGTTCACATATACTCCACCTCAATTACACAATTAATATTCCTCTATTCTTTATCAATTACCCCCCATCTATCGTTCCTCTACCCCTTCATCAATCCGTCAGATTATTTTTGAGGCATTTCAAAGATGCAAACAGCAATTCATTTCCACATGTCAGTAAATTGACTTCAGTGTTTGTTTATGGTTCTTTTTTAATTTGGGGGGATAGTGTTTACATACAATGAAGTGCACAAATCTTAAGTTAGCCATTAAATAAAAGGATTTCAATAAATGCTCACACCCTACTTCCCCATCCTGGTTATGATAACGACATGACTGTCACCCCCAGAAAATGCTCTCAGGGTCCCTCCAGATAAATTCCTGATCCTCACCCAAGATGCAGCCACTGTTCTGATTCTTTTTGTTGTACGTTTGTTTTGTTCCTACCTAAAGCTGTTGCAAAGGGAGCCAGAAACTACATGACTAGAGACCTCACCTCAAGGAAATTCTCATATATTAACAAACGAGTCAATCCCCCAATGGGTGCAATCTTCACTGTTGGTTGCATCTTGGTTTCTAGGAAGAACTTTATCTGTAAGCTGACAAATGTATTTGCGTGCACAATCCAAGCTACGCAGAGCGTTACCAACTCAAGAATTATTTTTGCATTGGCAATTAAACGTTCTACCAGCAGATGGCAGGATTAACCCATCGTATCCCTGGGAGCCCTTCACTAGGCTCCACCAGCTTTATGATTACTTAAGAGGTAGTCCTGGCCAGGAGCCGTGGCTCACGCCTGTAATCCCAACACTTTGGGAGGCTGAGGCGGGGGATCGCGAGGTCAGGAGTTTGAGACCAGTCTGGCCAATATGGTGAAACTCCCCTCTCTACTATAAAAAATACAAAAAATTAGCCAGGTGTTCCTGTAGCCCAGCTACTCGGGAGGCTGAGGCAGGAGAATCACTTGAACTAGAGAGGAGGCGATTGCAATGAGCCAAGATCACGCTACTGCACTCCAGCCTGGGCAAGAGAGCAAGACTCCATCTTGGGGGGAAAATGGTGGCCCCCAGTTTAGGACGGTTGGACTTAAGATTTTTATTTCAGGATGGTACAAAAACATAAATGTTCTGTATCCCTCTCAACTTTGAATGGGGTTCAGAGAAACCCATCATAAGTTGAAAATATTGTAAGTCCAAAAATATACTTTCAATTTGCAATACTTTCAATGAAGATGAATTTATCCAGATGTAACCCCAGGGTAAGTCAACAAGCATCCGTGTTAATTTTTGATTCCGTATTCACAAAGGCACACACTTTTTTTTACAAAGATGCAAACAACCAAGAGTGCTTATCTTTAGGGATATAATTTCTAAACAGGTAAATTAGATGGGTCCTGGAGACATGCACCGAGGAGCCTGACTGACACATGAGAGGTTGCAGCTGTGTTTGGTCAGCTTCAGCTGGGGGAGCGGATCGCACTGTGAATGACACACATCTGAGTGCTCATTACAGCCGCCAGTTAAGGAATCAGCTCCCAAACACTGACAATATTTAGCAGGGCTGAAAGAAAGGACCTTCCCTGAAACTTCACCAAGTACCATGAGGTGGCGGTTCACTCGCTGCCCATACATCCTGTCTCTGATCCGAGTGCACACAGCATAACAAGAAGCGGAACACCTGCGTGTAGACTGGGGAGGCAGCAGCGGCAGGATCTACATGGAAACTCTGAGGAATTGTTCTTAGTCAGGGAGCAGTCAGGGAGAAGCTGCGGGGTGGGGGCAGTTCTAAGGGCCAACTCACTACTCACTCATTTCTTTTAATATAGTGTGTGGCTGGGCACGGTGGCTCACACTTGTAATCCCAGCACTTTAGGAGGCTGAGGCAGGCGGATCATGAGGTCAGGAAACTGGTCATCCTGGTCAACACAATGAAACCCTGTCTCTACTAAAAATGCAAATATTAGCTGGGCATGGTTGTGGGCACCTGTAATCCCAGCCACTCAGGAGGCTGAGGCAGGAGGATCACTTGAACCCAGAAGGCAGAGGTCGCAGTGACCAGAGAGATCGCACCACTGTACTCCAGCCCGGGCGACAGAGCTAGACTCCAACTCAAAAACAAAAATAAATAAAAGTAAATGAATAAGTAAAGCGTGTAACGTCCTGGGAGCCAAGAAAGGGTCCTGTCAGTCACCCCCTGCATAACTGCAGAGGAGAGAACTTAAGAACAGGAACAAAACCTGCAGGTGACAGAGAGCTAGAAGCAGCGCTGGAAATGGCCCTTTGGCGCTGGGAGACCTTCCCCACGTGGGGAGGGCTTTTTCCAGCACTGCGTTCCCTTTCACTGAAATGTTCAAGGCAAAGGCAAACGACTGCACTTGGGGAACATTAAGGAGGAAAATGTATGTGTACAGCACTGTGCACACTCAGATCAGAGAGACAAAATATGAGAACAGATTAGTGACTTGAAAACTGGGATGTGCACCCACGTGGAATATGCCATGACTGAGGATTAAAAGACGATTTTAGGAGGTGCTTACACATACATGAAATAAACACGTAACAACTTTGAGAAGCCAGTCATGGGCCCTGTGACACATACAGTCACCAGGCGGTGAAATATACGGTCATTAGGTGCGATGTTGGTTCCTACCACCCGCAGCCAAGGAAAACCACGGGAAAGATTCCTCTGGCTACAAAGGGAACATTATCGCCGTTAACCCATTCCCTACCTCGCCCCACTACCTAAGCATTTCCCACATTGCAAGGCCCACCTAAAGCCATGCATACAAGCTAATCCTTACAAAAAGCCCCTTGGCATCCCCCAGATGGAGATGCTCCAAGCTTCGTCCATGATGTGCCCCCTGGGACAGCAAGTTTAATCAGCTTTCTTGGTGAGCACAGGCAGGCTGGTGGCTTTCTTGTGATGGGATTCACCAGGCCCCTTGTTCTTCTGCTTGATCTTTGATGACGCTGAAGAGAAAGACCTGGTTCAGTTGGAATGGGCGCCCCCACCTCTCCGGCCGTCCCTCTCCAGGCACAGAGAGCCACCTGGGACTCCTGACTCCAAGTCAACAAACACACTTGGAGAGGATGATCAACGCCGCAGTCCCTGAAGCACATAGGTTCACAGATTGTTTATTTATGACCAGCAATGATGGATTCACATTCACAGAAGTACTAAAATCTTTCTTATCCAATAGACCATTTAAGTAAAAAGTGTGAATCTATTTGAAGAATATTAACAAAAATTATCATAAGCAATACTCAGATATGGCAGAAACATGAAGGAAATATATGAATGACAGAACGTTGAGGAAATAATTAAATGGGCGCTTCAATTAGTTTTTTAAATACATGGTCAATATCTTAAAGAAATAAACAGATAATAATAACCTCGGATTCTTCTAATCAATTTTGACCTTAAGTCGTTTCACTTGTTATTTATTTTTGCCTGCCTTTTGAAAACCACTATATATAGATATGTATTTTTTTTTTCTGCTTGCAAAATGCCTTATATGGTGAAGCATCACTGGTTAGAGTCCTATGGCTCAGCTTCTCTTTAGAGAGGAAGCCCATTGGAATAGAGGCCATTAGAATCACCTTACTCATCAGAAGTTATGCAGGTGGGTCTTGGCGATACACCGAATATCTCAGCGCGTGAGTCCCTTCTCACTGATATATAAAAATGTTCATCATTTGCAAAAGTTAAGTTTACTTAACATATTCCATAATGCCAAAATCACTTTGATTCCTGAGGCTGACAAGAAGCACATACTCAAGAGTTCCCATGATGAAAAACATGCCAAGTCCTTAATAACAATTCAAATGAACAGAGAGTCATTAAAGGACCCATTTGCCTTCACCAAACAGTTTCAAGTCAGACAGTTCACTCATGAAGATAATGAACAAAAGAATTCCAGGGTAGACAAACAAATATATCAGATTTAGATGAGAAATCTTTGTAAAGGTGTGTGTGTGTTCACTTTGGCTAAAGTAAAATATTGTAGGCCTGGGCGCGTTTCACTCTTGCACAGGTGATCCCAGGCTGGAGTACAATAGCACAATCTTGGCTCACCGCAACCTTCACCTCCCAGGTTCAAGTGATTCTCCTGCCTCAGCCTCCGGAAGTGCTGGGATTACAGGCATGAGCCACCACACCCGGCCTATTTTATTTTCTTAATTTCATTTTCAGATAGTTTATTGCTAGTATACAGAAATACAATTGATATTTCTATATTGACTTAGTATCCTGCCATTTTCCTGGATCTAACTGTTTTGTTTCAGTTTCACAGAACTTTGTATATACAAATAAAAGTTTGCAGATACCACCTGAAAATACTGTTTTGTTACCGAAACGCCAGGGGTTCAATCAAAGTTCTGATGCTTGCCGCACAGAAAATCAATCACTGAGATCATGAGTATTGCCAGGTAAAAAGGCTTTAATTGGGTGCTGAGGCTGAGGAGATGGGAGTCCAGTCTCAAAGCCATCTTCCTGACCAGCTAAAATCATCGGTTTATATAGCAGGGAAAATATGTAACTTTATTCAGAGGGGTAAGGAAGAGATGTTAAGCAGGTGGTAAATTAGGCAATTATGAAGGGCGAAGGGTTTGATATCTCATTGTCTTGGTGTTGTGATCTGCTAAGTTTCAGGTCCTTGATACTAATTGGGCGTCCTCATGGCTAGTTTCCTGAGAAAGCCTTTTCTTTTCTTTTTCGGGACTGACTTTTTCATGGCCTGATGGCCTTTTCCTTCCTTTTTTTTTTTTTTTTTTTTTTTTTTTTTTTTTTTTTTTTTTTTTTTTTTTGAGACAGAGTCTCACTCCGTCACCAGCCACCAGGCTGGAGTGCAGTGGCATGACCTCGGCTCACTGCAACCTCTGCCTCCCGGGTTCAAGCAATTCTCCTGCCTCAGCTTCCCAAGTAGCTGGGATAACAGGGGTGTGCCACCACGCCCAGCTAATTTTTGTATTTCTAGTAAGATGGGGTTTCACCATGTTGGCCAGGATGGTCTCGATCTCTTGACCTGGTGATCCACCTGCCTCAGCCTCCCAAAGTGCTGGGATTTCCTTCTTCTTTCAAGACCAACCATCAAGCAGCAGTTCCCTGTCACTCTCCTCTCCTCGCTGGGGCTGGGGATGCATGGCGCAAGGTTCCCACACAACCAGCTGGCTGGCTTTTCCGACATGCACCACCAGAGCCTTTTTCTTCCCCGGCCAAGGGGTATCACTCCATCAGACAGTATTTAAGCTTTTCTCCTGGTGGAGGAACCAGTTGTATAAAAATAAGAGGGTTTTCCTCAGATTATTTTTAAGCCTTTTTTCTTTCCTTTTCTCCACTCCAACAGCAGTCACCCTTTAGTTCTTTATTTATTTTTTTCTTTTTAGAAGGCATTTTCACTTGGCCAGATATGGGGATAATAATTGACTATCACTGTTTATATTTTCTGCAAGTTTTCCGCTGTGAAATCCAGCCTCCATCTTGTTTTATATCCTGAGGACATGGTTTATAACTCCAGAGGCAAGGCTTTGTTTAGCAATTCTGCCTTAGGGAATTAACCCTCTCTGATTTGATATCTGCATGTTTTCCTAACCCTGTCTCTTACAGGGCTCTGCACAGCAACTGGGGTTTCTTCTACCTATCTGTGTGTTTACTGTGTGTGATGTCTGCAAAAAGAACTCTAATTAATTTGGCCTCAAGAAAAACAAGCCCTTGGATCAAGTATTTTTTTTTAAGGGAAGTTAAGAGCTGTGGTACTTTTCGGTTCACCTGAACTTGAATCTTTGAGAAATAAACACAGCCTTAAAGATTATTGTTAAATGCAGGTGTCCCCTTATGAGGGAAATCTTGTTCCAGCTGCATCAAGGGACCCACTGGGGACCACAAGCCATGTGTGATGCAACCCTCAGAATTTATGAATGTATAGAAATTTAAACTTTGGCAAGACAGGTTACAGATAATTGCCTAGTATGTTTAAAAAGAGTAATAAACAGACCCTCAGAAAACTACCTCTTAGGGGAAGAAATCCAGGATTGAGGCTGTTTCAAAGTATCCAAGCTGATTACACCAAAATGCCTCCAAAAGGTCGTCTAAAATACTTACTAGTGACAGTAGATCACCTCACTCGCTGGGTTGAAGCTGTCTCCTTTTCAAATGCAACAGCCAGTAATGTAGTCAAGGTCCTAATTAAAATATAGTACTCAGGTTTGGACTAATAGAAAGTATTGACTCAGACAGTGGACTCATTTCACCCACACATCATTAAAAAGCTATCCCAAACATTAAACATTAGATGGGACCACCATACTCCCTGGCAGCCACCTTCATCAGGGAGAAGACAAAGAATGAATCAGACTTTAAAGAACCACTGAATCAAATTGGTTGCAGACATTCAGTTACCATAGACCAAGTGCCTTCCTATTGCCCCACTGAGAATCCAAACTGTCCCACGGAAAGATATTGGTCTTTCTCCTTATAAGATCCTCTCCGGATTGCCCTATGTACACTCCACTGCTGTCATTCTTAGCTTTGAAACAAAAGATCAATTCCTTAAAAATTATACACTTGGTCTGTCTTCTACTTTCTCTTCTCTAAAAACTAAAGGTCTCTTAGCACAGGCACCACCCCTGGAATTCCCGGTGCTTCAGCATCAACCTGGGGAGCACATCCTTATCAAAAGCTGGAAAAGGAAGCTTGAACCAGCCTGGGAAGGACCTTTCTCAGTGCTGCTAACTACTAAAACCACCATCTGGACAGCAGAGAGAGAGAGAGGACGGACCCATCACACTTGAGTCAAGTAAGCACCGCCCTCTCCAGAGTCATGGGCCATAGTCCCAGGGGAAAACCCTACCAAACTAAAGCTAAGAAAAATTTAACTCTCGTTCATCTATTGTATTACTCCTTCTTTCCTCAATCCATTGCTGACCACCTAGTTATTTATGTAACCAAGTAAATTTTGCCTCAAACTGTTTGCATTTGATACTTGCCTTGTTATAACCTGCGGAGACTTGACAAGTCAAAGACAGCTCTCCACTTCAGAAAAGTACCCCTATCCTTCTTGGCTCTCCTCAGACTGGACATTGGTGAATTGGGATCATTTAGTGTGGGAAGATTTTGATGAAGACCCCAGTATCAACTGGAAGTCTTGCCCGCCCCTCCCAGTCCAGAACTTTTTTTTTTTTTTTTTTTTTTTGAGACGGAGTTTCGCTCTTGTTACCCAGGCTGGAGTGCAATGGCGCGATCTCGGCTCACCGCAACCTCCGCCTCCTGGGTTCAGGCAATTCTCCTGCCTCAGCCTCCTAAGTAGCTGGGATTACAGGCACGCGCCACCATGCCCAGCTAATTTTTGTATTTTTAGTAGAGACGGGGTTTCACCATGTTGACCAGGTTGGTCTCGATCTCTCGACCTCGTGATCCACCCGCCTCGGCCTCCCAAAGTGCTGGGATTACAGGCTTGAGCCACCGCGCCCGGCTTCAGTCCAGAACTTTTATGCCATAGTTGGTCCAACATTCTGTGGCCCTCTAAAGAACAAGGATGGACTGCTCCCACCAGTAGCTATAATTTCCTAAAACTGTACATTCATTTTGCTAAAGGAATAGCTTGTCCTGTCAGCGAAACCAGTGCAGTCCAATACAGGCTGTCATCCCAAACCCTCAAAGTCCTTCCCCTCCTCCAAGCCGGTCCCCTTCATTAAGCTGGTTTTATGGTATAGGGTTTTAGGAATAGACCCTATTGGATCCTTTAAAATATGTTTCATAGATCCCCCACCAACTACACCTTTCCCTAAGCCTTCTTCCAAATCCTTTCACAACAGAACAGTTATTCTTCCTCCATCTAATGACAAGACCGAAGAAGCTATTGTAGAAGTTAAAGACGAAAAACAAACTTTGGCAATTGAGACAGGATATCAAGATGTGAATGCCTGATTGAAATGATCAAATATGCCATCTGCACTTTTAACAAAAGCAGTTGTTATGCCCATGCACACAGCAGACTAGAGGCCCAAGTTATTCCCTTTCCACTAGGATAGTCTTTCATCCAACAAGGCATGGACGGCATGGTAGCTCTTTTCCAGGATTCTACAGCCTGGGGTAACAAGTCGTGTCAAGCTGTCTCTCTGCTATACCCTGAAGTTCAACACCCTGCGGATCAGCCCCCAAGCACCATCCAGCCTCCGTCTCCTGACACTAAGTTCACTTCAGGTCTCTCATGACAAGGAGGAGACAGCATTCCTTAGAGACCTGAAAGGATGCAGTGAGCTGAAGACTTTTCAGGAGCTTACCAATCGGTCAGCCCTTGTTCGTCATCAAGAAAATATATGGTAGTATTGTGGTACCCCTTTACTGGACACTCTGCCTAGTAACTGGAGTGGCATTTGTATTCTAGTCCATTTGGCTATCCCTTTCACCCTGGCATTTCATCAACCAGAGAGAGGAAAAATACAACATCATAAAACAAGGGAAGCCCCTTATGGGTCCTTCGACTCTCATGTTTATTTAGATGCAATTGGAGTGCCACGAGGAGTACCAAATAAATGTGACACCCAAGAACAAATAGCTGCAGGATTTGAGTCAATATTTTGCTGGGTGACAGTTAAGAAAAACGTAGATTGGATAAATTACATTCATTACAACCCATAGTGGTTTGTTAACGGCACTAGAGATGCTGTTAAAGGAACAGCTGAGCAATTAGGTACTACTAGCCAGACGGCTTGGGAACTAGGATAGCCTTAGACGTGATATCAGCAGAAAAAGGAGGAGTTTGCATCAGGATTAAAACTCAGTCTTGTAGCCTCATCCCAAACAATACCACCCCCGATGGAAGTATAGCAAAGGCATTACAAGATCTAACTGCTCTGTCCAGTGAGTCAGCCAAGAACTCAGGAATAAATGACCCCTTCACAGGGTCATGTTTTTTTTTCACTGTTCAAGGTTTATTGGGGGTTTTAGTTGGTGTAACACTTGGATAGTTGGTTGCATTGTTTATATGTAGATCTTTTTACATTGTATGGTAATATACACTACTGATATATATAGTTCACAAAATAAGATCCTTTGGAACAAGACATGCGATATTGGATCTATACACTGAATGCCAGGATATGACTGAGAAAAATGTCGGACTAGGCATGTTCAGTGAAGGAGCCAGGAAGTTATATAACAAATGAACATCTCTCTGGCTCAAGGGACAACTGCAGCACGTGCGGCATTGGCAGTGGTGCCTCAGAGGTGACAGAACTATTTCACACTAACCAGTTTAGGCATAGAAAAATGGCTAGAAAAATGATTCAGTAAATGGAAAGGAGTCAGAGCCTCAATTCTTACCTCTGTCTCAACCGTAGTAGGTGTACTCATTCTTGTCAGGTGTTGTGTCACACCACGCATCCATGGACTCGTTCAAAGACTCACAGAGACAGCACTTACTAAAACCTCCCTAAAGTCTCCTCCACATTATTCAGAGAGTTTTTTTCTTTTACAGGGTCAAGCAGAACAACTAAGCCAAATCGTGTTAAGGAAGTTTAAAGAGGAAGAACTGTAAGATCAAGAGGGGGAATTGTGAAAAGTAAAAAGTTCCTCTTCAAAGGTTCTCTTTTTGTTAAAGCATTCATAATAAGTATTAGAAATAATCGTTTCTTTTAAAAACTAACTTCCTTCAAGCTTCCTTGCTTTTTGCTAGTAACTCCTTGTTAAGCCCTATATCACTGTTAAATCTAGTAAGCGAGTAAGTACATTCTATGTCCTTGTACTTTAACCAAATTATTTGTTCTGGCCTATAGCCTGCTCACGCATGACCAAACATGCTGGGGCATTTCCTGGCTTACAACCTATGCCTCTTCCTTATTTGGAAACCTTATTATTCTCCTAGTTTCCCATAAACAACCCTTTTCCTTTCTTTGTTCTCCATTTACCTATTTAGAAAAGTTATAAGTTTTTAGACAATCAGGATCAGTCTAGATTGTGTGGTCCAGCTCCAGCCAATGGAGATAGGGCACAGCAGTAAGGACCCAATGCTTCAGGGATAAAAACCTCCACTTTTTTTTGTTCATTGTGCTCTCATGACAATCAGGCTTCCGAGAAGCACCCTTTCTGCAGAAAGTAAAATTGCCTTGCTGAGAAAATTCTGTGAGCACTAGTTCTTCCTTTCAGCACCCAGGAACACCCATTTGCTTCTAACAATGCTATCAATCATAATTAAGGTTGTTCAGTTATTGTAAACCAGTGAGATAACCAAACATCTTTGTCAATTGTGTTTCTTACTGTAACTACCCTGGACATTTTGCTATTCTCAGACAATTGTTGTCTTATTTTAATCCTTTTCAAAATATGGTTTATAATATGCTATAGAAATCTGACAGGTGCTCTTAAATATAATTTCTGATTGTATTGGAGACACTAAGGTTTCTGATACTTTTAGAAATTGTGACATTGGAATAAAGGAAAATGTACAGGACCCATGAAGAGCTACAGTGTTCACAAACATCAAGTAAAACAAGAGCTAACTAAATGAACTGAATGCAGGAAACTGAGGCAAACCTTTTTGACTTCTGCTTGGAATATTGCTGATCCTTGTTTTGTTTCTCAGAGTCAAGGAAACTTATTTTAAACTATTTGTGGCCTTTAATAATTAAGCAAGGTACACTCCTATAAGCAAAATTGGGGGCATGCTTGTTTCTCTCTGCCTGGTTCCTCCAGAATTTAGAACCTATCTGTGAATATTCTTAACTTACGGCAATATATTTGTTTGTATCAGTGCAATAAGAACCCATTTTTCTTTTGCAACAGGACACAATTGGAGAAAGTGGTTATTTTACCAAGGCTTTGACTGGAAGGGTATGCTTCCCTTTAAGGAATCAGTCTCGACTCACAGAGCCAATAAAAGCCCAGTGGGGAAACTGGCCTCATACACTTGCCTATGCAGTCCCTGTACAGGGTTCCTGACCTGTGGTCAGTAAGGAATGTCACTTTCTAACAAGTCCAGGAGCCACAAGTTTATATTTGGACCTTAAGAGGAGAGGGGTACCTAACAGGTATTTGAGGATAAACCCATGTCTAGGCTTGGCTTTAAAAGGTTTTATCTGAGATTTATTGTGAAACAAACTGCCTTGCTGGGTTTCATACTGCATGTGGCCTGTTGCCCCTTTCTTTTGACTGATTTATCTCTTTTGGAATGGGAATGTTTACCTAATGCCTGTATTACCATTGAATTTTGGAAAAAACAAAAAAACTTGTTTTTCATTTTACAGGCTCACAGCTGTATAGAAATGACCTACAAATCTCAGATGAGACTTCGGACTTTGGGCTTTAGAGTCGATGCCTGAGCAAGTTAGGATTTGGGGAGACTATTGGGAAGGGATGCTTGTATTTCACAATGTGAGAAGGACATGAGATTTGGAGGTCGGGGTCCCCTAACTGGACACACGGTTTCAATTTTTATCACATTATTTTATAAAACTGGTCATGGTTTATTCATTTGTCTATTGCTTATTCATCAGTCAATTATTCACGTGGCGTCATGATCCTAATGAAACATTAGACACTTAGCTTTGTTTCGTGTCCAGAAAATGCTCAATTCTATTTCGAGTCAGGGACCCCCAGAATCTCCATTGCCCTAAAGATTTTTGTGTGTGCTGCAGATGGCAGGTGAATTTCTTCAGCTAAGGCTGTTGATCTGGAAGACAATTTAACCTTGAGACGCTGGCATCGATACAGTTTTCTGGCTTGCCTGCAAAGGTCTGCAGGGTGCAGGCCTGGGCCTGCTTAGGATGGGGCCGCGCTTCACGCCTGCATTTTACCTCCGTTACCACTAGATGGAAGTGGTTTCTGTGATTTTTTTCCCCAGTGTTGGAAGCAAGCATTTCACTTGCTCGAGTTCTCTGCAGCGATCTGGGGAGCTGCATGGAACACTGCTCATCTTGGTGGAAGGTGCCTGTCCTGGTGTCTGCAGTCAGCAGAACAGCTGCTCTGCTGCTTTCCAGCCGGAGGGGGCTGCCCCCTGCAACCCAACGCACAGGTCCACGCAGAGCACAGCAGTCAGCCTCATCCAGGCCTTGCAGCTTACCCAGCGCTGTCTACGCACGATTATTTTCTGCCCTCACAGAGGTGTTGACCTCTGACATCGGTGTGGTGTCATCTGCACTTTGCAGAGCGGGAACCATTCAGTGCTGCTCTGACCCTGGACCTGGCTGCCTTGTAGGACCCCCAGGGACATGGGCTGCCTAAGCCAATGCAGGCAGGACTCTTTTTCCACGAGAGCCGTGCAGAGCCTCTGCCGGTGGAGGAGGACCCCTGCCCTCTGCTGCCAGCTTCAGGCTCGCTGCAATTTGTGGAGCCTAATTTTATCTGTCCCTCCAACCTCCAACTCCAACAACCCTCCTGGCCGCTAAGTTGCCTTCCTGCCCACTCATCATCTCCCCAGACTTCCCATCATCACAACCGCTCATGTTTAACAAAGCTCTCTGGCCTCACACCTGGCTTCCTGCTCCACTCACTGCACAGCTGTGCTCCTGGAGGGAAAGATAGCCCACCATACACAATCGATAAAGGGCGGGGCAGAGATTTCAACTCATGGCCTCTAACGCCAATTCTCACACTCTCACATCCCAACTACACCTCTCCTATTCTGTCCACACCTGAAAATGCTGCTCTAGTGCATCTGTAGAAAAGTTTTCATCAGCTGTCAGAATCAGGCAGGAGTGACACGTGCTGTGCCCACAGCAGACATGAGTGGTTGCTCCCAGCGGTTGCTCTAGTTTTAATCAGCTGTCAGAATCAGGCAGGAGTGACACGTGCTGTGCCCACAGCAGACATGAGTGGTTGCTCCCAGTGGTTGCTCTTCACCCCGCCTGGGGGAGTCCTCACCATCCTCATCATCATGCTCAAGAGACTGCTTGGATGCATTTGAGGTGTGTGATGTCACACAGACTGGTCATCCCTAGACTGAGGCCACTTCTCAACCCCAGAAGAATTCTTCTTGTTCCAAGTGTCCATGATCTGAAATCAATTTAATTATCTCTTAGAAAATGCTGCTTCTCGGGCAGGTATGGTGGTGCACACCTGTAATCGCAGCACTTTGGGATGCTGAGGCAGGTGATCACCTGACGTCAGGGGTTTGATACCAGCCTCACTAACATGATGAAGTCCCATCTCTACTAAATACAAAAAAATTAGCCAGGTGTGGAGGCAGGTGCCTGTAATCGCAGCTACTTGGGAGGCTGAGGCAGAAGAATCACTTGAACCTGGGAGGTGGAGGTTGCAGTGAGCTCAGATTGCCAACACTGCACTCCAGCCTGGGCAACAAGAGCGAAACCCCATCTCAAAAAAAATAAAAGAAAATGCTGCTTCTATAAAATCTACTGCTCATGAGATCTTGTTCCTATAACTTAACAAGCAGGTGTTTCTCTGCCGGGAACATTTAGTAAATGTCTGTTCTCAGTGCCCTCTGATGGGATGTTAGCCCATTTTAATGCACCACATCAGTAAATTCACACTCTGGGCTTGGAGACAAGAAATCTGGAATACGTGGGGGAAGGGACAAGTGTCAGAGCAGGAGTGTAGACAGGAGTCTGCCAGAAGCTCCCGGAAGTTTGGAAGAGAAGACACCAGGAGTCTTTGAAAGGAACGGGACAGGGACTCAAATCTTGCTTCCACATTTATAAGGCTATTTAATAATCTTATATAATTTTCTAAATCCTGTTGTTGACACTGCGAAGTTATGTAAGTCCCGCTATTGGTAAACGACATCCATACCCCGTAAGTCATTTGTAAGTCATTTAGATTTTAATGTGAACACTTGTGTGGTTTATTGTGATTTGTCTTGAGTCACTGAATCGTACACCCCGTCCCAGCTGTGTACTGTTATCTTCATCAGCCTTTCTTTCTTTTTTGCCTGTTTTACCTTTTAATATAGACATCTTGAAATAGAAAAACAGAGACAGTTTTAAAATGAACTTCCATATGCCCATTACCCAACTTCGACAACTCGCAGCGACAGGAATTTTTCCCACCCACTCCCATCCTGGCTCCAGATTATGCTGAAAGTCATTCCCCAATATTAGATCATTTTATCTGGAACTATTTTAACGACATGTACTTTTTTTTTTTTTTTTTTTTTGAGACAGTTTCGCTCTTGTTGCCTAGGCTGGAGTGCAGTGGCACGATCTCGGCTCACTCCAACTTCTGCCTCCTGGATTCAAGTGATTCTCCTGCCTCAGCCTCCCGAGTAGCTGGGACTACCCACCACCACACCCAGCTAATTTTGTATTTTTAGCAGAGACGGGGTTTCACCATGTTGGCCAGGTCTTGGTCTCCTGACCTCAGGTCATCTGCCACCTCGGCCTCCCAAAGTGCTGGGATTACAGGCATGAGCCATCATACACAACCCTTAATTCTTAAATATTAAAAATTAAGAATAGAATCACATCAATGTATTTATATATGTACTCCAGGTTCAAAAAGGGTTTGAGCCAAATAAAACACAAAAGTACTCCCAGAAGCCAGCACACAACTCTGGATCACTATTTCACCCTGCAAGCAGAAAGAAACACCAGCCCAGAAAACTGCCTGTTGATTCCCACAGGCTTCCATCACTAGCACCTCCTCCCGGTTAGAAGGGCATCAATAGCCGTGGCCCTCCTGGGGTCTGGGGAGCAGGGACTGGGACAGAGGCAAACACAGCAGCACACACCTGCGGATAAGGAGCAAACAAGAAGAAGCAGAGGCAGCCAAGGAGAGACCTGGAGAAAGGAGGAGGAGGCAAAACAGGGAGCCCAGAGCTGGATCTTCATGTACAGCTCAGCCAGTGTGGACAGGCAGAAGGTAAGGAAAAGTTCTGTGATGCTGGGTGAAGGGAGTTCTCGGAGAATCCTGAGCAGAGGCTCAGTGGGAAGTCTGATAGGGGTACCTGAGTAGTTCACCCAGCCTCTGTCCCCCGTCCTTTCATGGTAGGAGTAGGGAGGCTTGCTTTAGCTCACTCCATGGCAGCCCACAAGTGGGATGCAGATTTTTTTCTACCTTCCCACCACTCTCCCAGGCACTGCAGGCTCTGCCTTCCCAACAGACTGTCCTGAAAGTTGGTATAGCACCTCCTGCTTGTCATACTCCAATTTCCCACCACCACCCACAGGCCACTGAAGCCTGATTGGAAGGTAGAGGCTCTGTATGTCAAATAAAGCATAGAAGAGGAAAAGGCAGATGGATTTTTATAAGGGAAACAACTGGAAATAAAAGGTTAGCATTCATGGCCCAGCTTTGAAGGACCTCGTGGAATAGTCCCTCAGCTTCTGCTACCTGCAAGTGCTAGGCAGGTACAAGGAACCACATGCCACATCCCAAAGAAAAGCATCATCCTATGGCTTAATGCTAACTGGAATGATAATGTGGTAGTGGCACTGATGGTGGCAGTGGTGATGGTGATGGTGGTGGTAGTGATGACAGTGATGGTGGTAATGGTGATGGTTGTGTTGATGATGGTGCTGATGACAGCAGTGATGATGGTGGTAATGATTGTGGAAGTGGTGGGGGGGTGATGGTGGTAGTGATGGTGGTGGTCATGATGGTGGTGGTGGTGGTGTTAATGGGGGGTAATGGTGATGGTGATGATGGTGGTAATCGTGGTGATAATTGTGATGCTGATGGTGGTGGTGGTGGTAGTGGTTGTGGTGATGGTGATGATAGTGATGGTATTGTTGATGGTGATGGTAAGGGTAGTGATGGTGGTGATCATGGTGGTGGTGGTGGTGTTAATGGGGGGTTGATGGTGACGGTGGTGGTGGTAATCATTATAATTGTGGTGCTGATGGTGGTGATGGTGATGGTAGTGGTGGTGACGGTGATGAATGGTGACAGTATTGTTGATGGTGATGGTAATGGTGATGATGGTGGTGGTGATAGTAGTGATAGTGGTGATGATGATGGTGGTGGTAGTGGTTGTGGTGATGGTGATGATGGTGATGGTATTGCTGATGGTGATGGTAGTGGTGGTGGTGGTGGTGGTGATGGTAGTGATAGTGGTGATCATGATGATGGTGGTAGCTGTGGTGATGGTGGTAATAATGACGGTATTGTTGTGGTGGTGATGGTGGTGATGGTGGTGGTGGTGATGGTGGTGGTGGTGATGATGGTGATGGTATTGTTGATGGTGGTGGTATTGTTGATGGTAATGGTAATGGTGGTGATGATGGTGGTGGTAGTGGTTTTGGTGATGGTGATGATGGTGATGGTGATGGTGGTGGTGGTGATGGTGATGATGGTGATGGTATTGTTGATGGTGGTGGTATTGATGATGATGGTGGTGGTAGTGGTTTTGGTAATGGTGATGATGGTGATGGTATTGTTGATGGTGATGGTGATGGTGATGATGGTGGTGATGGTAGTGATGTGGTGATGATGATGGTGGTGGTAGTGGTTGTGGTGATGGTGATGATGGTGGTGGTAGTGGTTGTAGTGATGGTGATGATGGTGATGGTATTGTTGATGGTGATGGTAGTGGTGGTGGTGGTAATGATGGTGATGGTGGTGGTGATGGTAGTGATAGTGGTGATGATGATGGTGGTAGCTGTGGTGATGGTGGTGATGATGATGGTATTGTTGTGATGGTGGTGGTGATGATGGTATTGTTGATGGTGATAATGGTGGTGATGGTGATAATAGCGGTGGTGGTGATGATGGTGGTGGTAGTGATTGTGGTGATAGTGATGGTGGTGATGGTGATGATGGTGGTGTTGGAGGTGGTGATGACATGAGCAGTTACTATGTATCAAGAACAGTTAATATACATGTCTGTCACTTATACCTCATAATAACTCATTTTTGAACATGTCCTTATCCCGCAGTGAGTGTCCTACAGGGGTCCTGTGGACTCATTAACCAGAGCAGGATACCAGTCAGGATCAGGAGATTTAGAAAAGAAACAAAGATGTTGAGACTGTAATTGCTATGGAGTAAGGTGTTAAAACTAGTCTTACAACTAGTTAAACAGGAACGTGGCTGCTGGGTGAGGTGCTCCAATCACATTGCCATGAAGAGCAATAGAGAGACAGAGATGCCTTTCAGGAACCTGGCCGACTCACTCTATCTGATATTTTGCCTACACTTGGTGTGGAAGGGAAAAGCAAATGGGATTTCAAAAAGCCTTAATTACCAATCCTGAAGACAAGGAGACTCACTAAGGGCCACACAGATGGGGTAGGAAAAGTTTGCTTTGCTGGGAACTGTATCATTCAACAGTCTCTGTGACTTTCTCAGCAGAGTTTGTGCTTCCATGAGCGCCTGTACCAGGAAACACGCATTTACCCTGGCAGCCTCCCCAGGCAGTCCACGTTCCCAGATGGGAGTCAAGACTTGCCTAAAACACAGACACTCTCCACATCATGTTCACATTGTACCCTCTCATTTGACCTAGTAAGCCTCATTTCTTCTAGAAAAGCAGAAAAACAACCACTGGAGTGGTTGTTTATATTTTTAGAAATCCATCAAGATGAAAGCAACCCACAGAGTACAAAGTGGAGAATCCATAACTCAGACTTTAAGCCTGGAAAAAATCCTATCACCCCACCTGGCCAACCCTAGCCCAGCCCTGAAACAGACATAAAATTTGTGTTGAATCACATCTAAAGCTGCCATATCCCAGGGAGGCTGCCAGTATTCTAGGGGCTGCGTCTTTCTGCATATGAAAGGCAACATTGTTGTACAAGGATGCAATACTGATGCAGGTCACGTTGGGGAGACAGTAGGGTAAATGATTGCTGAAAAGTATCCACTTGATACAGGGTCCACGACAAAAAGCTGTAGTAGGGATGAAGCCTAGAAGCATAGAGAACCCTGGAGCAGGTACAGCGATCTCATGGTATCTCACCTCATCCTTATCCAGAATATAAATGTCAGAAATGGAGGAATAACTCAGGGTCATTATTCCAAAGTGGAGTCAATGGAAACCCCTGTACAGAAAATGTAGTGTTGCGATGAGGTGAGCCAGGTCCAATTCTTTGGCGTGAGTCCCTGAGCAGGCTCACAGGTGCCCTCTCTCACAGCAGACTCCATCTGGGCTCCCTCTTCCCAAGGTCACCTTCAGATATGCTGCAACAGCAGAGGATGTTTGGTGTCCACAGCAACCACTGTGCTCAGCTGCAGGGGACTGAATGAACACAGGTTTGCCAAGTGTTAGATCTCCCCTAACCCTAGACACTGGGTGGGAAGACTTCCGGCAAAAGACTTCACCCTGATAATGAGGCTGCTGACACAAATGAATGTTTCAAAAACAGCTTCTACCTGTCCTGTTGTGAACAGAGTTTCAGGGTTGGCTGCAGCTTCCCTGGGCTGGGGCCAGAGCAGCCTGTCAACATACGTCAGCCTCTGGTGATGAGCAATTCCATTCTCAATGAGGTAGTTTAAAATTGACTTCTACTGTGGTAGAGTCCCCACAAACTGGCACAAATGTGGGGGCCCCTACTCAGACAGCAGCAACCACCAATGAGCTGCAGGGGTCATTTCCTCACTGCAAGAGCACAGACAGCATAGTCACCGAGCAGCTGATGAAACACTGTAGGGTCTCCAGGAACCCAGATACTATTCTCTCTTTTTTAAGGATGTTGATATTCAAGACAGTTACTATAGAAAGAAGAAGACTAGGCCGGGCGCGGTGGCTCACATCTGCAATCCCAGCACTTTGGGAGACCAAGGCAGGTGGATCACGAGGTTAGGAGATTGAGATCATCCTGGCCAACATGGTGAAACCTCGTCTCTACTAAAAATACAAAAATTAGTCAGATGTGGTTTCATGCCTGTAATCCCAGCTACTCGGGAGGCTGAGGCAGGAGAATCGTTTGAACCAGGGAGTCGGAAGTTTCAGTGAGCCGAGATCACGCCACTGCACTCCAGCCTGGTGACAGAGGGAGACTCCATCTCAAAAAAAAACAAAGCAAAACACAACAAAATAGAAAGAAAGAAAGAAAGAAAGAAAGAAAGAAAGAAAGAAAGAAAGAAAGAAAGAAAGAAAGAAA
This sequence comes from Saimiri boliviensis, assembly GCF_048565385.1. NCBI lineage: Eukaryota > Metazoa > Chordata > Mammalia > Primates > Cebidae > Saimiri > Saimiri boliviensis. The sequence continues at coordinate 106,629,008 of NC_133458.1, forward strand.
GAAAGAAAGAAAGAAAGGAGAAAACTAAATCCAAGCCATAGAATACCTGGGATTTTCTGAAATTTTCTCAGAAAAGGGCACATGAGATGTCACATTGGGATGACATCGGAGCAGTTGGTTCAGGAGACTGTGTAGTTTCTGGTTAATCAAGTGCTAGAGATGGCCCTGGCACAGCGTGGCACAGTGCCAGGACAGACTGATATTAAGACAGACATGTCCAAAAGGACCTACAAGCGAGGGTGGAGGCACTTTGAAAGTGAAATTTTGTAAGTGCATGCATGCTAAGGAGGTAGTGCTGGGATTGGGAGACTGAACCAGGCCAGTCTCAGACAATGAGCGCAGACTTGCGGTGGTAACCATCCTTATAAAGTTAGACTTTCTTTATCATAAGCACATCTCTGCATTAGGTGAAGAGTCCGTCTAGCCAAGAGTGTGTTGGAGCCTTTTCCTCAGACCCTGACCTTATCACAGGGACGGTGGAGGATATAAGGAACTTGCCCTCCGCGCCCATCCCTAACATTCCCCAGCTTGCCTGTCTTTGTCTGTTTGTGAAGCTATAGCAAAATACTACCGACTGGGTAGTTTATTAACAGAAAGTTGATAAGCCGTTGTGCCTTTGGAGATCAAAGCGACTGGCGAGTTTTTGACCCACGCAATGTCAGCAGCGGCCTTTGGACTAACAATCTTCCGGGCTGGCTGGAGTCTGCAATTCTGTGACAAACGCCGGCCCCTAGCTCTACAGGACTGCTCAGAGGGTGGTCCCAGAGCTGGGAGACTGTATGTCCAGCCCTTCCTACAGTTTCACAAGCACTCCTTCACTGTCTTCATGTCTGCTCTGCACAAAAGCTAGACTTGTTCAGAGAAGAAGCCCATTCATTCAGCAAGAATTCATCTCTCTCTCTCTCTCTCTCTCTCTCTCTCTCTCTCTCTCTCTCAGCAAGCATTTCGAAGATGTTGGCTTTATTCTGAATGGGAAGAGTCCTTGAAAGGCTTGGAGGAGAAAGGAAATACTGTTGGACTTATATTTTATTTTCCTTTTTTTTTTTTTTTTTAGACAGCATTTCACTCTTGTTGCCCAGGCTGGAGTGCAATGGCACCTCTCAGCTCACTGTAACCTCTGCCTCCCGGGTTCAAGCCATTCTCCTGCTTCAGCCTCCCGAGTAGCCGGGATTATAGGCATGTGCCACCATGCCCGGCTAATTTTGTAGTTTTAGTAGAGATGGGATTTCACCATGTTGGTCAGGCTGGTCTTGAACTCCTGACCTCAGGTGATCCGCCCACCTCAGCCTCCCAAAGTGGGTGGAGTTTGAGACCAGCCTGGAGTTACAGGCATAAGCCACCGCTCCCCGCCTTGGACTTAGACTTTAAATGAATCATTCTGCAGCTATATGGGGAATAGACTTATGTTGCATAAGGTGGGAATCAGTGAGGCCAGTAAAGAAACGGTAGCCAGGATTTAGGGGAGAGACGACCGTGTCTGAGCTCGGTAGAATACAATCAGTACCTTGACAAAAGCCCAAATTCTCATGTGTTTTCTTTGAAAGGAGGGACACTGGCACCGACTGAGGCTGTGAGAGGCAGGGAGGACTCAAAGGTGACATCAAGGCTTCGGGTCTGAGGCACTGGTAAAAGGGCAGTACAAGCAGAGTAGGCTTGGGACAAGCTAAAGCCAGAGGTGTCTAACGGGGACCCACGTGCTGTTGCAGAGTGGGCATCTGGATAGGGGCATCTGAATACCAAAAGAGAGGTCCACATACGTTTTACATTCCCAATACAAGTGTGCATTACTTTTACATGCAGAATAAAACAATGGGATTTTTAATACAACTGAATATCAGTAAATGCTTTGGTAGTTAAGTGTAATTGCTAATCACTAGAGGGCAATATACATTAATTTTCTGCTATGTAACAGTCTTAAAAAGAAGGAATTGCTAGGCGCGGTGCCTAACACCTGTAATCCCAGCACTTTGGGAGGCTGAGGCGGGCAGATCATGAGGTCAGGAGTTCGAGGCCAGCCTGGCCAACATGGTAAATCCCCCATCTCTACTAAAAAATAATACAAAGATTAGCTGCTTGTGGTGGCGCTTGCCTGTAATCCCAGCTAGTTGGGAGGCTGAGGCAGGAAAATTGTTTGAACCCAGGAGGCGGAGGTTGCAGTGAGCCAAGATTGTGCCACCACACTCCAGCCTGGGTAACACAGCAAGACTCTGTCTCAGAAAAAAATAAATACATAAATAATTTTTAAAAAGAGAATTAAAGCAAACCTGACAAAATGATGAAAAAAACAACAGGCTGAAGAGTTGAGGGTTCCAGCCCAGCATGGCATTAGCTCTTTAGAGGCTGACTTTGATGGTGCTGGCGTCTCCGCAACGGGAAGGTTTCTGTCAGGCATTGCACACAGCGAGGCTGAAAGCTGGTGCATTCAAAATGAGTGAGCAGGTCATTCTTTACTCAAGTTGGACCCACTCTTTACTTACTGTATTTGCCCAAATGGCAGGTGAAACGTGCCCTCTCGCTTCTGCATGAGGTAATGTGCATATCAGTCAACTCCAAGGGAACTTGGCCAAGCGTGGCCCTTTGGTCCTTGGGAAAAGGTGGCAGAAGGTCCTGGTGTTCCTAAGGGACCCTGGCTCCCTTTGGTGCGCGCTTCACCTAGTTACGATTTGCTAAAGAAAGCAAGCGGAGTGTACAAAGGGCAGCACATTCCCAAAGAGAGTTTTGACCTCAGAGGCCACCACGCCCAGGGAATGAGTAACCCAGAGCGGCACAGTAAGGGGAAGGCTCCACCTGAGTCAGCACAGCCAGCAGTGGGGAGAAGCCTCACCTTCACAGTGTGATTTGGTATGCATGGGGGCGGGGATGGGTGAGGCTGATCTATGCAAGCCCCGGGTGGCAGCAGCATCCTGAGGACAGAGAATGCCCAGCCTTGCACTCAGCTCTGAGACACTGACCTCCCGCTGTGAGTAGCAGCCAGCTCAGCCCCGCTCACCTGTCTCTGTTAAGATCAACTCATCCCATGGAAGTTGCAAAACCAATACCTTCCAGGGGTTGCAAAACCACCAACACCTTTAGACACCTTGGAAATTTAGGGTAAAGGGCAAATGCTGTCTCTGAGCCTCACAGGGCAACCATGCCCTCTCTCATGCCCTCTCTCAGTTACCCGGAGGAAAGTTACCTTCATGAACAAGGAAGAGGATCGAGGCAGGATGCATTTTTTCCAACTCGTGGCTCTGTGTGCCAGGATGCAACACCTATGTTTACATAACAAGAAATGGTGTGAAAGGAACTTTTGTTCCGTAGAGCATTGACCCACCCACACCATGATCCCACGGTCCAGTAAGTGCCCATCCTGTTTACTTAGCCATTGCTGCACTGCTGGACAGTCATCTAGGGGGACAAAGACAGACCAGGAGATGCAAGGCTGTGCTGGACCAGGGGAAGAGTTACCTCAGCCATCTGGGGATGGGGAGGAGACATAAATCTCTGAATCATTCTCTAGGTGGCTAAGGTCACTGATGGGATGAGGCCACAATGAACCACATCTAAGCAGTGGGAGGGAAACTGAAGAAGAGATGAAGGCAGAGGCTGGGAGGGTCACAGTGGATAGGACAGGGTGGAGTGATGAGCCCACAGGCCAGAGAGACTCAGGATAGAGGTATACCTTTAAGAGAGTGGGGCAGGCCCGTCCTAAGAATAGAAAAATCAGCTAAGTAGAATCTAGCCACTAGTGGGAACAGATATGATCCCAGGACTGAGATCTAGGAGCTTCAGGGTAAAGAACTACTGTGTGAATTCAATAAAGAAAATAAAGGAGTGGTCAGAGAGTGGGAAGATCAGGAAAACCTAGCTTCATGGGAGGAGATGGAGGAGGCTGTTTCAATGCGTGCACCGTTGACGATGTCCAGTGCCAAAGAGAGATGAAGGACACTGGGAATTTAACAAAAGGCCGCTGGGGCCTCATCCTCACCCAAGTTTTTGTTTCATGTGTGAAGTTTTGGTACAGCATAGGGGCCTAAATGATAGGCACTGAGCAGGGAAGGATCCACAGAAAAACAGTGCTGGGGAGAAAAGGGCAGGTCCCTGGCCTTGGACCTGTGCCCACAGACCTATGTGAGAACAGGTATTTCTGTTTTTGTGCCTAAATGTTGCATTTTCCACGACCATCCTGGCCCACCATGTCCCCATCCTGTGCCTATAAAAGCCCTGAGACACTAGTAGGCAGAGACACAGCAGCTGGACAAGAAACTCACTGGTGGAAAAGCACACTGAGAGGCACTGCAGATGCTGGCAGGCTATCAACCACTGGAACAAGATGGAGTTTGGCTGCGGTGGTCAGAGCAGAGCCCAGCCGCTGGGCAGCCTCACTCTAGGGGAAAACCACCACCTTCCCACTCCATCCCCCTTCTGGCCTCCCCACCCACCTTGCTGAGAACTATCACCACTCAATAAAAAATCTTGCACTCATCCTCCAAGCCCACAAGTGATCTGATTTTTCTGGTACAGTAAAGCAAGAACCCAGGATACAGAAAGCCTTCTGTCCTTGCAATAAGGCAGAGGGTCTGATGGAGCTGACTAACACAAGTCACCTATGGATGGCTAAACTGAAAGAGCGCCCTGGAACACACTCCCCCTGGGGCCTCAGGAGCTGTGTTTACGCTGCTAAGGGGTCGAGGCTCCCCAAAACCTGCCTGTCTGCATGCTCCCCCTAGAGGTTTGAGCAACCAGGCACTGAAGAAGCAAGCCACACCCCTCATCGAAAGATCTGCAACGGGGATGAGGAAACTTTTCCTGTTTCATCTAGACCAAAGTTGAAGCAGTTGAATAACAAAAGGAAGGAACTAAGTTGGCCATGCACCGCACCGCTCTGATTAGGATAAAGGATTGTGTGTGGAGTGGAGGTGCATGGCCATTTGCATGTGACTTCTCAAGGTTAATTTGCTTCATATCATCTCAGCTCAGGGTCTTATCCTCAGCTTTTCAAGTAGAAATTCAGCTCTTTCTGTGGGCCTGGTACTGATTTGATTACAGACAATGATTCACATTAACCAAATTCACACACTCCGGATGTAGAAACCAGAATACGGATTATGATGAACATGAGTCATCAGGGAAATGCAATTCTCATAAACACGTCAGAATGGCTAAATGTAAAGGACTGACAATACCAAGTGTTAACAAGAATGTGGATCAAATTGATCTCTTATATTCTGCTGGCAGGAATGTAAATTGGCACATCCTCTTTGGAAAACGGTCAACAGCTTCTAAAGCTAAGGACATATCTGCTGTATGATTCAGCCATTGTATCCCTAGATATACCACCACCAATAACAAATGTTCATATCCACCAAACACACACAATAGAATGGGCATAGCAGCTTGATTCATAATGGCCAAAACTAGAATCAACCCAAATATGAATCAAGAATACTAAATTGTAAAGCATTCATACAGTGGAAGACTGCACAGCAACACAAAGAACAAACAGCCACTCTCCGCAGTGCAAGTATATGGAGGAACTCACAGCAAAAGTAGGCTGGGTGAGGTGGCTCATGCCTGTTATCCCAGCACTTTGAGAGGCTGAGGCAGGTGGATCATCTAAGGTCAGGAGTTCAAGACCAGCCTGGCTAACATGGTGAAACTCCGTTTCTACTAAAAATATAAAAAATTAGCCAGGTTTGGTGGCATACACCTGTAATCCCAGCTACTTGGGAAGCTGAGGCAGAAGAATCGCTTGAGCCCAGGAGGCAGAGGTTGCAGTGAGCTGAGATCATGCCATTGCACTCCAGCTTGGGCAAGAAGAGTGAAATTCTGTCTAAAAAAAAAAAAAAGAAAGAAAGAAAAAGAAAAGCCATACACACAAAAAAAACCACAGTGTTTCCTCTTCTGTGTATGGTGATAGAGCACCAAGAGACTAAAAATGTTAAAAGTGCTAAAAATGTTCTGTGTTCAGTATCTTGCCCTACTATGTGATAATGCAGGTATGCACATTTCTAAAAACTCCAGCAGCTGTGTATTTACAAGAAGTGTACACTTGGCAATATGTATGACATAATAAAAATTAAAAGAAAAAAGAGCTTAACAACATGATAAATGGAAGTTATAGAGTAAAACAAAGATTTTATTAGATGAAAAAGTTGGTTTTCATCTAATAAATCTTTGTTTTATTTTACAGCTGTGCTAGATTAGAAACAGCTTTTGCTAGCGAGGGTTTCTGATGTAGTGGGGAAATTCCAAGATTTATCTCCATGAGGTTCTGTTATTCTGTTCCTGATACCTAGAAGAACTTCTGGAATATAGTAGGCACTCAATAAATATGTTGGTAATCAATAAATAAGATTATTACACCAAAGCTGCCCTAAAGGAATATCTCAGAGGAGCAAAACTTTGATATTAAGACTTGTGTTTAGGCCAGGCCCAGTGGCTCATGCTTGTAATCCCAGCACTTTGGAAATCCGAGGTGGCAGATCACCTGAGGTCAGGAGTTTGAGACCAACCTGGCCAATGTGGTGAAACCCTGTCTCTACTAAAACTACAAAAATTAGCTGGGCATAGTGGTGTGTATCTGTAATCCCAGGTACTAGGGAGGCTGAGGCAGGAGAATCACTTGAACCCGGGAGGTAGAGGTTGCAGTGAGCTTAAATTGTACCACTGCACTCCAGCCTGGGTGACAGTGAAACTCAACTCTGTCTCAAAAAAAAAAAAAAAAAAAAAAAAAAAAAGGCTTGAGTTTAAATAACAGTAGAAACAACAGCAAAACAGCACTTCTGTGGCTCTCACTCTCCCTCTCTGTATATTTCTTTATTGTTTAATGACTATATCCTTTGTGGTAAAGTTGAGGTTCATATGTGTGCCTTAAATACAACTTGTTTCAATTTTTATGAACCTGTTACATTTACAAAACTTCACATACTAAATTTTAATTCAATTAGGAAATCCTGGATTTTTGCCAAAAATCAAGATGCCAAAACGAACAACAGAAAATTGAAACTACTCTAAGTCATGAATAAGGCTGCCATTGTCACACTTCACCTTCATGAAACTTGCCTAGCAGGAAGAGTGTGGAAACCTGGATAGCAAATCCTCACAGGTTGCCAGTTTCTGTTTGTTAAGAAAATGATTATTGAACACATGGTATAGGTGGAATAAAACCCAAAGCAAGTTTTCTCACACGCTGATAAACATCTTACCCGATGACACAGCACCATCCAATAGGCTGTGAAACGTTGCTTCATGATCCGAACTAGCGCACTGTCACATCACAGGCAAAAGCCACTTCTTTCTTTCTTTCTTTCTTTTTTTTTTTGAGACAGAGTTTTGCTCTTTCCTGTTGTCCAGGCTGGAGTACAATGGCGCTATCTCCGCTCACCGCAACCTCCGCCTCCCGGGTTCAAGTGATTCTCCTGCCTCAGCCTCCCGAGCAGCTGCGATTACAGGCACCCGCCACCACGCCCAGCTAATTTTGTATTTTTAGTAGAAACGGGGTTTCTCCAAGTTGATCAGGCTGGTCTTGAACTCCCGACCTCAGGTGATCCGCCCACCTCGGCCTCCCAAAGTGCTGGGATTACAGGCGTGAGCCACCGCACCCGGCAAAAGCCACTTCTACATGTTATCTTTACTTGTCTATTTTCTCCCGCTCCACCATTCAAACTATAAAAACCCAGCAGACAGCCGGGCGCGGTGGCTCAAGCCTGTAATCCCAGCACTTTGGAAGGCCGAGGTGGGTGGATCACGAGGTCGAGAGATCGAGACCATCCTGGTCAACATGGTGAAACCCCGTCTCTACTAAAAATACAAAAAATTAGCTGGGCGTGGTGGCGCGTGCCTGTAATCCCAGCTACTCAGGAGGCTGAGGCAGGAGAATTGCCTGAGCCCAGGAGGCGGAGGTTGTGGTGAGCCGAGATCGTGCCATTGCACTCCAGCCTGGGTAACAAGAGCGAAACTCCGTCTAGAAAAAAACAAAAACAAAAACAAAAAAAAACAGCATCCACACCTCTGCCGTCAGCTCAGGAACATCAGGGACACTGTCATCTGCAGCAGGGATATAGGATAGACAAATAGGTCTCATCTCATGGAACCCTTACATTGAGGAACGTGAGCATCCCACTGGCAGAGGTTCCACAAGTGGGCCACATCCAAGTTCCATAGGAAGTATTGCGTGATGAGTTTGTGCTGCCTGCAAGAGACGTGGAAGGGAGGAGTGGGGCTAAGAGCGTCGCCTCGGGTACTCCCTGGTAGTGCAAAGAGGACTGCACTGGAATAGGTGAGGTAGCGCTGATGACGTTACAGGATGATGCCGCAGAGGAGGTGGATGGCTAGCTGTTTGTGACCCCTTTATCATTTTAGAGTCCTCTCAGTTCAGGATCTTCACACCAGCCTTCAAGTGGAAGTTGTCAGGTGTGTGTGTGAACCCAACAGTGATTTGTTTAAAGAAACTAATTCCCATTAATCGAATTCACAAGAGTCCAGTGTAAAGACCAGATATCGACTTCTTAAATCGTGTTGAGCTATATCAATATTCAGAGAGATAGAAATCACATCCAAGAAGATGTGTCTTTTCTTCTGTTGGAAAAGTTATATGGAAAACAAATTATAACCAGAAAAAAAATGGGATCAGAGGCAGCTGATCCGTCTGAAGGCAGAGCCCACGGAGTTGATGTGGCCTAAGGCCACCGTTTTCCCTGAGGAGGCTAAGCTTGCTAATTAGAACACTGTCTCCTCTGCACGGAGCTAGAGAGATCTGACTAAGCTTGACCCCATGGCATCACTTTGTAGACTCTACGAAAAGCACTCTAGTTGCTTCTATTAACCCTCTTTGCACAGAAGTTAACAGGCCCCAGATTTCTATACATTCAGACATGTCTATCCTTCAGGGCAATTTCTGTAGACACACAGGTTCATACATTATGTGCTGATTTTACCTGCCAAACTGTCAGGATATCACTTGCAAGTTCTTAGGAGAACCTCACAATAGCAGAATCTTCTACTGTCCACAATTTCTGGTTTAATCTGACACTAGCTTTGTGACTTTGAGCAAGTCAGTTCACCATTTTGGACCAAAGCTATGGAATCTATAAAATTTTAGCGTATAGGGAGGGATATAGACAAGACGGCTTCTTGGGGCTACTTCCAACCTGAGATCAATGACTTGAAAGAGATCAAAGACTAGAACTATTCACACAGAGTACAGCTGGGATTCACACAGAGACCACTAGGGCTGTGGGTTGTTCCTCTTCTTGGAACAATTCCCTATGAGTTTTCTGTTCCAACTGTTTTAGGAGTCAGTTAAGTCACTAATACATTTCTTGTCATACAATAGATTCTTTTTTTGTGTTTTTTTGAGACAAAGTCTCTCTCTATCACCCAGGCTAGAGTGCATGCAGCAGCACGATCTCAGCTCACTGCAACCTCCATCTCCTGGGTTCAAGCGATTCTCCTGCCTCAATCTCCCCACTAGCTGGGATTACAGGCATGTGCCACCATACCTGGCTAATTTTTGTATTTTTAGTAGAGACAGGGTTTCACCATGTTGGTCAGGCTGGTCTCGAACTCCTAACCTTGTGATCCACCCACCACAGCTTCCCAAAGTGCTGGGATTACAGGCGTGAGCCACTGCATCCGGCCCCATACAATGGATTCTGAGATCAGTTTGGCAATTAATAGTCTACAAAATTTGCAGCTTCATAACAGTTATATAAGGTATTCATTATTGTTTATCCCTACTTTATGATTAAGAAAAATCACAGCAGAAGTTTTAAGTGAGTGCCTTAGTTTCCGTTCCTAAAAATTACGAGCTGTGTGTCAAACCAGTCTGACCTCAACTCCAGTGCTTCTGCTAGTAAACAAATTCCATACCCTTCAGTTCTATTTGCCTTTTTACAATTTACAGCCCATTGCAGCTCAATTTGTTCGTGTAATACTCTTTTAATTCGGTATGATCAGTATGTACAGCAAGCAAGATTTAAACACAAAAAGACATAGGCCCAGCGCAGTAACTCCTGCCTGTAATCCCAGAACTTTTCGAGGCTGAGGTGAGTGGATCTCCTGAGGTCTGGAATACGAGCCCAGCCTGACCAACATGGAGAAACCCTATCTCTACTAAAAAAGTACAAAATTAGCTGGGCGTGGTAGCACATGCCTGTAATTCCAGCTATTCAGGAGGCTGAGGCAGGAGAATCCCTTGAACCCTGAAGCAGAGGCTGCAGTGAGCCGAGATCATGCCATTGCACTCCAGCCTGGGCAACACAAGCGAAACCCCATCTCAAAAAAAGAAAAAAAAGATGCAAACAATACGAGACATTGGTATACATTCCGCACGTCACTCAGAAGCAGGGCTCTCCATTCTAGGGAAACATTTGCTAATGGAACGTGCAATGGTTGCCCCAGCCCTGTGTATCTGGAGTTTCCAGAAGGGAAGGATGCCAAGGCACACTTGACACCAGGGATCCCATACGTTCTTCCTCATGGACTGAAACTCCACACCTGCCTTGACAACGCACAGCCTGCCTATCCTTTTCCGTATTTGGAAGGTGCTATCATAGCTCAGACCTGAAATACGAGCAGCCCTGCTACTGGACAGACTGTATTGTGTGTCATGGGAACATCAGATCCAGAGATACTGGGAGTGCTTATGTGCTCATGATGCTGTAAGGCTGAATTTATGAATCTCCAATGTGGAAACCACTGGGGGTTTCAATGCACATACTTAGGGTCAAAGAAAAGCCAGTTAGGAAGTGTCGCCCCGGCAGTCATAGCTGAATCAAGAAGCGCGACAGGAAATGTGTCCTCTTCTTCACATGTCATGAATGTAAACTGATTGGTTCATTAATTACTACTTCACCCAATCAAATCGATTTCTCTTTTCTTTGGAAATGTGCCTGAATTGCATCTGAGGAAGAGGAATGGAGTTTAATTACTATGTCTTGGACCAGGGAAGTCAGAGATCCCATACCCTGTTATCTTCTCAAGTTTTCTTCCACCAAAAGGAAAAGAGAAAGAATTTATAACATGTGCCCATTTACAAATACAGGTGAAAAATAAAATTGAATTTTAAAATGCATAATGGAGTGTCTTTTATAGTGATATGGCCACGAGTGATGCTAATACCAGATTTGCTTAACCCTCTACATTTGAAAAGAATTAAAGTACCCCAATGGTAACAATCCTAGCGTATAACTTCTTATTACCTAACAGGCTATAGTTGCCCAAACCAGGATTGGACTGGGAATGAGCACGGTCTGAGATCATAAAGCCTTCCTCTGTACTGTGAGGAGCTGCGGACAGAGCTGTGGAAAGGAGGTAGAGGCCAGCAACCATCATCTGCATGGTTTTCTTTTTATCTTTTGCTTTCAAGATTAAAAAAAAGTCTAATTTTTCAATTATTTATATTATTGGAGAATATTTTATTCACATGAAAGATAGCTCATCTAAAGGAGTATAAAGAAAACAAATATTATAACCAATTTTTATTATAATCGTATTCTTCAAATTATCCTAGACATTCAGAGTCTTTGCATCTAATGGACAGGCTGTAGGAAATAAGCAAAACTATCTGTTTCAGATGTATTCAGCATAAAACAAAGGTTTTTAAAATGTTTTGCACTTTTTATTGCTGATTTTTTATTTTACAGTCTTGTTCTGTCACCCAGGCTGGAGTACAGTGGCATGATCTCAGCTCACTGCAACCTCCACCTCCTGGGTTCAAGCAATTCTCATGCCTCAGCCTCCCAAATAGCTGAGATTACAGGTGCCCACCACCACAGCCAGCTAATTTTGGCTGAGACCAAGTTTCACCGTGTTGGTCAGGCTGGTCTCAAACTCATGACCTCAAGTGATCCGCCTGTCACAGCCTCCCGAAGTGCTGGGATTACAGGCGCCAGCCACTGCACCCAACCTTAATTGCTAATTATTTCATATGCCAACATACCCTTCAATATAACAAATTCATGTAATCCTCAGGGTGGGCCCATGAGGCCAACATTTTTGTTCTCCTATTTTATAGATGGGAATTGCAGCTCCAATGAGGGCCTTTTGCCCATAGCCCCCTGTCTGCACTGAGGTGCTAGCTCTCAGTAATAGCTTCACCCTGGAAGTAGCACCCAATTGTAAAAACATTTTAAGCGCTGTAATCCCAGCACTTTGGGAGGCTGAGGCAAGCAGATCATTTGAGGTCAGGAGTTCGAGACCAACCTTACCAACATGGTGAAACCCCGTCTCTACTAAAAATACAAAAATTAGCTGGGCGTGGTGGTGCACGCCTGTAATCTCAGCTGCTTGAGAGGCTGACACAGGAGAATTGCTTGAACCCAAGAGGCTGAGTTTGCAGTGAGCGATCTGCACTCCAGCCCCCAAAAGAGCGAGACTCCACCTCAAAAAAAAAAATCATTTAAGATTAATATTTTAAAAGAAAATCATTAATTTGGAGAGTCGGTATTATTGACTGAACCATAATCACATTTTCCAACATTTATTAGGCACACTGCATGGATGACTGAATGAATAAACTTTCAAACAACTGAAGGATGGATGAATGAATGAACCATGCCTGTTTCCTCAATTTGATCACTTGAAAATGTCCTTGTTATTACAGGGACAGCTTAGTTTCAGCACTGAGACGTGAAGAAGCATGAATCTAGCTGGTATTTTCAAGTAATTTTTAAATAACTTTTTAATTTTGTAAAGGAGATATATATGCATTATATATATATATATATATATATATATATATATACACACACACACACATCAAACAACACAAAAATTTTAATTTTATAATCACCACAATTCCCACTACCAGAAATATCATTTTCAACATTTTGTTGAACTATTTTAAGTCTCCACATATTGTTGAACTATTTTAAATCTCTCCACATATGTGGGGATACACAAATGGGATCATGCCTTCCAAGCTATAAAAGAGGCATAATGCATGTAATATCATTTCAAGAATTCATCGAAAGAATTCCAGATACAAAAAGCCTTATTAAATGGCCAAGATATTTTGGGCCAGGTGCAGTCACTCACACCTGTAATCCCAGAACTCAGGGAGGCTGAGGCGGGGATGGATCACCTGAGGTCATGAGTTCAAGACCAACCTGGCCAACATGGTAAAACCTCATCTCTGCTAAAAATACAAAAATTAGCTGGGTGTGGTGGTGCACACCTGTACTCCTAGCTACTTAGGAGGCTGAGACAGGAGAATTGCTTGAACCCAGGAGGTGTAGGCTACAGTGAGCCGAGATTGTGCCTCTGCAGTCCAGCCTGGGCAAGATAGTGCAAGACTCTGTTTAAAAAAAAAAAAAATGACCAAGATACTTTGGCAGTGATCATATTTTGATGCTAACATATTATTTCAGCCTGAATCCTAATCATACATGCAAATTCTCTAACGGGAATTTACTGCGAAAACTATAATGTAACACAACTATTTCCAATATGCAGTCGTTTGTTAGAGGTTGTTTCGATGTTATATTAGATATTAATATTGTATAGAAGTGCAGATGGTAATTTGAAAAGGAACAATCTGATATTCTTTGGAATTTCAAAATAGGCGTCATTGACTAGTACTAACAAATTTTAAAAACCAGCTCGTTAGCTGCAGGTGAAAGGTCTCTATTAGGCTCTAAAGAAGCGAGTGAGTGCAGCTAAAATCCTATAGCAATGTCTCCTGACACCTTTCCTAATTGTTCTCTCCTTCCTTTGGGGGTAGAGTCATCCTTGCTTTTATTTTTATTAATTTTGGTTGATTACTGTGGAAAAGCCTGGACAGGGAATTTGACATATTTCTTGCTTGGTAGATGCTTGCATACTTTCAACTCAGTGGGTGTACAAAGCAATATACAAAGAAGGAGGCTTAAGGGTTGATGACTGCAAATGCAATAAGAGAAACGCAAATTCTGCCAGGTTCATGTGTCAGCCTACTGCATGTTGGTGCTTTTTTGTCTGATCTATATGAATAGATGGAACTTGGAAATCGCCTTTACATGTGAAACAAAGCAAAACTATGCACTCTGATCACCTTCGGTGGATGTCGCCCTGAAGAGTTGTTCTTCCCCCTGGCTGGAGTCTCACCCCTCTCAAACGAGCAGTCTTCTCCCTTGAGACGGACCAATCTCCTTGTAAACTCACAGAGGATGACAATCAGCACACAGCTCAATGGGTCCACCAGGCCTTTAACACCCGTCAGATGGCAGAGTACCTGAGAACAAAGGGTTTTTGTGGGTCAGGTGGCACAGATGCTGTCCACATTCTATTTTCCTCCCTCCATGGAAAGTGGGAGAAGAGGAGATGCTCACCTGGCAATCACGTGACTCAGTAGCAGGGCTTTCTTTGCAAGGTGAGAAGCGACATCTCCATGCTCAGGCCTAGCAGGAGGGTCAGCAGGCTCACAAGCCCATGACAGAGGTGTGGGAGATCACCAGGAAGTTTCTCTTATCCTCCTGGTTCACTTGAGATTGACAACAGCTCACTCCTCACCCTGCTGGCAAGTGAGCTGATATTTAATATTGCACCATTTCATGCCATCTGCTCTAATGATGACAGCCCATTAAAAAATCCATTGTGGAGTACTGCCGTTCAATGATAAAAAATAGAAGATACACTCAGCTGCTGATTTGGCTATTTTGTCAAAATCTGGGAAAAATGTTACATTGGCCCAAATGACTGATGCTTATCTGTTTTCCTACGTGTGGGTTTTTTCTCTCTCTGAGTTTACAGCTGTTAACATAACACAATCGGAGAACAGAGAAACACCAGAAGCAAATAACACATACGCAAAGCCCTAAAATCGAAAGGCACTGTCTTACTGTTGTGTGAGACCACATTTACACCTTGCCAGAAAGATCAGGATTTGGCCAGGCATGGTGGCTCATGCCTGTAATCCCAGCACTTTGGGAGGCTGAGGCAGGCGGATCACGAGGTCAAGAGATCAAGACCATCCTGGCCAACATGGTGAAACCCTGTCTCTAGTAAAAATACAAAAATTAGTGGGGCATTGTGGCATGTGTCTGTAGTCCCGGCTACTCGGGAGGCTGAGGCAGAATTGCTTGAGTCCAGGAGGCGGAAGTTGCAGTGAGCCGAGATTACACCACTGCACTCCAGCCTGGCACCTGGCAACAGAGCAAGATTCTATCTCAAACAAACAAACAAACAAACAAAACAGAAAGATGATGATTTATCCTAATTCCAAAAGTCTTTATCAAGAGGAACCTTTACAGTCAGGAAAACTTTGTTCTACTCTGAAAATATACACTCTCCATTGTTTGGGATCAATGCTTCTCTATTCTCCAAGCTAAATCAATCCAGTTTGTTAATTTTAGCTGTTTTCTGCCACCTTGTACTTAAGCAAAGAAAGACTTTAAAAGCATGACTTTTATGATATGTGATTTGTATCTTTATTTTAAATGTACAGAAGGTGATCTCACCCAACACACACACTTTATTGATATAAGTATGACTATATTTATATATACTTCTGTCTGTTTAGCTTTCAAAGGAAATAAAATGCATATGATATAAATACTGTCTCAGCCGAGCGCAGTGGCTCACGCCCGTAATCCCCACTCTTTGGGAGGCCAAGGCTGGCGGATCACCTGAGGTCAGTAGTTTGAGACCAGCCTGACCAATATGGGGAAACCCTGTCTCTACTAAAAATACAAAATTAGCCAAGCATGGTGGCACATGCCTGTAATCCCAGCTACTGGGGAGGCTGAGGCAGGAGAATCGCTTGAACCTGGGAGGCGGAGGTTGTAGTGAGCCGAGATTGTGCCATTGCACTCCAGCCTCCAGTTGCCTGGGAAATAAGAGTGAATCTCTATCTGAATAAATAAATAAATAAATAAATAAATAAATAAATAAATAAATAAATAAATTGTCTCATAGCAATACAAGATTTTTCACCTCTCTCCCATCTCCTAATACCAAATTTTGGGTTCTCCTACACAACTGCTATCTAGAGCAGAGCTTTTTCTCCTTTACTTACACTTAACTGAACATTTTTTATATTTATAATTTTACTTTTTATCTCTATTGACATCGACTTACATGATCTTAGTTGATTGATTTTTGCTTGCTTTTGTCACCTATTTTTCATGTTATTGACAAAATTGTGCCATTTTTGGCTGAGTATCCCTCTGTGCCATTCAATCCTCCCAGACTAACCTTAAGACGCTCATTTCCACCGTGGAGCTGGCCACGCCTTGCCCTACCTCCCTCCGTTCAGCCTAGTCACTTAGAGAATCTCTGAGCGCTGTAGAGCCACTGGGAGCCATCAGTGTCAGCTCTGCAAACACAGATGTCCCTTGCTTTCTTGGGCTACCATTTTTGCCTGTATTCTTACTCATTGTTTCCAGTCAGTTGGCAAACTGCTGAAAAACAGAAAGCTTTTTCTTTCATTATCATTCTGTCTTTCCCTTAAACTGTTCTCTACCCATAAAGCTAGTCAATGTATGTTTCGGAATTGTGGGAGCCACATTTGCCGAGGTCGATTTGAATTTTGTCTCTCCTGGAGCCTGTTTGTCCCTCTCTGGCTCTACGTCCACTGCAAATGTATGAAGCATGCTTTCCATTCCATCTCACCCAGGTCATTGATAAAGCTGTTAAACAATACTGGGCCCAGGTCCAACCACTGACGAACACCTGTTCTCTTGTGCTAGGTGTCTCAGATCTGTTCATAGCTACTCTTGATACAGACCTCTGGCCAGTTCACTGTAATACTCGCCATTCATTTTTCCCCCTGGAAACTTACCGGGTCTATCTGGAAACAACGGCTTGTTCAAAGGTGTTTCATAATGGAAATTATAAGCAAAATGATAATTATGGACCAATAGTTAATGGAATGTTAAATCATTTCATATGTTAAAAAAGTGCCATGAGGAACAGTGCTGGATAGCACAACCTTCGCCTTCCACTTGTGAACAGGCTTCAAGGCTTCTTCACAAGGTATTTATAACGTTCTCACTGTGATTCACTTCCAAGGAGGGTATGGAATTGATAGCTCTCACTAACAGACTCTTTTTCTTTTTTCTCTATGACTGTTTTGCTTATTTAATATTCCTTTTTATCTAGCTGCTTGTAATTCAAACTTTTTTTTTATTCAGTGGCTTTTTCTTAGGTGATAACTCCTACCTTAAAATAAATCCAGACAGAAATGGAACTGAAGGTTAGATGAAGAGAACACGGTGAAACCCCATCTCTACTAAAAGTACAAAAATTAGCCAAGCGTGGAGGCAGGTGCCTGTAATTCCAGCTACTTGGGAGTCTGAGGCAGGAGAATCCCTTGAACCCGAGAGGCGGAGGGTGCAGTGAGCTGAGATCACCCCCAGTGCACTCCAGCCTGGGCACGGTGGCTCACGCCTGTAATCCCAGCACTTTGGGAGGCAGAGTTGGGCAAATCATGAGGTCAGGAGTTTGAGACCAGCCTGGCCAGCATGGTGAAACCTCATCTCTACTAAAAATACAAAAAATTAGCCAGGCATGGTGGTGTACGTGTGTGTGTGTGTGTGTGTGTGTGTGTGTATAGGAGAGAGATTAAATTATTATAGATATAGGCTCTATAATAATTAAATTATTATAAATATGTGGTTATGGAGGCTGAGAAGTGCTGTCTGTAAGCCAGAGACCCAGGAAAGCTGGCATGTGCTTCAGTCCAAGTCCAAAGCCTTAGAAGAGGTAGAAGGGGGCAATGGCATAAGTCAAAGTTTGAGTCCAAAGCCCCCAGAACCAGGAGCTCTGATGTCCAAGGGCAGGAAAAGATGGGTGTCCCCGCTCAAGCAGAGAGAGATGATTTGCCTTCACTTTGCCTTTTTATTCATCCAGCCCCCCAGTGGAGTGGATGGTGCCTATCCACATTGACAGGCATTCTGCGGTATGGGACACCGTGGTAGACTGTACGCTCCAGACAGACCCCGTACCAGGTGGAGCCCAACGAGCCAGGGAAGAAACAAAGGTCAGGAGTTAGAGTGAGCCTCACTTGAGGCTTCGCTAATTCCAAACCACTGGGTTGTTTTCCTCCGTATCATCTAAGATGCATGAACTTGGCTTTTATTTTGCTTTAAATTCATATGTTTTTTTAAGATGTTCTTGCTCTGTCTCCCAGGCTGGAGTGCAGTGACTCGATCTCAGCTCACTGCCATGTCTACCTCCTAGGTTCAAGGAATTCATTCTCTTGCCTCCACCTCCGGAGCAGCTGGGACTGCAGGTGTCTGCCACCACACCTGGCTAATTTGTGTATTTTTAGTAGAAAGGGGGTTTCGCTAAGTTGGCCAGGCTGGTTTCCAACTCCTGATCTCAGGTGATCTGCCTGCCTCAGGCTCCCAAAGTGGTGGTATTCCAGCCGTGAGCCACTGCGCTGGGCTCATATGAAAATTTCAGACATAACAAGATTTGAAAACCACGAGGCAGTCCACTTGTCCAACTAATCACTGAAGAATGCGCACTCACTGCCTGAAACTCTTTCCCTCGTACCTTGCATTTTTGTGTGTACCTCGAGTCTCCTTGTCCTCATCTTACCCTCAAGATGCTGGGGCTCAGGGCCACTAAGAAACTCAGCTGGACCTAATCCCAGATCTGATCGTTCTTAGTCAATAGTATGAAAAGAATAGCATGATAAATACAAGGCACAGCATACCTGAAAAATCAAAAGAAAATGTGAGCTTGATACCAACTAAGAGATAAGGAATGGAACTCTCTGAGCTCACTGGAAGGTATGCAGACCACGGGGGGCTGTCCTGACTTTGCTAAGAACCTTAATAAACAGTAAACAATAGATTTCCTTAGTAAACAGTAGATTTTTTTTTTTTTTTTTTTTTTTTGACAGAGTTTCACTCTTGGTGCCCAGGCTGGATGGAATGCAGTGGCACGATCTCAGCTCACTGCAACCTCCGCATCCTGGGTTCAAGCCATTCTCTTGCCTCAGTCTCCTGAGTAGCTGGGATTACAGGCATGTGCCACCACACCCAGCTAATTTTTTCTTTTTAGTAGAGATGGGGTTTCCCCATATTGGTCAGGCTGGGCTCAGACTCCTGACCTCATGTGATCCGCCTGCTTCAGACTCCCAAAGTGCTAGGATTACAGGTGCGAGCCACCACGCCTGGCCTCTGCATGTTTTTTGTTTTGTTTTGTTTTTTTGTTTTTTTGTTTTTTTCCATTTAGGGGTTATGCAATTTGGCTTATAGCTAGAGGAACAAGAACTTCTAAACTGAACATCTTTGTCTCCAGCACCCTGCTCTTCCAGACATTGAAAACTGGTGGCTTGGAATATATTTGGCCTATAGATACATATGGTTTAGTTCATAAAGTGTTTTTTAAACAGTTTTTTTAAAGCATAAATCACATATAATTAACTGCACATATTTCAAGCCGGCACATTGGTAAGATTTTTGTTTTAAAATTTTTTTTTTTTTTTTTTTTTTTGAGACGGAGAGTTGCTCTGTCACCCAAGCTGGAGTGCAGTGGCTCGATCTGGGCTCATGGCAACCTCTTTCTCCCTAGTTCAAGCAGTTACCCTGTCTCAGCCTCCGGAGAAGCTGGGCCTACAGATGTATGCCACCACACCTGGCTAATCTTTGTATTTTTAGCAGAGATGAGGTTTCACCATATTGGTCAGGCCAGTCTCGAACTCCTGACCTCAGGTGATCCACCTGCCTCGGCCTCCCAAAGTGCTGGGATTACAGGTGTGAGCCACTTTGCCTGGCCTACACTGATAAGTTTTGATATACATTCACACTCATGAAATCACCATGCAATCAAGATCGTGCCCAATCCATTACCCTTTGAGTTGATCCCTCCCCACCCTTTGCCAGAATCCCTCCTCAATTTCTAGAGCTACTCATCTGCTTTCTGCCACTAGAGATTAATCTGCATTTTTAGAGTTTTATAAAATGGTATTATCTAGCATGTACTCTCAATATCTGGCTACCTTCACTCAGTAGAATATTTGGAGACTCTTCTACGTAGCTGCATATATAAATAGTTATTTATTATTTATTTTTACTGAGATAGGATCTTTCTCTGTCACCCATGCTGAATTGCAGTGGCAAAATCATGGTTCACTGAAGCCTCTAACTCCTGGGCTCAAGTGATCCTCCCACCTCATCCTCCCAAAGTGCTGAAATCACAGGTGTGAGCCACTGTGGCTGACGTAATTCTTGTTTACTGATAAGTGGTAGTCCATCGTATATACATACCATAATTAGTTTTGCCATTTACCGGCTATACACTTCTGTTGTTTCCAGTTTGGGGCTATTACAAATAAGGCTGCTTTGAACCTTGGTCTATAAGTCTGTGTGTAGACGTATAATTTCTTTTCTCATGCGTAGAGACCTAACAGTGGAATGGTTGGATCACATGGTAGGTAAATATTGAATATATTGAAGTAACTTCCAAACTGTCCCCCAAGTGGCATCATTTTACATCCTAACAAGTCGTGAATGAAAGTTGAAGTCCCTCCACATCCTCTCCAACACTTAGTATGGTCAGCCTCCCTGTTTTTCACTATTCTAATAGGTGTGTGGAAGCATTTTGTAGTCTTTAATTTACCCTAACAACAAATGAGATTTTCAACATTGTTTCATTGCTTATCATCAATCAATATATATTCTTTTGCTAAATATCCCTTCAAATCTTTTAACCTGTGTTTTTATTGGGTTGCATTGCTGCTTGTTAAACAGTTTTGAGATTACATTTATGATTATATATATAATATGTATTTGTGTATATTATATATATTCTGAATACAAGTCCTTTATTAGATATGTTAATTGCCAATATCTTCTCCCACTCTGTGGCTTATCTTTTCATCCTCAGGATCTTTCAATGAGCAGAATTTGTTAAATGTTCATAAAATCCAATGTGTAACTTTAAATGAATTGGATTTTTGGTGTCATATCTAAGAAATATTTGTCTAACCCAAGGTGACAAAACTTTTCTTCTATGTTTTCTTCTAGAAGCTTTATAATTTTAGGTCTATAATCTGTTTTGAATTAAGTTTTATATATTGCACAAATTACAATCAAAGCCTTTTTATTTTATGTGGAATATTCACTTGTTTCAGCACCATTTGCTGAAAGTCTATCCTTTCTCTACTGAATTGTTCATTTGTTGAAAATAAGTTTTTTATATAACTGTAAGATTACTTCCGGATTCTTTATTATGTGACACTGATCTATTTGTCTAGCATTATGCTAATGCTGTATGCTTCACGCAGTGTGCTAACAGTAATTTCTTGATAATTACAGCTTTAGGATAAGTCTAGAGATCAGACAATGTCAGCTCCAACATTATTCTTCTTTTTCTATTTCTTCTTCTTCTGTTTCTTTTTCTTTTTTTTTTTTTTTTTTTTTTTTTTTTTGTGTGTGTGTGTGTGTGTGTGTGTGAGAGAGAGAGAGAGAGAGAGAGAGTCTCACTCTTGTCACCCAGGCTGAAGCAATGGTGTGATCTCAGCTCTCTCACCTGTAGCTCCAGCTACTCGGGAGGCTGAGGCAGGAGAATCATTTGAAACAGGGAGGTAGAGGTTGTAATGAGTTGAGATTATGCCACTGCACTCCAGCCTGGGCAACAGAGGGAGGCTCCATCTCCAAAAAAAAGAAAAGAAAGAAAGAAAGAAGAGAGAAAGAAAGAAAGAAAAAGAAAGAGAAAGAAAGAAAGAAAGAAAGACAGACTATTGAAATTCCAAAGGAATTATACATAAATTGGGTTGAAATTGATATCCTAGTAATATTAGTCTTCTGCCTTGAACATCGTGTGTGTCCCCATTTATTTGGCTGTTGCTTCATTTCCTCTTGAGACATGTTTTGCAGCCTTCAGTCCTCAAGTCATGCACATCTTTTGTGAGATTTACTACCTCTTAACATATTCTTATGCTATTTTAAGTAGTATTGTCTTATGAATTTCAGTTTTCTCTTGTTTGTTGCTATAATATAGAAATAAAATTAAATTTTGATATTAATCTTGTTTTCTGCAATTTTGCTGAAACTGGTAGCTTTTCTTGTAGAGTTTATCAGATTTTTTTTACATAAACAATTGTGTGTACCCTTTGTATGAATAAAGGCAGTCTTATATTTTACTTTTCAATGTGAATACCTTTTTTTTTTTTTTTTTGAGACAAAGTTTTGCTCTTTTTGCCCAAGCTGGAGCACAATGGCATGAGCTTGGCTCACTGCAACATCCACCTCCCGGGTTCAGGCATTTCTCCTGCCTCAGCCTCTCAAGTAGCTGGGATTACAGACACATGCCACCACACCCGGCTAAGTTTTTGTATTTTTAGTAGAGACAGGGTTCCACCATGTGGGCCTCCCAAAGTCCTGGGATTACAGGTGTGAGCCACTGTGCCTGGCCTCAATATGGGTACCTTTTATGTCTTTTTACTATCTTATTGGAGTGGCTATAATCTCTACCATACTGTTAAGTAGAAGTTGTTACAGCAAATATCCTTGCCTAGTTCATAATTCTAGGGAGAAAGTATTCATTCTTTCACCATTAACTGTAGGTTTTTCCTCAATGTCCTATATTAACTTGAGTAAGTAGTCTATTTCTGATTTCCTAAGTGTTTGATCAGCAATGGATGCTTGAATTGTATCACATTTTTCTGCATTGAGAAGATCATATGCTTTTTAACAGTTTATTAATATGGTGAAATGCATTGACTACATTTTAAGTATTAAATCAACCTTTGATTTTCATTTAATTTTCTTCACAGGGTAAATCTGGAGCCCTTCAGTCAATTCCTAGACTTGATCCAGTTTACAGACCCACAACTCCTAGAATAAGGGAAGCCACATGCACATGAGGAAGAATACTAGTCTACCACTGCAAGTTTATACTGTTAATCTTTATCCCAGTACCCAAAGAGACCAGCATAACCATACAATGGAGCAAATGAAATAATCGCAGAATCTGGGGACTACTGGATACTGACTCTGAACTAACATTATTGCTGAGACACCCAAAGCATACCCCAGTGGCCTGCCTGTCAGCGTAGAAGCTTATGGAGGTCAGGTGATTAGGAGAGTTTTAGCTCAGGTCCATCTCACAGTGAATCCAGTTGGGTCCCTAGACCTAAGCTGTGGTTACTTTCCCAGTTCCAGATGGAGAATTGGAGGAGATGTACTGAGCAAGTGATAGAACCCCTGCATATGTCACCTCTGGAGTGAGGGCTATTGTGATGGGAGAGGCCAAGTGAAGCCATTAAAACTCCTCTACCTAGGAAAATAACAAATCAAAACCACCCAGCCTGGGAAACATAGTGAGACCCCATATGTGCAATAAAAAATAAAAATAAAATAGCCAGGAAGGGTAGTACACAAGTGTAGACCCAGCTACTCAAGAGGCTGAGGACGGAGTTTGCAGTGAGCTGTGATTTTGCCACTGCTCTCCAGCCTGGGTGACAGAGCAACACTCTCCCTGTCTCAAAGAAATAACACATTCCATAGCCGGGCGCGGTGGCTCAAGCCTGTAAACCCAGCACTTTGGGAGGCCGAGGCGGGTGGATCACGAGGTCAAGGGCTCAAGACCATCCTGGTCAACATGGTGAAACCCCGTCTCTACTAAAAATACGAAAAATCAGCTGGGCATGGTGGCGCGTGCCTGTAATCCCAGCTACTCAGGAGGCTGAGGCAGGAGAATTGCCTGAACCCAGGAGGCGGAGGTTGCGGTGAGCCGAGATCGTGCCATTGCACTCCAGCCTGGGTAACAAGAGCGAGACTCCGTCTCAAAAAAAAAAAAAAAAAAAAAAGAAATAACACATTCCTGCAAAGATTGCAGTAATTAGTGCCACCATTAAGAGTTTTAAAGATGCAGAGGTGACGATTCCCACCTCATCCCCCTTCACCTCTCCTATTTGGCTTGTACAGAAGACAGATGGGCCTTGGGGAATGACAGTGGATTAATCATAAGCATAACCAAGTGGTGACTCCAATTGCAGCTGCTCTACCAGATGTGGCTTCACTGCTTGAGCAAATTAACACATCCCCTGGTATTGGTATGGAGCTACTGATCTGACAGGTTTTTCTCATTACCTGTTATTAAAGACCACCAGGAGTAGTTTGCTTACAGCTGGCAAGGCAGCAACACACCTCCCTGTTCTAGCTCAGCTCCCAGCCCTATGTCATAATTTAGTTTGCAGGGATCTTGATAGCCTTTCCCTTCTCCAATATATGACCTGGTTCATTACCTTGATTATGTGTCAGAGGGTGGGAAACAAATCTGATGAACATTTATTTTGCAAGGAAGCCTTATGGTTAAAAGGAGAGAGAGAGAAAAAAAATGTAGGGGGCTTCTATGTGTCCAGTGGTGTGGAGCATGCCAAGATATTGCTTCTAAAGTGAAGGATATGTTGTATTTGGCCCCTCCTACAACCAAGACTTTCTTTACGTGGGAGAGGCCAAATAAAGCCATTAAAACCGCTTCTGGGCTGGGTACAGTGGCTCACGCCTGTAATCCCAGCACTTTGGTAGGCCAAGGTGAGCAGATCACCTGAGGTCGGGAGTTCGAGACCAGCCTGACCAATATGAAGAAACCCGTCTCTACTAAAAATACAAAATTTGCTGGCCATAGTGGCGATGCCTGTAATCCCAACTACTCCAGAGGCTGAGGCAGGAGAATCGCTTGAACCCAGGAGGCGGAGGTTGCAGTGGGCCGACATCGCGCCTCCAGCCTGAGCCACAGGAGCGAAACTCCACTCTTGGTGAGACCAAAAAAAAAAAAAAAAATTGCTTCTACCTAGGAATATAATAAATCAAAAGCAATAACACACAGCTTGGGCAACTTAATGAGACCTCATCTCTACAATAAATTTTTCTGAAAAACTAGCCAGGCTAGGTGGTGTGAAACTGTAGCCCCAGCTACTCCAGAGGCTGAGGTGGGAAAATCGCATGAGCCTGGGAGATGAAGGTTACAGTAAGCCTTCCTTAGGCACAACGTCTAAAGGAACTTCTTGATTTTGGAGGCAAGACATTCCTCATTTGGATGTGTAACTCTGATCTATTTACAGACTGTCCCGAAAAGCTGCAAGTTTTGTGGGGCGGGGGAGTGTCAGGGCGGGGGCAGAACAAGAGAAGGCTCTGGAACAAGTCCTTGCTGCTGTGCAGGCTGCTGTGCTGTGTGTGCCACACGACACAGCAGATCAGAGGGTGCCTGAGGTGTCAGTGGCACCTGGGGATGCTGGTTAGCCTTTGGCGGGTCCCCACAGATAAACTGCAGTGCGGACCCTTATGACTTGGAATCAAGGTCCTGTCACAGTAACTTCCCTCCTTTTGAGAGACAGTTCTAGTCCTGCTGCAGGGTGTCCTTAGAAACTGAACACTTGACCTGAGACCACTACATTGCTATGCAACCTATGCTGCCCATTGTGAACTGGAGGTTATCTGAACCACCCAGATATATCGTTGGTCACGCACCACAGCACCCCATTATCAAATGGAAGTGTTCTATATGTGACTGGGTCCTGAAGACACATGTCAGTTACATGACGAAGTGGCCCAAATGCCCATGGTCCCCACTCCTGCTACACTGCATTGCTTCTCCCAGCTTGCACCTATGGCCTCACGGGGAGTTGCCTGCAATCAACTAACAGAAGAAAAGAAGACTCAAACCTGGTTTATGGAGGATGCTGCCCAACATGTAGGCACCACCTGGGAGTGGGTACCTCAGCAGGGCAGCCCTCCCTTGCACATCCCAAATATTTGGGATTGTCCAGATATTGACTTTGTTATTATTTCTAATTTAATTTCATTGTGGGCATCCCTAAAGGACAGTGGTGAGGGGAAACCTTCCCGGGGGGAGAGCTTCAGGTAATGCACCTTGCTGTTCACTTTGCCTAGCAGGAGAAATGGAAGGATATGCAATTATGGACCAATTCATGGGCTGTGGCCAACAGTTTTGTGGGATAGTTAGGGACCTGGAAGAAAAATGATTGAAAAATTGATGACAAATAACTCTGGGAAAGAAGTATGTGGTAGGCTTCTCTGAAGAAGAAAAAAAAAAAGAAGACATTTGTATCCAATGCGAATGTTCACCAAAGGGTAACCTCAGCCAAAGGTGATTTTAATAATCAAGTGGAAAGATGACCCATCTGTGGACACCGGTCAGCTGCTTTCCCAGAATCCCCTGTCATGAACAACGTGGCCATGGGAGGTATGCATAGTCTCCACAACGTGGACTCCCACTCACCAAGGTGACCTGACCACAGACGCTGCTGACTGTCCAGTCGCCCAGCAGCAGAGACGAATACCAAGCCCCCATATGGCACCACTCCCAGGACAATCAACAGTCCTTTACTCATGAGGAGGCTCCATCCAATACACCGAGGGACTGGATAGAACAGAAACAAAACACGGAGGAAGAGTGAATCCTCTCTCTGTTTAAGCTGGGAAATCTGCCTTCTCCTGCTCTTGGACATGGATATTTCTGGTTCTCACGCCTTTAGACTCGAACTTGAACTAAACCACAAGCTTTCCTGGGCCTCCAGCTTATAGACCAGCAGACTGTGGGACTTCTCAGACTCCATGACAGTGTGAACCAATCCCTCCTTACAAATCTCTGTGTATCTATACACATCGTAATGATTCTGTTTCACTGGGGAACCTCAACTAATAGAGATATTTTACATTAATGTTCACAAAGGTCATTGACTGGAGCGTTTTGTTGTTTTCTTTAAATTTCTCTTGTAATATCTTTCTCTGCTTTTATGCCAACCTCATTGAATTAGTTATAAACTGTTTTCTTCTCTTCAACTTTTCAGAGGAGTTTCTGTAGAATCGATATCGTATTTTCTTTAAAGGTTTTCTGGAATTTGTCAACGAAATCATCTGGTCTTAGAATTGTTATTGTTGGAAGGTTTTTGTTTTGTTTTGTTTGGTTGAGACAGAGTCTCACTCTGTCACCCAGGCTGGAGTGCAGGAGAGTGATCTCGGCTCACTGCAACCTCCGCCTCCTGGGTTCAAGCGATTCTCCTGCTTCAGCCTCCTGAGTAGTTGAGATTCCAGGCACGTGCCATCACACCCAGCTAATTTTTGTACTTTTAGTAGAGGTGGGGTTTCACCATGTTGGTCAGGCTGGCCTCGAACTCCTGACCTAGTGATCCATCCGCCTCAGCCTCCCAAAGTGCTGGGATGACAGGTGTGAGCCACCACGCCCAGCCTGCTGGAAGGTTTTAGATTCAAACTGAATGTCTTCAATAGATGTAGGCAGTTTTTTTTCCCAAGTGTGGCTTGGCAATTTGTATTTTCATGAAATTCACCTACTTTATCTAAATTGTCAATTTCATTGGCCTGAAGTTATTGATAATGTTTAGTTTTATCTCTTAATATCTGTAGAATCTGTAGTGATGGATCACTTTTATTTCTAATATTAGTAATCTGTATCTCCTCTTTTTTTTTCACCTGAGTAGTCTGCCTAGAGGTTTGCCAATTTTGTCGATATTCTCAAAGAAACAATGTTTGATGTCATTGAGTTTTTTTCCTGAATTTTTCTCTGTTTTTTATTCTATTGATTTCTGCCGTGATCTTTATTATCTTATGCTTAGGTTGAGTTTAATTTGCCTTTCTTTTTTTTTTTTCTAGTTTCTTTATGGTGGAAACTGAGGTCACTGGTTTAAGATTTTACTTCTTTTCCAATACAGGTCTTTAGTTCTATGTGTTCCCTCAAGCATTGCCTTAATGGCATCTCACAGAATGTATACAGTTTGTTTTCATTCTCATTCAATCCAAGATAGTTTCTCATTTCCCTTTTGACTTCCTATTTGATCCTTGTGTCAGAGGCATTAGAACCAGAGCGACTCCATTTTGAGTGAGGGCTAGGAAAATGAGGCTGGGAATTGCTGGGCTACATTCCCAGAACGTTAGGTATTCCTAGCCTCTAGCTGTTTATGGTTAAAGGAACAGATTGATAATGTTTACCAAACAGACCCAGATTTGGGAGTGTCCTAATATCCCGATATCTTGAGAACAAAGGCGTTCCTAATTTTGCTTTAAAATTATCAATTCTTGCAAAATACAGCAATTGAGAAAATCCTTCATCACGAACCCTTGCAGCAGAGCATACCTGCCCATTATATATATATATATATATATATATATATATATATATATATATATATATATATATAGTTTGTTTGTTTGTTTAGTTTTGTTGAGGAGGAGTCTCCCTCTTTCACTCAGGACACAGTGCAGTGGCATGATCTCTGCTCACTACAACCTCTACCTCCTGGATTCAAGTGATTCTCCTGCCTCAGCCTCCCAAGCAGCTGAGATTACAGGCACATGCCACCATGCCCAGCTAGTTTTTATATTTTTAGTAGAGACCAGGTTTCACCAGGTTGACCAGGCAGGTCTCAAACTCGTGACCTCAAGTGATCTGCCAGTCTCATTATCCTCAAATGCTGGGATTACAGTCCTGAGCCACTGTGCCCAGCCTCTTTTTCTATCCTGTTTATACAAGCATTGTGCCTTTAGTGGACACGTTCCTCTTTGACTTTCAGGAACGTCCCACTCTGTGCCTCTGGAGTAGCTGTGCTTTCACTACTTCACTTACTTTTACTTTGCCCTGTGGACTCACCCTAAATTCTTTCTTGCATGAAATCCAAGAACACTCTCCTGGGTCTGGATTGGAATTCCTTGCCCACAACACTTGGGTTATTTAGATGTGCGGTATTTTGTTTCCAAATATTTGGAATTTTCCAGATATTGACTTTGTATTGATTTCTAATTTAGTCCATTGTGGCCAGAGAATATAATTTGTATGACTTTAATCTGTTTATGCTTTTCAAGACCGCTCTTATGGCCTATAATATTTTTTATCTTGATAATATTTTATGTCCACTTGAAAAGAACGCACATTCTGCTATTGTTGGGATAGGGTGCTCTTTGACCTGTGTTTAGAAGAACAGCAAACTCTTAATCAGGAAATGTTGGTCTTCAGCACGCTCCTCTTCTAGAGGTTAAAAACTGGCAGCCTCCATGCTTATTTGCCCTGCAGATAAAGTTGTTTTTTTTTTCACACAGAGCATTAAAATAATTTCCACAGCTAAAAATTGGAACCGTTTGCCTGCCAAAATTCTGTCTCCTAAGATCCACATAAATCCTAGCACTTAATGACCAGGGTAGTTGAAACCTTTGTCTGGGCTATCCTGTAATCCCAGCACTTTGGAAGGCCCAGGAGGGTGGATCACAAGGTCAGGAGATGGAGACCAGCCTGGCCAACATGGTGAAACCTCATCTCTACTAAAATACAAAGAATTAGCTGAGCATGGTGATTGGTGATACGTGCCTGAAGTCCCAGCTACTCAGGAGGCTGAGGCAGGGTAATCAATTAAACCCGGGAGGCAGAAGTTGCAGTGAGCCAAGATCGACAAGACTCCATCTCAAAAAAAAAAAAAAAAAAAAAAAAGAAGAAAAAAGAAAAAAGAAAAAAAGAAGCTGGCTAAATGCATGAAAACCAAAACCAAGATGGTGAGAGTGATCTCTGGACGTTCTCACTGCCACACTCCCACCAGTGCCATGACAGTTTACAAATGTCATGGCAACATTAGGAAGTTACCCTATATGGTCTAAAAAGGGCCTGCACGAATAATCCACCCCTTGTTTAGCATATCATTGAGAAACAACCCTAAAAATGGGCAACCAGCTGCCCTCGGGGCTGCTCTGCCCAGGGAGTAGCCATTCTTTTCTTCCTTTACTTTCTTGATAAACTTGCTTTCACTTTACAGACTTGCCCTGAATTTTTTCTTGCACCAAGAAACCTCCCTTGGGGTCTGGTTCAGGACTCCTTTCCAGTAACAGGCCCATCCTGAGACATATTGAACAGTGGTACAAGAGGCAGGGAGGCCACTTGGAGGTTGCCACCATTCTCCAGATGAGAAATAATGAGAGCTTGAAGCATTGGTGTAAACACGGTGAAACTGCTGGGTCACTTTTTGGCCTGGCTTAGGGGATGGAAGAGATTGCTTTGTTCTATGGCTATAGGCTCATCGCTCCAGTTGCCTCTTAGGTATTAGGCAGGTCAGGCAGGTTAAACCAGGTGGCTTCAAATGGCCTTGGGTTTTTTTTTTCCCTTGGGTCTCAAAACATCATCCTTCTGTTTATTCTCACCAACTAGAGCTGCCAACTAAAAGTCGTCCAGAATGGATCCCTCACCCGTTGGGAATTTGGAATTTTTAGAGTATTTGTTCTCTTTTCTCTATGTAGTAACTAACCACAGTGAAATATGCCAGTATACTTCTTCAGCATATTTGCAGGCAGTTTGGGATGATAAATATTTGAACAGACTGATTTCTGTGTGTATTAGTTGCTGTCCTGAGCCAAGGATAGGCCAGGATCGGGGGCGGTGATGGCTCTGCTGCATATACTTTGTTTCGTTCCTAACTAGGTATATAAGCAACACTTAGAGAGACCACATCTCCACCTGGGAAGCGAGTTTCCATTCCTCCCGGTTCTAGAACTCAGAACATAGCCTAGCGAGCTTTCCCTGTCATCTCTTCAAACTCTATACAGAGATTCTACTTCGGAGAATAGTAATCCATGTCTCACTGTCCTCTCAACTCCTCGAGCTCCTGTACAGCACACACACACACACACACACACACACACACACACACACACACATTTACCAGTGTGACTAAAGTAGACAGATTGATCCTTTACATGTAGAAATAAACGTTTAGTTACTTCTCGTACTAATTGGCCTGTGCTGAACCTTTGTGTCACTTTGCTCTTTTTATCAGTGACCTTGACCGATAGCCACTCAAACCACTCCTACTCCAACTACTTGCTGTGATGGGAGCAACACACACACACACACACACACACACACACACACACACACAGAGACAGCACATACCTACCCATATACACACAGTCCCTCAGTAAAGTAATTAGGATGACCCACGAGACCCAATCCCCCACTGACAAGTGTAGAAACCGTGAGTTTCATCTCTTTTTGAAATATCTGCTGATTTACATTTGCCAAGATAGGTATGTGTTAGCCACTTAACAGTGAAAATAATGACACAGAAGGAAAGGGAAAAATAAGGCAACCTTATTCCTTTTCCATTCAGTCCTTCCTTCCTCGCCTGTTGGTAGAATGTGTTTGTGTCAAGAAGTGAAATAAAAACAGTTGAGTACAGGCCAGGCACGGTGGCTCATGCCTGTAATCCCAGCAATTTGGGAAGCCGAGGCAGGCTGATGGTTTGAGATCAGGTGTTAGAGACCAGTCTGGCCAACATAGTGAAACCCCATCCCTGTTAAAAATACAAAAATTAGCCAGGTATGGTAGTATGTGCCTGTCATCCCAACTACTTGAGAGGCTAAGGCAGGAGAATCGCTTGAACCCGGGAGGCAGAGGTTACAGTGAGCCGAGATTGCCCTGCCACTGCACTCCAGCCTGGGCAACAAAGCAAGACTCCATCTCAAAATAAATAAATAAATAAATAAATAAATAAATAACCCCCCCCCCCCCGCCCCCAACACACACACACAGTTGAGTACGGATAGAGTAAGGTAGTAAGTTCTCACCACCACCTCCTCTTCTTTTCAGTCTCTGGAGCTGGGGGCCTGGCCTCCCCGTCTTCGCTTAACGCTGCAGCTGCGCAGGCACTGAGCATCTGTCCTGACGCCCTGGCACCGCGCTGCCCCCCTCATACCAGGGTAAGTGCTACTGCCACCCTTATACCTAACAATGGAGGCAGGTCACTGCCCCTCTGGTGTGGATGAGCCTCTGCCTGCAAGCCGGTTTTGCTGTTTTCTCTTGTTTAGAGAGGGGGCCAGCTGCCTCTGGGTTCAGGCAGAGGCTCGGAGCCACTAAATATTGGACTCATCTCATTCTTCCCAGAATCACTTAAGTACTTTCATTAGTTATGCAAATGTCGGACAAGCAGATGGCCTTGGCCCCAGGGAGGTGACCACAGCAAGACTGGCTGTGCTTTGCACAGCTTCAGTCCACTGACTTGCCCTGGTGGGAGCAGAGCTGGGGGTAGAATGGCAGGAGGGCTTGGGCTCCTCTGCTTTAGAATCCCAGAATCTACCCTGTCCCGCAGCGCTGTCCCCTCACGCCCTGGGGTCTGGTATGTGCCCTCTGAAGAGGCCCTGAAGATTACTAGAAAGAGTTACCACCTGGGACGTGTAAAGGCAAGCACACTCACCAGGCATCCCCTAGAGAAGTCCTGTGGCCAGCTGGAATTGCCCGCCTCTGGGGGCGTGGCACACATGAGCTCCGGAGCACCCACAGTCGGCAGCGATCTGTCACAGCACTGACGGGCACAGCTCCCTCTGAGACTGGTGCTGAGTGAGGTCTCACCTCCCACCTCATTTAGCCTGTGGGATTCTTGGATCATTGAACAGTGGTGGAGGCCTCAAAATAGAGATAGTTGACTTCTGCCAAAAGGCATGTGACGCTCAGGTGATTAATTGGAAAATCAAAAGTAACACCTACAGAGGAGTAAACATTCCAGAGGTGCCTGCATTTGACGGGTCTGCTCCCTGGGGTGAATGTTTAATCTGGAGTGTGGGAAGGGTAGATTCCTCTGTGGTTTCGGCATTCCTCCTTGCTTTGCTACATTGTCCCTAACAGGCTCCTTCCCTTCTTTGCTGTTGTTTCAATGAGTAAAACAAAAAAGGCCCGGCAAGGTGGCTCAAGCCTGTAATCCCAGCACTTTGGGAGGCCGAGGCAGGTGGATCACCTCAGGTCAGGAGTTTGAGACCAGCCTGACAAACATGATGAAACCCTGTCTCTACTAAAAATACAAAAAATTAGCCAGGCATGATGGTAGGCGTCTGTAATCCCAGCTACTTGGGAGGCTGAGGTGGGAGAATGGCTTGAACTCGGGAGGTGGAGGTTGCAGTGAGCCGAGATTGCACCATTACACTCCAGCCTGGGCCCAACAGAGTGAGACTTCATTTCAAAAAAAAAAAAGAAAAAAGAAATAAGAAATCATCATATTAACACAGTAGCCCTATGGCATTCACAGATCTGATATTTCGTTCTGGTTTTTAATTTAAAAAATAGTCCAGAAGGCCACAGCAAGAAGGGAGGTGTAATTCCACGGAACACAGGTGATACGTTCAGCATGGGAAGCGTTTGACTGAAGAGGACACCCCATCACCTCCAGCAGCCCCATCTCCACTCAGCTACAGCGTTTTCGACTCAGTAAGCAAGATACAGATGCTCTTTGGAGCAGAAACAGTTATGTTAGTGTTTGTTGCATGTGGGTGATGATTTGCCAATTCAAGGGACAGTGAACTTGTGTTGTGTATGCTGTCATGCAAAGTCACAGAAGCCTCTCCCCTGAAATATTTATTCTAGAGAAATTGAGAAGCCTGTACCCAAATTTCCATCATTGTGAATCTGCAGATTCTTGAAGGTCTCAGAAAATATTTCTGGAGAATATGTTTGTTATATAACTGAGGTTTCCTAGGCTACAGTAGCCTGTAAGTAAAAATAATGTCCAACTGTAGTGGTGAGGAAGAATGCTCCTTCCTCTATCCGATTACCTTAAGGAGCTCCAAGCCACTGATGGCTCTGAGACTCCCCCAAGGAAGCTCTTCCCGGACTGCACAGATTAGTGCCTCCTTCACAGCTAGTGACATCCCTAGATCCCTTTTCTTCAGCTCTCGGACCCTCATTGCTGCCAGTGATACTACAATATTATGTCGGGCTGCTGGTGCTAACAGTTGCCCCTGTGGATAAGGCCTTCCTTTACAGCTTCAAAACCCATTGCAAATGAACTCCTCCCTGAGGCCGCAGCTAGGAAAAGCCCAGGGTGACATGGCTCAGCACCGCTCCTTCTTGGACCTGCCGGAACCACAAGAGTTTCTGACGGCCTGGAGGAGGGCACAACCTGCTTGATGCTGTGTGAAGCCACAAATCCCCCACCCACACTAATGAGAGCCCCGCTGATCCTTGAGCTGCTCCTACGCAACTCCACCCTCAGCGCCCAGAATGAGCTCCTTCTAGGAGGTGCCATGCTCCACATGAGGTGTGAATCCTGGCAGCCTGTGTTCTCTGTCCATCCAATATGCCTGGACAAGCCTAATGCAGAGAGTAACACAATAGAGGTTATGTCAGCTGGGAGCCCTCCGAAATGCTAAATATTTGGGAGGCTGGGAATTTAGAACCTATCCCTTTTCTTTCTTCTCCTTGATAAGTGTAGCCCACAGACTCACTAAAAAGATCAAACCATAATTCTGGGACGGAGGCCATGGATCAGCACCGAAAGCCACCAAACCCCAAAACATAAATCAAATATTTAGAATTTGTAGTTACATTCCATCAGCCAATCCCTCCACTCTTGAACCATGTTAAATAATCGAGAATTTGTAATATATAGTGCAGTATGAAAGACAATATAAAATACTGCTAAAGCCATCTTTGATTTTTTTGGAATGACTTCAGAATTGAATAAACCTGAATAAGTATGAAGGATATATTTTTATTTGTAGATGAATATGCCCTTAACCTTAGTCGACTTCGAACCAAGCAAGTTCTCCAAGGCAAAATTATATATAAAGACAGAACAATCATCGGCTCAGGTCAGAAAATCCTCCTTCGTCAAAACTACGTGGATACATTTTCTGATGAGGCTCATATTTCCAGAAAACACTGCAAGGAATCCTACACGCAATTGCATAATCCTTATGTGGGTTGACGGCGTGGGCGGAATGTTACGTAAGATTATGGACGGAACATCTCCGCAAAGAGGTGGAGAAATGCCTCCCTCGACAGAGCAGGACGGGAAGCACAGCTCTCAGTGTGCATGCACCAGGAGGAAAATTATGACAGCTGGTGGCTTAAATAAGAGCTTCATGACAAAGTGGCAGGATAGCCAAACCTACACATTCTCTTGTGTTTGCCACTTGGCAGAGAGAGTCGCACACATGTGCTGACAAACGCTAGGTGCTAAGGCTGCTTCTGCATTGAATCCTTCACGGGAGGGCTGGGTGACAGGCATAGATGAAAGTGATGCGTTTGTACAATAGCCACGAATACAGAGTCTGGGGTAAGGTTGCCTGGTATGAATCCTTGCCCTGTGTAACACTGAGTGGCTTAAGTTTTCTGATTCTTGATTTTATTTTTCTTTTATAAAATGCCGACAACAATAGTACCTACCTTTTGGATCATTTAAAATATAAATGATTAGAGTTATTAATGAGTTTAGTGCATCGCACCTAGAATGTGGTCCTTAAAAATTAACTATTAATAGGCCCGGTGTGGTGGTCATGTCTGTAATCACAGCACTTTGGGAGGCTGAGGTGGTTGGATCACCTTAGGTCAGGAGTTTGAGGCCAGCCTGGTCAACATGGTGAAACCCCATCTCTACTAAAAATACAAAAATTAGCGGGGCATGGCGGGGCACCTGTAGTCCCAACTACTCAGGAGGCTGAGTCAGGAGAATCACTTGAACCTGGGTGGCAGAGTTTGCAGTGAGCTGAGATTGTGCCACTGCACTCTAGTCTGGGTGACAGAGCCAGACTCCCTCTCAGTTAAAAAAAAAAAAAAAAAAAAAAAAAAAAAAAAAAAAAAAGCAGGCAGTCATAAAAGGCCACATATCATGTGGCTCCACTTATATGAAAAGTCCACCAGTCACAGTGTCTCATGCCTGCCTGTAATCCCAGCACTTTTGGAGTTCAAGGCAGGCAGATCTCGAGGTCAGGAGATCGAGACCATCCTGGCCAACATGGTGAAACCCCATCTCTACTAAAATACAAAAAATTAGCCGGGCATGGTGCCACATGCCTGTAGTCATAGCCACTCAGGAGGCTGAGGCAGGAGAATCACTTTAATCTGAGAGGCGGCGGTTGCAGTGAGCAGAGATCGAGCCACTGCACCCCAGCCTGGCGACAAAGCAAGACTCTGTCTCAAAAAAAAAAAAAAAAAAAAAAAACTCCATAGTAGGTGAATCCATAGAGACATAAAGTAAATCGTGGTTTCCAGGAAGTGGAAGGATGGGGAGTGAATCCTAACGAATACAGGATTTATTTTGGGGGTAATGAAATGTTTGAAATTAGATAATGGTGATGGTTTCACAACTCTATGTACTAAAAACCACTGAATTGAGAGAGGTGAATTTGATGGTATGTGAATGATATCTTGGATAAAAAGAAAGAACTCTACATAAATATTTCTTTGAGTTACTATTGTTAATGACCCCACGTAAAATATGTCCTGTTTAGGAGTTTGAAACCAGCCTGGCTTACATGGTGAAACCCCATCTCTAATAAATATACAAAAAATTAGATCTCACTATTGCACTTCGGCCTGAGGGATAAGAGCAAAACTCCACCTCAAAAAAAGAAAAACAAATATGTCCTGTTGAAATAATGTATCATCCTGAAAAGAAAGTTATTCAATCCTCACCTTAATGCAAACTTCAAAATATAACGGGGAGAGTAGAAGGCAGGACCCGTGGGCCCCAAGCCTTTTCTTAAGGGTCTCCTTGGGCTTAAATTCAACAGCTTCTCACTGCAGACCCAAATTCTTTCACTTGTCCACACCTGCAGCTCCACAAAGTGCCAGGCACTGTCTTCCACTAGAGAATTCACATTTTCCCTGGATTTTGTTTGTTTGTTTTTCTGTTGTTCTTGCTGAGACAGAGTCTTGCTCTGTTGCCAGGCTGGAGTGCGGTGGCGTGATCTCAGCTCACTGCAACCTCCGCCTCCTGGCTTCAAGCGATCCTCCTGCCTCAGCCTTCAGAGTAGCTGGGACTACAGGTATGCGCCACCACACTCAGCTAATTTTTGTACTTTTTAAAAATAGAGATGGGGTTTTACTCTGTTGACCAGGATGGTCTCTATCTCCTGACCTCGTGACCCACCTGCCTTGGCCTCCCAAAGTGCTGGATTACAGGCGTGAACCACTGCTCCTGGCTTCCCCGGGGGTTGGAGAAGAGGACTGGCTGGAGGAGAGGGCTTTGGATGCCTGACTCTCCCACTCCCAAAAACAGGTCCCCCACCCGCCGCCCCACACCACCTTGGCCCAGCTCAAGTGACAAGTACACATGCCAGAGTGCAGTGATGGGTGTTTGGCTCTTGTTTCTGCTTTCCGTTCTTTTCAAGGGGCCAGGACTCTCGCTACATAGTTGTGCAGGGTACTCACCAAAAGCAAATGAACAGCCGGGCACGGTGTCTCACGTCTGTATTCCAAGCACTTTGGAGGCCAAGGCAGGCGGATCACCTGAGGTCAGGAGTTCAAGACTAGCCTGAGCACCATGGTGAAACCCTGTCTTTAAAAAAAAAAAAGCAAATGAATAAGTCTGAATAGCAAGAGTTACTTGGATTGATTGCTTACCAGCACCAGGCACCGCCACAAGAAATGTGCACACTTTATCCCATGTAATCCTCCCTCTGGGCCTGGTGAGTAGCCACTATTCTTACTTCTGGGAGGCAAAACTGTTATGCCATCACTTGCTCACTTGTTGTGGTATGTCAGCTTTGAAAAGCTGCAACCATAATGCTTTACTTTCTAAATCTGTGTTAGATTGCAGGAGCTGCCATAACGAAATATCAGACTGGGTGGCGTAAATAACAAAAATTGATTTTCTCACCATCTTGGAGGCTGGAAGTCCATGATGAAGGTGTGACCAGGGTTGGTGAAGAAAGAGAGAGAGCTCTGCTGCCTTCCTCTCCCTACGAGGACACCAGCCCTATAGGATCGGGTCCCCACCCTTATGACCTCACTTAACCTTACTCACTTTTCTAAAATTTCTACCTCTAATTACCCTTACATTGGTTACAGTTACAGTTTCTATTCTTTACAGTTATAGTGAACCTAGGAATTTTGAGAGGAAATAATTAGGTCCGTAACACGTTGAAACTAAAGATCCTTTTGGTATCTAAATTTGCATTAATCCTATGGTATGCTTTATTTATTTAAAAGAACCTTACAATTTTATAAGATTTCGGCCCTTTGAAATCTGGATCCACCCTGAATATTCTCATTTTAGAGAGGAGGAAACTAAAGCCTAGAGAGAAGTAATTTGCTCTCAGCAATATCACCAGTGGTGAGTGGAGGATCAGGCTGGGAGAGGCTCAGTGTATCTGACCCTAAATTCTTGCTACTCAAAGTGTGCTCCCTGGGCCAGCAGTGTCTACCTTTCTGGAAGCTTGTCAGAAATGTAAACTCTCTGGTCCCGTCCAGACTTGCTGCGTCAGAACCTAAACTTTATTTATTTAGAGACCGAGACTCATTCTGTCACCCAGGCTTGAGTGCAGTGGAGTGATCTCGGCTCACTGCAATCTCCACCTCCTGGGTTCAAGCTATTCTCCTGCCTCGGCTTCCTGAGTAGCTGGGATTACCTGGCTTATTTTCTGTATTTTTAGTAGAAACAGGGTTTCACCATGTTGGCCAGGATGGTCTCAATCCCCTGATCTTGTGATCTGCCAGTCTTGGGCTCCCAAAGTGCTGGGATTACAGGTGTGAGCCACCACGCCTGGCCCCTACCTTTTAATAACATCTCAAGAAGTATCTACGTTTATGAAGCCCTGCTGTAAAATGGACTGCCTCCACCTGTGTCTTTGATGTGCTTTCTTCCTTTCATTTTCCCTCCAGAAGAGCAGCTGGTGGGACTGTAGGCACCCCCTCATGGAGAGCTGAGTGTATGCTGATGGGGCTGTTGAGCCCCCAGGTGTGCCTGGGAGGAGCGGTAGGAGCAAAGGAGGCAGGTGGGTTTAGAGCAAGGAGAGAATGTCCTTCAAGTGGCCTCATACCCTGGTCTCAGGACAGCTCCTGCTGGTTGGGGCAAGAGCTGATGCCACCGTAGTCCAGAAGTGTAGCCAGAGCCACCTGTTACAGCCCATACTGGGACACAAGCATGGTGCCTGGGACAAAGAGCAGTGCTCAACCGGGCTCTGTGGATGAAGGGCAAAGGTTCTGCTTTTGTGCATGTTGGAAAGCAAATCGTGGAGAACTGTGGTGTTGCTGCATCTTCTGTAAATCCCTGTTCAGTGACCTCTCAACACCCTACCTGAAATCTGTCAAGGTGCGTTTACACTGCAAAAATTGGCAAATGCTACAAACAGGGGCTCTTTTTTAAAAAAAATTAAAAATGCCATTTTTAAGCATTTATCAGCACATCCCTGGATGCTTGCCAAATCATAAAATATAGATCGTTTAGTGATGGTCAATATCTGAAAAACTGGCTGTGTGCAGTGGCATAAGCCTGTAATCCCAGCACGTTGGGAGGCTGAGGTGGGCGGATCACTTGACATCAGGAGTTTGAGACCAGCCTGGCCAATATGGTGAACCTGTCTCTAATAAAAATACAGAAAACTAGCTAGTGACAGGTGCCTGTATTCCTGCCTACTTGAAAGGCTGAGGCAGGAGAATCACTTGACCATGAGGTGGAGACTGCAGTGATCTGAGATTGTGCCATTGCACTCCAGCCTGGGAAACAAAGCAACTCCCTTTCAAACAAAGTAAAAAAAGAAAAGAAAAAGAAAAAGTGACAGTTTCAATAAGGACATTGAAAAGCACATGCAGGAAAGAGGCCAGGCACGGTGGCTCATATGCCTGTAATCCCAGTACTTTAGGAGGCCGAGGCGGGTAGATTATGAGGTCAGGAGTTCAAGACTCAGCCTGGCCAAGGTGCTGAAACCCCGTCTTTACTAAAAATACAAAAATTAGCCAGGCATGGTGGTGGGCGTCTGTAATCCCAACTACTCAGGAGGCTGCAGCAGGGAAGTGTTGAACTTGGGAGGCAGAGGTTGCAGTGAGCTGTATCAAGCCGCTACACTCCAGCCTGGGTGACAGAGCGAGACTCCATCTCAATCAATCAATCGATCAATCAATGCACGTGCAGGAGAGTCCATTAAGAACACATTTCCCTTTGAATTTCCTTTGCATATGATTGTGCTATTTGCTCTGCTGAAGGTCATTTGATCTGGCCTCTTGTTGGTCTTTTATTTGAAACCATATGAAACTGCCACTTTCATAGGTCAGTCCATCATACCAACCAACAGGAAGGAGCGCCTTCTACTCAGTGACAACAAGGGGTAGGCAATCTTGGTGACAGATCCTCTACAAGACCTCTACAAGACCCCACTCAGCCCTTTGCTTTCAGCCCGTCAGCTATTCCTCTTTCTGTCTGTCTGGAAGAGCTCAGCCCTGCCTGTTACTTCTGATTTCCTTGCCCAGCCCTCCCTATGAGGTGGCCACATCCACACCACAGACAATGGCTAGAGTACAGTAGATGCTCATAAATATCTGTTGAACTGTACAGTTTTGGAAAACAGCTCCCCACAGGTGCCTCTCTTGGGGCCCTTACCAGTGAGGAAAGTGTGGGTGGCAATATGCACAGAATCTGGGTCCCAGGCCCTGCCTGTCCCCCAGGCCTGGCCCACTTAGACTTCAGGTGCTGGTCCACAGCATGCAGCTCCTCCCTCTGGCAGCAAGTCTGACCCTTACCTTCTGTCTTATCGTGGCAGCGCTCTCCAAGCTTAACCCTCCACCTTATTTCTGAAAGCCAGTCCCTGTTGGGTTCCTGAGTAGATGTTTGGGGGCCTTGCAAGGATCTGAGGTTGTCCAGGCCTAGGGTCACCTGGACCTTCTTCCTAGAAGAGCAAGTTGCATCTCTGCCTGGCTGGGGCACATCACCTCCTTCTCATTGTTTTCCTGGATGTTGAGGAGCTCTCTTAGAAACTCTTCACCA
Organism: Saimiri boliviensis; assembly: GCF_048565385.1. Classification (NCBI taxonomy): domain Eukaryota; kingdom Metazoa; phylum Chordata; class Mammalia; order Primates; family Cebidae; genus Saimiri; species Saimiri boliviensis. Next base: position 106,669,632 of record NC_133458.1, read on the forward strand.
TCCACCTGCTTCAGGCTTCCTGTTGCCTTCTGTGCTCAGCATCTGAGACACTGGGTTACTCCAGGCTTCTTTTGCCCCATGTCCCCACCATACTTCCTCCTGCTGCCTCTGTCAGGTTCTTGGAGTATGCATCACCTGTGAGGTGGCCTTCCCCTTGGGAACTTCAGTGAGATCTGGCCCACAGTGCCTAGTCTAGTTCTTAGCTCTGGCCTCTCCTCAGTAGCCCTTCCCATAGTGGTGTCCAGAGCAAGGAGGGGTTCCCCAAATTTTGAGAGAGACTCTCTAATACCCACGACTCTCTAATACCCACACCCGAGGTGTTAGAGGAGATTCATTCATTCAGTGCACTGTTCATTTACTGAGCACTGCCTCCACCCTGCCAGGCACTGTCCTGGATGTTGGGGTGATAAATCAGACAAAGGTCCAGTGCTTGCTAAGATCACATTCTAGGGAGGAGACCAACGGCAAACACACGCGCAAAATATATGTGAAATAGAATACGTATTTATATCTTTCTATTCCATTTATATATAATGTATACATCATGTGTACTTATGTTTACATAAATACAAATTTTACACATTCATATAAACAACATGTTTACAAATATAACCCACATTACATGTAAACATTTCTTTATAAATAAAAACTTATTTAAATATAGATAAGTGGCTGGGTGCAGTGGCTCACGCCTGTAATCCCAGCACTTTGAGAGGCGGAGGCAGGCGGATCAGAAGGTCAGGAGCTCAAGACCAGCCTGTCCAATATGACGAAATCCTGTCTCTACTAAAAATACAAAAATTAGCCAGAAATGGTGGTGGCTGCCTGTAGTCCCAGCTACTCGGGAGGCTGAGGCAGGAGAATTGCTTGAACCCGGGAGGCGGAGGTTGCGTGAGCCAAGATGGCGCCATTGCACTCCAGCCTTGGCAACAGAGCTAGACTTTGTCTCAAAAAATAAATAAAATTAAAAAAAAATAAAACACACACACATACATATACACACACGCAGTGACAGGTGCTCAGAAAATAAATCGGACAAGGCGGCAGTCAGGAACTTGAGTGAGAGCTGCTTTTATTTTGTATTTTGAGACAGAATCTCATGCCATTGCCCAGGCTGGAGTGAAATGTTTGTGATCACGGCTTACTGTAACCTCAATCACCTCAACTTCACCGCAGACTCAAGCCATCCTCCCCGCCTGCCTCCAGCTGGAACTACAAGTGTGTGCCACCACGCCTGGCTAATTTTCTGTTTTGCAGCGCGTTCTCCCTAGTTACACAGGCTGGTCTCCAACTCCTAGGCTCAAGACTCCTCCGGCCTTGGCCTCCCTGAGTGCTGGTTTTACAGGTGTAAGCCACTGTGTCCCACTCGGAGCTTTTAGACACAGAGGCCAGGAAAGGCTTCCTGGGGAGACCACGGGATGAGCAGGAGCAGGAGAGCACTGTGGAGAACATCCCAGACAGAGGCCCTGAGCCTGACAGCACCGCACTCAGGTGGAGAAAATGGGAGGCTGGGCTGCAGGGCAGTGAGCCCCAGGGCCACCAGGAGACTTCGGAAACCGTTCTAGGTGGGAGCTAGGGAGCACCCAAGAGCTGCCAGCCACGGCAAGGACTCACATTTTGCATCTAGACTGGTCTCCCTCCTCCAGTTAATGAGAAAGCAGGGGATCAGAGGGAGGAAGGCTCCGCAGGCCTCCGGATACCTCATCCAGTGACAAGATCTCAGGGAAAGCATCGCCCCCAACGCTGATCACCGTGCAGGTTCGCTTGATCTGGCCTCTTGCTGGTTTTTTACTCGAGTTATTGAAACCACATGAAACTGCCACTTTTATAGGCCAGTCCATCATACCAACCAGGATCTGGGAAAGTGGAGGTGAAGTTCGGCACATCAGGGACCTCTGGCTGGCTTGCTCTGGGGCGGCGTGGCCGGCAGGACCTGCATGTCTGCCCGCCAGCCCGCTCTGGAGTGGCAGGTTGTACCACAGCAGCGCCCAGCGGGTCAGGCGCGTTCACCCAGAGCGACTGAGTTGTTAGCAAAGCGAGGCCGCGCTCCAGCCCGCGTTGTTTCTGATTCCATGGTACCCGGTGGGGCCTCTAAATCAGCATTTCTAACAAGTTCCCCGGTGTTGCTGACGCTGGCGGTATAGGGACTCCCCCTTTGCGATCCCACGCACTAGACATCTGTTGCTCGGAGAAAGGTCAGAGAGCGGTGCCAGACACACGCTTCTCACCCTCCAACCTCACTGCTCCGGCGCTGGTCCGCCCACCTCGCCCTCGCACGGCCTCCGGGCTCCAGGTGGTTCCTCTCCCCCAGCTCCGCCCGGGAGGGGCCGGCCCCGGGATCCCCCACTCCGCCCAGACAGGGGCGCGCTCCCCGCCGAGTGCAGGAGCCGGGGCAGAAGCCGTCTGCCGCAGCCGCGGGGTCAGTGCGGGGGCCAGGTGTCAGGGGACCGCTTCCTCCGACGCGCGCCGCGGGCCGGGCCGGGGCTCGGAGAAGGCGGGGCGGGGCGGGGGCGGCGCTCCGGTGGGCGCGGCGGAGCCAGCCGGGGCGGGGGCGCGGACGCGGCGCACCTTGCTCCCGGCGCCCCCGCCCCGCGCCGCCGCCAGCCCCTCCCCGCGCTCCCGGCGCCCCCGCCCGCCAGAGACGGTGCCTGCCCCTTCCGTCCGCCTGGCTCCGCCGCTGTCCTCCGCCGGCCCGCGTGGGAGGACGATGGGTCAGCGCGGAAAAAGTGAATGAGGGCGGCAGCGGTGGCGGCCGCAGCCAGCGCCTAACTCGGCGGGGCCCGAGCACCGCCAGCGCCCCCGCCTCCGGCACCATGGACGCGCCGCGCGCCTCGGCGGCCAAGCCCCCGACCGGGTAAGCGGCACCGCGGCCGGGCGGGGTGCGGTGGGGCGGGGGCTTCGCGGGGCTCGGACGCCCGCGCCCGCACCTCGCGCTCCCGGGCTGGGCGCCCTCTCTGTTGCGCCAGCGGGTGCTGGTGGTAGTGGTGGAGCAGGTGGTGCGGTGCTGGTGTTGGGTGGGGTGCGGTGCTGGTGTTGGGTGCTGGTGCGTGCTGTGTACTTTGGGCGCCCGGGTCGTTGCCCAGGTAACCGTGTCAGGCCAGGGCCGGAGCGCACTTTTCACGCTGGGTGGCTTGTGTGCCAACGTCCTTATAGGGGTCCCCGCCAGCACCGCCCCCATTCAGCTCGGAGCTCCCCTCAGGCGCCCCGAGTGTTTGCCATGGGCCGGTGGGGGAGCGAGGGGACGCCCGGCCTTTGACTCCGGCCTCGTCTGTGCGGGCTTGCCCCGGGCCGGAGCTCTGATCAAGTCTTTCCTCCCCCGGCCGCGGCGGCGGCAGCCCCTGGGTCCGCGTGGAAGGGAGGGCTTCGCGGCCGCCCGGGCCCCGCGTTCTCGGGAGCTACTCGGATTGCCCGGAGGGTTTCATGGTAACGGCTCTCCCGCCCTGTGTTTATTCCAGGGTCTCCCTTGGCAGTGGAAGGGGCGCGCTGGTGGGGCCAGGCCTGAGGCGCAGACCCCCGCAGCGGACCCGCGAGTCGGGGCGCCCATCCCTGTCTTCGCTATTCGGCTTCTGCCCAAACCTCTCCGGGTTTCTGTTTACCGTCCCCACACCTTGCTTGCAGGGATTACACGTCACGTTCGGGATTTGACTCGCAGAAAGAGTAATTTCCCTCGTACGGCGCGAGCAGCCCTGCTCTTTATCCGGATCCCGCGCCAGGGGGCCGGCATCCCGGCCGGCCGCGCAGGCTGGGCCCCGGGGTCGCTCACAGTCCCGCAGGACTTTGTAGATTTCAGCGCGGCGCGCTGGGGACCTTCGACCTCGCTCCCTCGCCTGGAGCATATGTGTATGAGTCTTGCAAATGGAATGAGGGTTGGGGTGAGCCCTGCACCTGCTTACCGAGTGGGCCCACTTTCTGCTATGGCAACTGGACTTGAGGGAGTCAGCTTTGGGGACAACAAATCTTTTTTTCTTTTAGAGTTGTGTCCTACTGACTCACTCTGCCCATGTGCCCATAGGCGGACGTGTTGCCCAAGTGTATAAAAGACTTTCAATCAGGCTCTTCTTAAAATTTTAGAGTTTTCTTTAATGCCAGGAAAAAGTGAGCCAGGTTAGCAAATCAAATAATCCCGAAGCTGAGGAAAGTTAAAAAGAAGTTTTCTTTCTTTTGTTTTTCTTTTCTTTTTTTTTTTCCGCAGTGCACTTAGCGGTAGTTATGTAATTCTCTTTGAACAAACAAATTCCCCAGAAAGAAAATAAATGTGGGAAATCCTTTTTCATGGTAATAGACATCCCAAAATAACATAGGGAAATGTGAAACAGAGGTATCTTTAAATCTGTGGCTTTCATAGCCTATTAAATGAACCTATTTAAGGAGACTGAATTATTTTGTCACTATTACCTTATAAATAAATATGAAGACAGAGAGAACATTTAAAAGGCCAGCAAAACTGTATTCAAAGAGTATCTGTAAAATCCTTGAAGGGAGTCTGAAGATAGAAGTGAAAGGACGGACCCTAGTGCGTGGCACTCTTTTCTGCCTGATACTGTGTAGCGAGAGGTAGTCGAGGGCTGGCCTTCTCACTGCCTCCCCGAGCTCTGATTGGCCTTCCTATTTCCTTTGCCGGAATGGCAAAGGAAAACTAAGGATTTTTGTTATGGAGAACCTGAAATTATTATTCCTGATGCATTCAGTTCTTTCCCCTCACTCATGCATTGTCTAAGTTTCTTATCCGAACATCTTTGTCCAAGAAATCTAGACATATTAATTTTAACTTCTGTTGTTCTCAATTACTTTGTCATTTGTTAATACTTTAAGTGAAGAAACATCAAGAAAATACTAATATCCTTATATTTCTTCAGACAAAAATTACATATTTAATAAGAAGCAATTTTGTGTTCAAATCTGAGAAAATAAATAGTATTAGGTCTTTGTGTATTTTATATAATTTAGGTGTATGCTTGCTAATTATAAAGGTTGAATATTGCTGTGAAGTGTCTGGCTTTAGCACATTATGGGTAGCAGTCAGAATCTACTGGCTCTTCACTGAGATTACTCCTCGGTTGCTTGAGGTTAAGGCTGTGTTTGCAATTTGCTTGAGGGAAATTTGTTTTCTATCTGATTCTGCAACTGTTTATTATAAAATCAAACTTTCAGTAAGCCACTGTCTTCCCATGTGATAACAAAATGATATGGTGAAGCTGTGGCTGTTGCTGAAATTCCCACTCCTCTTTGTGTGGTATAGAAATAAGCTAGACTGGGTGCAGTGAATTAAGGAGATTTCACCCTGTAAAGTATGGCCTACAAAAGCTCTTCTAGAGGTTTACTGAAGGGGAGATAGGCTGGTGAATGTAAATTCACCGACTCTCTGTCTGGCTAAATTATTAATAGGTAGTTATCAGTTATCTTTGTGAAAAACACAAGAACACATTTTTACTTGGATTGAAATTGCATGTTTTTTACTAGGAATTTCGTTAAAACAGTGATGTAGGATGACTTAACGCCTGGGGAAAGTGTTCTTTTAGGAAAGAGGCTGTGTGCAAAAACTGGCAAGTTAGACTTCTTGTGACTTTTAGAGCTAGGTTGAAGTATAAGAATTGACAGAATATTCAGAACACAAACAAAGGCAAATTGCCTTTTGGTGAGGTTTTAAAGGATATTTAACTCCATAGTTTATCTCTTTACTTTGTGTTTGTCTGAAATCTGTGGGAGTCATCCCAGTAGTCTGCTGTTTTGAACAGGGCTACATATCCCGTTGGACCCTGTATTAATAAAGGACAGAAGAAGGCTTGCTGTTTGGCAGGACAATGCTTAATTTTTTTTTTTTCCTATGGAGGAAAGACACGTTTCTGTAGAATACAATAATCTCCAATGACATGATCGTCAAAACAGCTGGTGCGTTTGATCAATGGCTGTATTCAAGCAGTTTGCTCATGTAAAAATCCGTGGAAGTTTTGCTAATCAGTTTCGTCAAAATGTGGACTTCATGTAAACATAGCTGTTATTCATTTATCTGCATAAATCTGTATTTATTTAATCAAGTTATTAGAACCAGAAGAAATTTTTAAAAATTAATAGAAGTGGGTAACTTGAGCTACTGTAGAGCTGTCGGTACCACAGATAGTGTTAAGTGTAGAAGACCTGTGACTCTTGATAGTGACACGGGCCAGCCACAATGACATTTTGTATTAAACCCCCATAAGCATGTAAATATTAAGGAAATATTAACTCCACACCATAATATGAAGCTTAGGTTTCTAGGCCTTTGGCTTTTGGCTAACGTGTTAGAGAATGTGTTTACATTCTTTCAAATGACAGCATGTATAACGATCTGTTACAGAAAACTTTTTCCATTAGATTTGAGCAACACTTTTAAAAAGATGTTACCTCAGAGGTACTGTTTATTTTGGCAATTCATTTAATAAAGTAAAAGTTAAGGATTGGTTGATGTAGAGAGTAGGCCTAGGAATTTTAATGTTTTATAATTATAATATTTGCTAATAAATTAGAAGGGTTGGACATTTCTCTGTCACACTATCACATAGTCTCAGCATTTTTATTATTTTTCGGTGGTTCTATGATTAAGATTTGTTATGAAGGTATTTGTCAAGTGTTGCGTCTCTCCCGCTTCCAGGAATTTTGCCTATGGTCCCTCCTGTGATTTCTTGTGACTTCCAGTGCAGAGGCAGAGTGGATTATTATCGGGTGGAGGCTTGACCCAGGCCGAGTAACAGCCCCCACATAGATGCAGACCTGGAGTCTGTGAACTCCTTAATTTGGGATCCAGGGAATGAAGTCATAATCTGTGTTCATGCAAGTGCTCCTGTGATTATTAAGAAAACCGTGATTATAGGATGTATCTATGCACTATAATAAGTAGTTTAGGTTTGTAGGCCTTTTTTGCTTTGTTATAAGTTTATAATTAAATTTAATTTTGTAATTTATCTACAATTTTAAAAAGTGAGCATATGTATTTGAGACCAAACTAGTATTAATATTTAGATCAAGGTCATGTAAATCTGAAATATGGCAACACTTGGTTCTGATTTAGACTTGGACTTAGTAAATACACTAACAGAATTCCTGTATTTATTTACTTTTATTTTTATTTTTTGGTCAGGGAACACATAGTCTCGCTAGGCTGGAGTGCAATGGTGCAATCTCAGCTCACTGTAACCTCTGCCTCCCGGGTTCAAGTGATTCTCCTTCCTCAGCCTCCCAAGTATCGAGGATTACAGGCCTGTGCTACCATACCCAACTAATTTTTGTATTATTTTTTAGTAGAGATGGGGTTTCACCAAGTTGGCCAGGCTGGTCTGGAACTCCTGACCTCGTGATCCACCGGCCTCAGCCTCCCAAAGTGCTGGGATGACAGGCGTGAGCCTCCATTCCTGGCTGAGTTCCTGTATGTATTACGTGGTGTTTTCTTACCTCTCTTTGTTCTGTCCTCATCCACATTTAATTATGAAGGTTTTATGTGTTGGTTAATTTTAGTTAGTGGTTTTTTTCAGTTACCTTATACTACAGCCGAACAAACAGTTGATATTTTATGACCCACTGGAAGCTTTTATATACTTCATCTTTGTTCTTTTTCTCTCTTTAAAATACTGTACTTGGTATTGGCTTACATTACTACAGAGAGGTGTATTGATAATATGCCTTTTTATGCTTTTAAGATTTTATTTATTTAAGTTGTAAATTTTAGTTTCCACCTCCCCCATTTTATACTATGCTGTGTGACTTCCACTTTGTCACTGGAGTGTTTCTGTATTTTTCAGGGCCACCTGCTGGCTCTTTACTCCTGAACTGATGGGTTAGTCTATGTCACTTTTCTTTCATGGTTCCATAATTCCTTATTTTTCATCTGTCTCTTCCTGGAATAGAATTAAACGTTTTTTCCTCATGTGTTCTTTATATGATTTTCATTACTTCTGGCAAAACTAAGGTGGTCGGTACTTTGAAGACCTAGTGCTATTTATTCTAGACTAGAGTTTGCTGTCTCCTCTGGTGCCACAACAGGCAATGGGTCCCCAACAGTGCATCTATTTCCTGCTGCCTGTCTCAAGGCCATCCCTGCGCTTCTGAGCCAGCCCCTCCAGAGAAGGATGGCTTTCCGCAGCTGGGAGAGACTCTGTGGCCTCTCGGGGTGTTAGCACGCTTCCCTCTGCTCTCCTCGTCAATTGGTAAGCTGTCCCTGCCAGGGCCTTGTCCTCTGCAGCTCAGGTCCAATTAGAGTAATCTCCCAGCTAAAAATGTTTCTACTAAAAAAGAGAAAAAGCTTCTTAAGCAACTGCCAAAGTATATCGTTCATGGATCCATTTGATTAGACAGATTCCCAGACCACAATACTTTTGTAGATGCAATTCCCGCCTGTACCACACCAAATCATTCCTGTACAAGAAGGCACCAGTTGATTTAGAGAAACCAATAAAGTCCTTATCTCTTAAAAAAAAAAAAAAATGCAGCCTTCCAAAGATAAGCCAGCTAAGTCAGGAGTCCTGGCTGGTTGATCCCATCTCTTATCTCCCAGGTGGCCCTCTAGCATTCACTGCCCAAGAACCTGAATCCCTATGGGGAGCCATTACCTTAGGGATGCTGCCACCTCACTCCAGACAGAGGCTGGTGAGGGCCAGACAGGGCATCTTTCCGTCATTCACAATGCCCTCTGCTTATTTGTTAATCCTATTGACTTTCTTCTACGAAAGGCAGACAGGGGGAGGATTAGTGGAAAGAAAATTGTGTCAGTAACAAGAAGCTTTGATCCCTGGTGCCAGTCGTCCAAGGTGAAATTGCCCCCTCTCCGCGCAGCCTGCAGGTCCATCCTGATGGGGCCCCTCCACACTTGCTCAGCCCAGGGCTGTCTGATGACGCTTCTGCCAAGTGCCAGTGTCCTCTGCCAGTGCTACTCGACACAGGTGCTTCTGAACTCCTGACTGGTGACTGCTGCAGCTAGGAGCTGAGTCTTTCACCTTGCAAAGTTTCAATCCATTTAAACTTAAATAGCTGGGTGCAGCCAGTGCCAGTGGACGGGGAGGCTCCAGCTGCTGGATTTGCTGCTTCCTCACCCCGGGTCTCAGGCTTTTTCTCTCCCCTTGGCCTGGAGAGCTTTCTTGCCCCTTTTTCAGAATAACCCCAGCTCATTGTTCAAACTGTCACACCCCATGCCCTCCCCTATCCGAAAACCTCCTGTGGGATTTGATTGGCCCTTTGCTTGCCCCTCTGACCCACTGGATTCTCAGCTCCCTAGAGTCAGGACTGTTACTTTGTAAGCTTTTGTGTCATCGGTGTGTGGCATGTGATACACAGAACAACCTCTGCTTCCCTCTTGCTGGTGGAGGGAGTTAGATAACATGGTCTTAAGACTCATGTGAGCTCTAAAATCATATGATTCAGCGTTCCCAGAATATTCTAGAGCCCTCTTTCAAAAAAAAAAAAAACCTGTTTCTTAAATTGCTGCTTAAATCTTGTTTTTGCCAGCCTGTCTGAGAACAGATAGATGAACTGGCACTAAAATATTTGGAACTGAGGTGCTTGGACTCAGCTTGCCAGCCATGCACCCCAGTTCGGTGCGGATCTGGTAGGTGTTAAGAGGTCTTATTTTGAGGAACGTAAAGTGGTCGTGGCTTAAGGAGGAGCTAAGTCTCTCTCCTATCTAAAAGTTCACCTCAAGAGTCCCGGGCTGGTGTTGGGGTGCTGCATTCCTGGAGACCTGCTGATTTTCCTTTGGTGTTCAGTCGTGGCTGGTGTGGAGTCTCCATCTGCTCCAGCCTGGCCTGAGGAGGGGGAGGTGCACCCTATCCTTTCATGCTTCCCCTGCCAGTCACAAAGTCCCTTTGCTTATGTCTCCTTTGCCCAACCATAATCCCATGGTCATTAAAAGAGCAGCTTGGAGGCAGGAGGAACAGAGATCTTAGCCATTATGATCACCCTTACGACTCCTGTGAGGGCCAGGGTTAAGTGTACAGGTGGGTAGGTGGTTCCAGTGAGCACGTGGAGTCCCACCAGAGTCCCAAGAAGGGCTGCCCCTGACAGGTTCTGCCCTTTCTGTACAACACGTCCTTAGTTTGCTGTGATGCACACCGACATTCCGGAGAGCTCTGACTGACAGACCCCTTCCTTGCCAGACATCCAAGGGGAGGAAGTGACATTAAGACTGTAATCCCAAAGGCCAGCGGTCACCAGGAATTTGCATCTGCAATGCATCAGGCTGCTGAGGGCCCTTGCTTTTCAGGATTTCTCTGTGCTCCTTGTCCACGCTACAACCAGCTCTTCTGCTTATTCATAGTGGGCACCATCCTGGAGGAGTGAGGGAATAGGATCCTCCAGCCCCAGCTCTTAGAGTAGTTGCTCCTGGGGAAGTCAGAGCTTCCTGCTGGTTTGGAGGAGGCAGACAGGTCGGAGAGAGACCTTGTTAGAATGGGCAGCATCGGCAAAGCGTTGTCTTATCATACGCCCTCTGTGTGGCTTAAGGACTCATAGAACTGGAAGAGAAGAAATAACAAATCGATTCACTTTGCAATTACATGTGGATGGTTTGAGCAATTAAATAAGTAGCAAACTTAGGCTAAGGGACTTAGTGGGAAAGCCAGCTGTGTGTGTGAGTGTGTGTGTGAGTGTGTGTGACTGTGTGTTGGAGTGGTGTGTGTGTGTGTGTGTGTGTGTGTGTGTCTGTCTGTCTGTCTGTCTGTCTTTGTGAGAGTGGGCGTGAAGTTAAAGCCAACTTCCAGCACTCGGCAAAGCAGCTGATTACCAAATCAGTTCTGGCAGTTTTCAGACTTAATGGCTTGGGAGTTGTATTTAAAAATAGTCTTGGGTAGGAGTGTTAATGCAGCCAAAGTGTATACTTTTGTTCATGTGGCTAATTTTTTATTCTTTAAACACAGTTTGGTCGGCTAGAACCCTCTTAATTAAGTGCAAAATCCACTGATGTTCAATGCACAAACCGTTAGGCTGCAGGGGGCCTGGTCGGCAGCGGCCAGAGTCCAAACATTTGCTGCCCGCCCCTGCCGTCCGTCTTGTCTGTAGCTACCAGGTAGAATGGGTTTTGGGTGGAGCTGAAAACCTTTTCCCTTCTACTCCTGCCTAAACCACTTATTACAGTGATAATGGTTATCTGCGCTCTAACAACATCACACGTAGGAAGAGTGAATTGCAGATGTCTCAGAAGAGCCAAGCCCGCCAACTGGATTTAAAAAGTGTAAATTGGGATGATGGAGTCTGAATGTTTCTCATGCTGTGACAACCCCCTAAACTGCTACGCTTTACCACTTCTCAGAAATAATTTAACTGGTTTCCATGGCCTAAGCCATAATCAAAAACTATGTTCTGAATGCAGTTAAATGTGTGAATTTCACAATAAATAGAAACGTCAGGAAACTTAGTTTGGAGACTAGAGTCCACTGAAAAATACTTCAGTTTGGAATATTTCCTTATTATTAGTCCATTTGTTTTTACTTACCATCGTGTTTTACATTTTCGGAATGAGATTTCTGAAGGAGGACACAAAAATGTTCTTCACAAAGACTTGCCGTATTTATGCATTTGAGCCCCTGACAGGGATAACCAGACCCTGCTCATTGTGCATGGAAGGTCTGGCTCTCCCCTCAGGGCCCTCTGACATTGGTAGGACAGCGCTGTCCTCGTCCCCTCCATTTTGTTTTTTTTTTATTTTTTTTGAGATGGAGTCTTGCTCTGTCGCCCAGGCTCACTGCAACCTCCACCTCCCAGGGTTAAGCGATTCTCCTGCCTTAGCCTCCCAAGTAGCTGGGATTACAGGCCTGCGCCACCGTGCCTGGCTAATTTTGTGTGTGTGTGTGTGTATTTTTAGTAGAGACGAGGTTTCACCATGTTGGTCAGGCTGTTCTTGAACTCCTGACCTCTCGTGATCCACCCGCCTCGGTCTCCAAAAGTTCTTGGATTACAGGTGTGAGCCACTGTGCCTGGCCTGTCCTCTCCGTTTTGCAGGTGAGATTGCCACTTGACTCTGAAGTGTCTTGTCAGCGTCCATGTCCTCATCCTTGGCCACCCTGCTAGGCTGTGCTGAAGCCTGGAACTCATTTCCAAAACTGTTTTCCGAAAGCTGTTGCTCGGGCCCCCGGCAGGGTGAAAGAAGATGTTACTCTGCGCTATTTCTGAAGCCCCCGAGTGTCTCAGCAGCATTTTGCCACGAAAAGCCAGTCTGCCTGCAGACATCCTTATGACTTATTCCTGGTCTAGGGGCTTCGTGATTACCCGTTTGATTGTGACAGAACTCACGTGTTTCTCGGATGTGTGACTCCTGAGACTCTAAGGTGGGATTTTACTTTTCAAACTACGTTGTGTGTGATAGAAGAGGAGCAAACTCAGCTGCTGTTGGGCACAGAGCAGTTTTGAATTAGTATATGGAGTCGAATCCACATTCCCCCTGCGCAAAGCAAGATGTTCTGCCTTGGTACTGGCTGATGAATTAATAAACAATGAAAAGCCTTCCCTTTTATACTGGATGTCAGCCAGCTCAGTGTCTCGGGTTGATAAATTTAACGAAAACCCAGAGGCCTGCTCTGTTCAATAAATGAGCTTCCTTCAAAATAGAAGCTACCCAGAACCCAGACCCACAAATTCGCTAGTTGTGTTTTCTTTGGGTAACTTTAAACAACCCTTGCTTCAAGCTACAAGAGCCTCACTAATGAGCTGGGTGATGCTTTTAGGGCCTCTTCTCTGAAGGTGAGGGGGCCCTGTTGGCTGGGTCGTGCTGGCCAGTGTCCAGGCTTCTAGAAGCTAACCCCGTCCAGCAGAGGTGAGCTGAGCAGAGGGAGAAGATAGCCCGGGTGCGTCGCACTTCCAAGCCACCTCTAGGTTCATGGTGCCTAATCGCTGTGCTTCTGGCACCCTACCCATCTGTATTACAGTTCACACCTCAAGACACTCCGGTGGAAAGCAACGGCCATCTTTATTCATCAAGTACAATTTTTTTTTTTTTTTTTTTTTTTTTTTTTTTTTTTTTTTGAGACGGAGTTTCGCTCTTGTTACCCAGGCTGGAGTGCAATGGCGCGATCTCGGCTCACCGCAACCTCCGCCTCCTGGGCTCAGGCAATTCTCCTGCCTCAGCCTCCTAAGTAGCTGGGATTACAGGCACGTGCCACCATGCCCAGCTAATTTTTTGTATTTTTAGTAGAGACGGGGTTTCACCATGTTGACCAGGATGGTCTCGATCTCTTGACCTCGTGATCCACCCGCCTCGGCCTCCCAAAGTGCTGGGATTACAGGCTTGAGCCACCGCGCCCGGCCCAAGTACAATTTTTTTTTTCTCTCAAGACAGAGTCTTACTCTGTCACCCAGGCTGGAGTGCAGTGGTGCGATCTAGGCTCTCTGCAACCTCTGTCTCCTGGGTTCAAGCAATTCTCTTGCCTCAGCCTCCCGAGTAACTGGGATTACAGGCACATGCCACCACGCCCAGATAATTTTTGTATTTTTAGTTCAAGATGGGGTTTCACCATTTTGGCCAGGCTGATCTTGAACTCCTGACTTTGTGATCCACCTGCCTTGGCCTCCCAAAGTACTGGGATTACAGGCATGAGCCACTGCTCCCAGGAACCTTTTGTCTTTTTATTCGAACTGTTGATCTGTGGAAAATACTGCTTTTTACACGAGGTATCTAGACAGCAACCTCAGAAGAAAATTATGTGTTTGAAATGCTTTCTTGATGTTTACTTTTCATTTTCTGAGTTGAAAATTACACGGTATTCTTCTAGTCAGGGGTAAGACTCGCTGCAGAGCCTGATGGGAAGTAATACATGGCTTGTGTGTAAACTGGGCTGGCTTTCATGATTTACCCACGTGCCTGGGAGGGGATGCACTGTATTAAACATTTTTTTAACCTAGGGCAGTGTTTTTATGATGCTCAATATTTATTGGCATGAAAAGGAGTTCTGATTTATTTTAAATAGTGAAAGTGACATATAATTGAAGCAGATTTTGCACAAGTCTCAGCTCGTGTCCCTCTTTGTTGTGTCACCGTGACATAGGGACCGGCCCTTGCACTACCTAGTGGTGCTGGCATTGGGAGGGGCGGGGGCTGTGCTCTGGGGAGCATGGCAGGTTGGCAGCGCTCTGGTAACTTCTTGGTGAGGGTGTCAACCTACAGAACGTGAGTGGAAGGACAAGGCCCGCATGTCTACCCTTCCCCTGAAAGCTGTGTCGTTCAGAGGGACTGTGCGGCCTCCTCGTCCCTCATGACTGAGGTGGAGATGCCTGAACTGCAGGGTTTTATGAGAAAATCAGAAACCAGGAGTCACTGCATCAGTGCACTGCCTGTCAGAGGACAGTTCCTATTTGTTTCAATTATTTTCTCATTATAAAATATTATTATTTTCTCATTATTGCTTTCTGCCAGTATTCCATCATTCTGCACCAAGAACATGTAATAGATGTGAGGCTGTATCCTGACACCTGTTTTTACAAAGAATTGTACCGCCTTTCCAGTAGGAAATATTACTGCTACCATTCCGTTTTCTTATGGTAGAAATGTGGCCAGTGCCACCTTGATAGGAAACTATGGAGCCTAATGATCTGAAGCAATCTGTTGCTTTAGAACAGGAAAATAGCACTAGAAATATAATAAAAATCATAGCTTGGATTCATAAGTTATCTTTCAGTGGATGTAGTAAACACAAGTTTGTACCAGGACCTGGCGCGTCACATGATGAGGAAGTCACGGGCTGGACAGGGTGGGTTGGAAACTGTGGGGAGAATGAATGGTGACTCATGTCCCACCGGAAGAGCTTTGTTAGAAGGCTGGAGCCACCTGTGACCTCTGCCTCACCACTTCTAAGTAGAGGTCACCGTGCTGTGCTGTTTGTGTTACTTACCTAGCAGTTGTTGGATGCTAGGAGGGCGAGACCATGATTTCTCTGTCACACACTTGTGGCTGCCTCTCTCACACCGTCGTTTTCCAAGCTGACCTTGATGTTGGTGACAACCTGGGACTGGATTATGGCCTCCTGACTACGGGACCATTGAGTGGTTTTTGGGGGAGCACTCGTGTCTGGGCACTTCCCTCTGAACTTCAGCATGCTGCCAGCGTTATGCCATGATACTCTTTACCCATTGAAAATAATATAAAAATAAATGTCTGAGATTAGTGTTGGCGTGCATGCAGTCAGCAGCCTGTCCCAGATGATCTTTCAGCAGCTCTGCAGACCACTCAGAGAAAAATAATCACATCGAATGACCGCCTTTAAAAATGATGTTTGGGCTGGGCACGGTGGCTCACACCTGTAATCTCAGCACTTTGGGAGGCTGAGGTGGGCAGATCACCGGAGTTCAGGAGTTCAAGACCAGCCTGACCAATATGATGAAACCTCATCTCTACTCAGAATACAAAAATTAGCCAGATGTTGTGGCAGGTACCTGTAATCCCAGTTACTTGGGAGGCTGAGGCAGGAGAATTGCTTGAACCCGGGAGACGGAGGTTGCAGTGAGCTGAGACCATGCCACTGCATTCCAGGCTGGACGTCAGAGTGAGACTCCGTCTGAGGGAAAAAAAAAAAAAAAAAAAAAAAAAAAAAAAAAAAAAAAGATGTTTGGATATTAGATAAAATCCGCAGCTAGTCTGTAGACCTACTGGGAAAAGTGTAGGGAAAGGGTCCATACAGAGCAGATCAGAAGACATTTATATCTTCCCTGTTTGAAGCTGGAGCAGCAGATAAGCTGAATTTTGATGCATTTCTGTGTTTGTCACATGTAACATCTTAAGAGCTCAGTAAAATCCCTCTCCCAGGTGCAATAACCTCATATAAATAGGTGCTCATGGACACTAGTTACTTTCACACACTTCCTTGTGGAATGAGTCCATTTTTGCTAGAGTGAAGTCATGATAGATGATGCCTCTGTTTCTGTGGCTCCCTCCATCTGGGAGAACTGGGGATGCCACCCCATCACCTCTCACCTTTAGTGGGGCCACCTCCACATGCATGGGCCAGTCAAGTGTGCACAGAGACAGGATTGCTGGTTTTGTATTTTTGTTTCTTTGTAGAGACGGGTTTCGCTGGTCTTGAACTCCTGAGTCAGGCAATCCGGCTGCCTTGGCCTCTCTAAGTGCTGGAATTACAGGTGTGAGCCACCATGCCTGGCCTAGGATTGCTTGTTTCAGATGGTGGGCTTTTCTTCCACATCCGGTCAGGTTTTGTGTCCCTAGATTTTATAAAACGGTATAAAGCATTTGTGACTGTCTCTGCATGCAAATGTAAAAGCATGAATGTGAAATTATGATTTATTGTGTTACTTTGTCATGAGGCTTGGGAAAACATCAATGTATTGTATTTTAAAACATTCTAATTTGCGAGGTCCAGGTTTTTACTGCAGTGATAAAACAGTAGCTTGTTTCTAAGCTGGCAGCCCTGTGAGTGGGGTATTGTTGTCATAGTTTCAGCATTACGCTGGGAAGACTGAGCTGGTGATTTAGCACATGCCAAAAACTGAGTCACCACGGCCATTTGGTTGGGGCTGAGGGGTGAGGAGTCTGTAACAATGTCTGATATAATAGTGCTTGGTGCCCTGTATAGCGTCGTCTTTTAAAACAGCAATTCATTATTAACAAGTAAAAATGATCTCAGTTAAATTCCAGTGTTATGAAAGCACAATTATTACCAGAATTGTGAATTATTATTATTATTTTCTTAGAAATAGAGTCTTGCTATGTTGACCAGGCCAGTCTTGAACTCCTGGCCTCAAGCAGTCCTCCCTGTCTTGGTTCCCCAAAGTGCTGGGATTACAGGCCTGAGTGACCACATCCAGCCCAGAATTGTGACTCTTTAGAAAAAAAAAAAATAATGGTCCTATCAATTTACTTCAGCAGTAGAATTTTTTATCAAACGTAACTGCTGGGAAATGATGGCATCATTGCTTTATTTATGGGACCCCCTCCAAATTTATTATGCTGGGGGTGAGGTGTGGTCTTTGCCCGTGTTAGGCAGTCTTCAGGGGATGGGACCAGGCTGCAAGACATGAAGCCCATGCTGGGTGACTGCCCTCTGGAGGGGCCAGGACACTGAAGACCTGTCAGAGCCTACCAGGGGAGAGGGCCCTGGCTCTGACTATTCAGGAGCTGTGCCTCTTTGAAGCTGAGCGAGGCAAAACTTTCCAGGTTTTGAGCTGGGGGTTGAACACTAGATAAAATGTGGCCGGGCAGAGAGGCAGGCGTGGACCGACCGCCAGGAATGGAAGCGCAAGGAGGGAGGAACGCACAGGGCTTCCTAGCACAGTGCGACGCACAGAGCGGACGGACCTGCGGTCCCCTGGAGGAGATGCTGAGGACAGCAGATGGCTTAGACACCTGGGTCTGTGGCTGGAATGCGTGGCTTGGAACCACGGAGGGGTCAGCAGGCAATATGGGAGTTTGGATTTTCCCTGGAAGAACTGGGGAATTGGTCCAAGGCCTTGAGCAGAGGAGCAGCTCACTTACAGAGGAAGGTCGTTCTCCGAATATTAGGCTGATACCGGGTGTGAGGGAAGCCCAGGAAGAAAGAAGGGAGGGTGGGGACCAGCAGGGACAGCCGGCAGGACAGGGTCCAGGCCTGAGACGCGGGGCTTGGCCTTGTCACCCACAGCGTGACTGTGAAGGAAGGGGCAGTGCCGCTGTGCTGTGAGCTCTGCGCAGAGGTGCGGGTGATGGGGGTCCAGGCAGTTCCCCCCACAGAGAAGTCAGAGCATGGGCTGTGAGGCTCCTGCCCAGATAGGAAGGAGGTGCGGGGAGTTGAAGAAGTTCTCTGGAGTATTAGTGCTGAGGGCGCTGCCTGCCCAGAAGCGGATAAAGGGTGACCGTCTTCCGGGGGGCTCTAGTCTCAGAGAGGAGACAGATCTGCCAGGGAGCTGCAGAGGAGGGGAGAGTGGCCCAGGGCAGGACAGGAGGGAGCAGGGGAGGGCTGGCGTCAGAGCAGCAGCCTGCGCCCTGGGCGGTGCGTGTATCTGTGTCCCACTGCCCTCACTCCTCATCTATCTCAGCTTCGGGGTGAGGGTGCTCTTCCCATTTTAACACTGAGGCACGTGGGACACGAGATATTAACATGATGACCAGGGACAGCCAACGGCAGAGTGAGATTCCGTCCCCACATCTGGAGCCCGTGGTCACACAGCCCAGCGCACGCTCCTAACCCAGTCACGTGCAGCTCAGATATCCCTGGAAAGGATCCCAGGGGCCCGGATGAGTTGTGAGTCTGAGCTAGAAGTGGGGAGAGGGGTGGGGAGGGTTTTCCAGAACTGTGAGTGAAAGGAACAAGTCACCTTCTTGGGAGGGTGTGGGTGTCCCCAGAGAAAGTGAATGCGGTGGTGAGCTTAGTCCTCGGGAGGGTGCGAGTGGCCCAGAGAGAGTGAATGCGGTGGTGAGCTTAGTCCTCGGGAGGGTGCGAGTGGCCCAGAGAGAGTGAATGCGGTGGTGAGCTTAGTCCTCGGGAGGGTGCGAGTGGCCCAGAGAGAGTGAATGCGGTGGTGAGCTTAGTCCTCGGGAGGGTGCGAGTGGCCCAGAGAGAGTGAATGCAGTAGTGAGCTTAGTCCTCGGTCCTCACAGGTGGACTGGCAGTGATCACTTCCTCTCCATAGCTCTCCGGAGGGGGCATGCTCCCATTTTGCCCACAAGGACAGCGAGCCTCAGACCGTGGTCCCACGTCACTTGGGTGGTCATGATGGGATGCAGACCCAGGCTGGTAGGAGCACGTGGCTCCTTATAACATGTCACTTGACATGCCGGGCCAGGTATGAGAGCCCTCCACACTTCAATAACCTCAGTTTCAGTCGGGCGTGGTGGCCTACACCTGTAATCCCAGCACTTTGGGAGGCTGAGGTGGATAGGTCACCTGAGGTCAGGAGTTCTAGACCAGCCTGGCCAACATGGTAAAACCCTGTCTCTAGTAAAAACATAGAAATTAGCTGGGTGTGGTGGTGGGTGCCTGTAAATCCCAGCTACCCAGGAGGCTGAGGAAGGAAAATTGCTTGAACCCAGGAGACGGAGGTTGCAGTGAGCTGACACCCGGCCACTGCACTCCAGCCTGGGAGACAGAGTAAGACTGTCTCAAAACAAAAACAAAAACAGAAACAAAAATAAAAAGCAACCTCCTTTTCAATTCTGAAATCCAAGACCAGCATAAGCACATGTGGTAGTGAAATAAGGAAGGCGCAAAGGCAGTAGGCTGGGTCATGGGGGTCAGAGATGCATGCGTGTTTGCACGGCCGTGGAGGCCAGCTCTAGTGGTCTGTGGACTGGTCTGCAGTGAGATGAGTGCGCCACTGAGAGTGAGCATCCGCAGACGTTCCCAGCAGCTTCATGTTATTGCGATATTTAAGTACGTGGTCACTGATGGTGCCTCAGGTAGGGTACAGATGACCTGTCTTATGGAGTCATGGGTTACCCGTGTCACAGATATCTTTTCCTGCATTATGTTTCTCATCCCCCTAGTCGACCTGTATACATCGGTGCCATTCTTGAAGAGGAGGACACGGAGTCTCAGAGAGGTTGAGCAGCTTGCTCAGGGTGACAAGCCACCCCTGTAGCCATGAAGCCTTGCAGAGTCCTCTCCCTTGGCACGGTTTCAGCTCTTGATATGTTTCATTGTTCTCAGAGCAGGGCCAGCCTCTTCCCGGGCCCAGGGCTGCAGCACCCATTCTTCTTAGGAAACACCAACTGGGTTGGAGGAGTCCCAGCGTGCTATGAGTCAGTCCCCCTGGAACCTGGACTGATATGCTAGGGATTATGAACCCTTCAGGCCTTTTGAAACTTGCGACTTCAGGGAAGAAGAGAGACAGATAGGAGAAGATAGGTAAAATTCGATGTCTCTAGCCTCCATTGATTAACCTTCTTTTCTGTTCCAGCAATAGTGAAGCAAAGGATTTGTGTAACTTCTTTGGAATATTGTACTTTCTAAACAGCCAACACTGCACCTCCTGGGCAGTCAGGCAATGGACGCAGCTGCATGTGACTATTGCTGGCTTTCCTGGGTGTCTTAAGCATGTCCAGCTCCAGAGGAGGATGTGTGTGTGTGTGTGTGTGTGTGTGTGTGTGTGTGTGTGTGTGTGTTTATGTGTGCTCTCATGGACTTGGAAGGTAGTGTGACTCATCTTTGGGAGGTGTGCTGTGCAGCCTGTCTGGCCTCAGAGCAGAAAGGCCACCAGCAACACCTCCCCTTGACTTTCCTGGCCTATTGCCATTCGTGGTTGAGGGAAAGCTGTTCACATGGTGCTTCCCTGACTCCATGAAGATTGTGCTCGGGAGATTCTGGGTAGAAAGTATCTTGGGGCGGAGAAGAAAGGAAGAGGAGAGCTGAGGTTCGAGAAGGGGCTTACGTGCTGGGATGAGTGGATTTGACCCCAGAACCTCGATATCATCTGTGCTCAAACAAAGCCACTGCAGGTTTGTTGACAGTTTGGGATGGTGCAGTATCACGCTGGCGATGTGGTTGTTATTAACTACTAAAGTAGGATGGGATTACATGCAGCATGTGGAGTGACAGGGTCCGCAGCGAAAATGGACACATTTGCACCATTTTGCAGCTTTCAGAGTGCCAACATCTGTGTATTCATTTGACACGAGACACACTCACGAGCCTGCTGGGCAAGCATTTCTTTCCCTATTTTTTGGATGGTGAATGGGTCACGTGCCAAGTAAGAGCAGTGTGGAGTGGCCTGCCTTGCTCACACCTTCTTTGTTGCTGGGGTGGAGGGAAATTAGGCCCCATATTTGGAAGAGATTAGTATGAAACATTTGTGGTCATACTTTGCAACTACGATAGGGCAATATAGTCTTGAATGCCTTTTCCCAAAGCAACTTGGTTAAACTCCTAGTGAAGATGCATTAGAAACATGCATTGAGTGGCCCCTGAAGAGGATACTTTTATAATCAAATCCCACTGGTACAAAGTTTTCTAATGGTTGGTTTTTTTATGTACCAAGGTCTGCATGTGGCAGTTTTCTTTATAGAAGTCTGTATTGTTGTTTATATCATGATTTTCAAGGCCAGGCATGGTGGCTTAAGCCTGTAATCCCAGCACTTTGGGAGGCCAAGGTGGGCAGATCAACTGAGGTCAGGAGTTCGAGACCAGCCTGGCCAACATGACAAAATTCTGTCTCTAGTAAAAATGCAAAAAAATAGCTGGGCATGGTGACACGTGCCTGTAATCCCAGCTACTTAGGAGGCTGAGGTAGGAGAGTTGCTTGAACCCAGGAGGCGGAGGTTGCAGTGAGCTGAGATTGTGCCACTGTACTCCAGCCTGGGCAACAGAATGAGACTCCATCTCAAAAAAATAAAAATATAAAAAGATTTTTGGAATGATGAAAATGTAGGTCACCATATTTTGAAAACAACAACAAAAAACTTCAGGTACTGAACAGTGACCACATGCCACAGTTGGGACCGTTCCAGTTAACACTTTGTGTGACTCCTAATAATGCCCATCTCACCTATCACATTACCCTATCTGGGCTGTAAATGTTATGTTCACTCATCCTTGATACTCAGTCTCCCTGCAGAAATATGAGGGCGGGATTCTGCCCTGGTGGGTGTTAACCAGGGATGGGCATCTGAATCACTGAGGAACTTTGGCGCAGAAACATGCCTCAGCTCTTCCCAGAGGCATGCTGCCTGGACCAGCAGGGAGGGGACTCAAAAGAGTGAAGGCGCACATCCAGCCTTAGCTAAAGATGATCCTGCCGGGCACGGTGGCTCACGCCTGTAATCCCAGCACTTTGGGAAGCCGGCGTGGGAGGATCATGAGGTCGAGAGTTTGAGACTAGCTTGGCCAACATGGTGAAACCCCGTTTCTACTAAAAATACGAAAAATTAGCTGAGCATGGTGGCGCGTGCCTGTAATCCCAGCTACTCAGGAGGCTGAGGCAGGAAAATTGCCTGAACCCAGGAGGCGGAGGTTGTGGTGAGCCGAGATCGCGCCATTGCACTCCAGCCTGAGTAACAAGAGCGAAACTCCGTCTCAAAAAAAAAGATGATCCTTTCATTCATCATTCAGTATTACACCCAGCTATCAATTCCTAAAATGTGTATTACTTGAGTTGTTGTTCTAGCTCCCAAGGTGGCCAGCCTGGGAGTTCTATTTAGTTGAAAAGACCTGAATACATGCAGCATGGTCATTTTCCAGTACAAGAATTTCTTCTTCAAGAAATACATGTTTGTGAGGCACTTCACATGGTTTAACACAGTTGCTTTGAAAAAAGGTGGTCCAGCCCTGATTGCAAGCAAGCTCTCAGGCTATACTTAGCTCCTCCCTGTGAGTAATCAGTAACATCAAAACGCTCAAAAATCCTTGCAAGCAAACATCTAGCATGAAACAAAAACTATTTTGTAAAATACTTTCAGAGTCATTTATCTAATTGATTTCCTGCAGTATTGTTTGCTCAGCAAAATAAGTTATCTTGAGTTGTTGATCAAAAAAAGATAGGAAATATTTAACTTGTGTAAAATAATGCTTTGGTTAAAAAGCAAAAACAAAAACAAAAGAATAAAAAAGAAAAAGTAAGAAAGTAAACCCAAACTTAATTTAAAAAAATGAATGTCTTTGTTTAATCAAACGTCTCCCATGTTAGGACAAATTTTAAGTTAAAATCATGTAGGTATGATTGTCTCTCTATTGTTTGTCATATCATTCTCCATATTATGAAGGTTTAAATATGAGGTGATCCATTTTTCTGTTGTAGGATAATTTTAAAATGTATTGCTTTAATTGGCTTATGATTTTTAAAAACTAAGCATTAATTAAAATTCTCCTATGTGTTGGTATTATGGGCTTCCCTGTTTTGACAGATCCCACAATAAGGGACAGATGACTGATCTCTAAAGTCCTTTGCAACAAGTGTTATCATAGAGACATGTGCAAAGTGCTTCATGAACACCCAGAAAACAAGGAGTGGAGCAGTTCGTGCTACTTGTAGGGTGGGGCTAAGTCAGGTTTATTTTTATGAAAGGCCTTCTCAGAAAATCATTTTGCTGAAGCAGTTCTTAAATATAACACTCCTTCCAGACCTAAGCCACAGCCAGGCCAGACGAGCTGTAAATATCTCCAAGATTATCTTACGTAAATAGATGCTTAGGGATTAATTACTCGGTGAGGACTTTTACATTTTCATTGATCGCTTAGGCGGGTAAAGAGGTATGGAGAAGGGCAGACTTCTCTGAGGCTGCCAGGACTTGAAACTTTCCAGAAAGGTTCACAAGAAAGCTGAGGAGATGAGGTTGGCCATAAGCTCTTCGATGACTTTGATGACAGTTATCGGACACGTCATTTATAGGGACCGACAGAAGGCCAGAGGCACAGGACAGTTAACGCAGAATGCGGACTGACGGTGCCGGGTGGGTGTTGTACATCTGCTTGTCTCCAGGATGGCCTGTTTGCTTTGCTGGGAATGTCCCAGCCCTTGCAGGGTAGCTTCTGTCAGTGACAGTTTTGAAAGGATGGGCCTGCATCAGCGACTCTGTGCTTCTCTAGGCATTTGCAAGATTATTTCATTGGTTCCAGTTAGTTGGGCAATTTTTTTTTTTAGAAAAAATTTTAAAAATATATGTTAATTATTATTTTTTAACTCTTAAGTTCTGGGATACATGTGCAGAATGTGCAGTTTTCTTACACTGGTGTACAAGTGATGTGGTGGTTTGCTGCACCCACCAACCTGTCATGTACGTTTCTTTTTGAGCTGGAGTCTTATCCTGTCACCCAGACTAGAGTGCAGTGGTGCAGTCTCGGCTCACTGCAACCTCCACCTCCCGGGTTCAAGTGATTCTCCTGCCTCAGCCTCCTGAGTAGCTGGGATTACCTGCCATCATGCCCAGCTAATTTTTATATTTTTGTAGAGATGGGGTTTCACCATGATGGCTGGGCTGGTCTTGAACTCCTGACTTCAGGTGATCTGCCTGCCTTGGCCTCCCAAAGTGCTGGGATTACAGGCGAGAGCCACGGTGCCTGGCCTGTCATCTAGGTTTTAAGCCCTGCATGCATTAGGTATTTGTCCTAATGCTCTCCCTCCCCTTGCCCCCTACCCCCCACAGGCCTCAGTGTGTATTGTTCCCCTAACGGGTAATATTTTTTAAAATAAACAATTTTGATAACTTTGACCAGGTGATACCAGTAAAACTATAAATTCTCTATAAATGGAGCACAGACCATGTGCAAGGACAATGCTAGGTCTACAGGGGATACAAAAACATGCCTATATTGCTGGACCCCAAGGATGTCATGGTTTAGTTAGAAGCTAGCAATATCAGGTACAGAAAATTATTAAACCTCTACTTAGAATTAAGACTAAAGTAGTTCTGGCCGGGCACCATGGCTCAAGCCTGTAATCCCAGCTCTTTGGGAGGCCGAGGCGGGTGGATCACGAGGTCAAGAGATCGAGACCATCCTGGTCAACATGGTAAAACCC
Organism: Saimiri boliviensis; assembly: GCF_048565385.1. Lineage (NCBI taxonomy): Eukaryota > Metazoa > Chordata > Mammalia > Primates > Cebidae > Saimiri > Saimiri boliviensis. Next base: position 106,694,016 of record NC_133458.1, read on the forward strand.
CATCTCTATTAAAAATACAAAAAAGTAGCTGGGCATGGTGGCACGTGCCTGTAATTCCAGCTACTCAGGAGGCTGAGGCAGGAGAATTGTCTGAACCCAGGAGGCGGAGGTTGCGGTGAGCCGAGATCACGCCATTGCACTCCAGCCTGGGTAACGAGCGAAACTCCGTCTCAAAAAAAAAAAAAAAAAAAAAAAAAAGACTAAAGTAGTTCTTTTTTTTTTTTTTAATTTTAAGATGGAGTTTCACTCTTGTCGCCCAGGCTGGAGTGCAATGGTGCAATCTCGGCTCACTGCAACCTCCACCTTCCAGGTCCAAGTGATTCTCCCACTTCAGCCTCCTGAGTAGCTGGGATCACAGCCGTGTACCACCATGACTGGCTAATTTATTTATTTTTATATTTATTTTTAGTAGAGATGAGGTTTCACCATGTTGGCCAGACTGATCTCAAACTCCTAACCTCAGGTGATCAAAAGTGCTGGGATTACATGTGTGAGACACCACAACCAGATGCTTTTTTCTGAGACAGAGTCTCACTCTGTTGCCCAGGCTGGAGTGCAGTGGCACATCTCAGCTCACTGCAGCCTCCATCTCCCAGGTTCAAGCTATTCTCCTGCCTCAGCCTCCCGAGTAGCTGGAACTATAGGTATGTGCCACCATGCCTGGCTAATTTTTGTATTTTTGGTAGAGATGGGGTTTCACCATGTTGGCCAGGCTGGTCTCGAACTCCTGACCTCAAGTGATCTCCCTGCCTTGACCTCCCAAAGTGCTGGGATTATAGGCATGAGCCACCTTGCCTGGCCTAAAGCAGTTCTTGACCATTGAGAAACTTAGGCAAAGAGCTACAGACTGAATGCCTGTCGCTTATATACTGGGAGCACTGTGCGTGATCCAGCACCCCTTACCAGGCATAGGACGACCTGGGAGCACTGTGCGTGATCCAGCACCCCTTACCAGGCATAGGACGACCTGGGAGCACTGTGCGTGATCCAGCACTCCTTACCAGGCATAGGACGACCTGGGAGCACTGTGTGTGATCCAGCACCCCTTACCAGGCATAGGACGACCTGGGAGCACTGTGTGTAATCCAGCACCCCTTACCAAGTATAGGACGACCTGGGAGCACTGTGCGTGATCCGGTACCCCTTACCAAGCATAGGATGACGTGGGAGCACTGTGTGTGATCCGGTACCCCTTACCAGGCATAGGATGACCTGGGAGCACTGTGCGTGATCCGGTACCCCTTACCAGGCATAGGACGACCTGGGAGCACTGTGCGTGATCCGGTATCCCTTACCAGGCATAGGACGACCTGGGAGTACTGTGTCTGATCCGGTACCCCTTACCAGGTATAGGACGACCTGGGAGCACTGTGCCTGATCCGGTACCCCTTACCAAGTATAGGACGACCTGGGAGCACTGTGCATGATCCAGTACCCCTTACCAGGTATAGGACTACCTGAGAGCACTGTGCCTGATCCAGTACCCCTTACCAGGCATAGGATGACCTGGGAGCACTGTGCGTGATCCAGCACCCCTTCCCAGGCATAGGACGACCTGGGAGCACTGTGCGTGATCCAGCACCCCTTACCAGGCATAGGACGACCTGGGAGCACTGTGCGTGATCCAGCACTCCTTACCAGGCATAGGACGACCTGGGAGCACTGTGTGTGATCCAGCACCCCTTACCAAGCATAGGACGACCTGGGAGCACTGTGTGTAATCCAGCACCCCTTACCAAGTATAGGACGACCTGGGAGCACTGTGAGTGATCCGGTACTCCTTACCAGGCATAGAACGACCTGGGAGCACTGTGCGTGATCCGGTACCCCTTACCAAGCATAGGATGACGTGGGAGCACTGTGCGTGATCCGGTACCCCTTACCAGGCATAGGACGACCTGGGCGCACTGTGCGTGATCCGGTACCCCTTACCAGGCATAGGACGACCTGGGAGCACTGTGCGTGATCCGGTATCCCTTACCAGGCATAGGACGACCTGGGAGTACTGTGTCTGATCCGGTACCCCTTATCAGGTATAGGATGACCTGGGAGCACTGTGCCTGATCCAGTACCCCTTACCAGGTATAGGACGACCTGGGAGCACTGTGCCTGATCCGGTACCCCTTACCAGGTATAGGACGACCTGGGAGCACTGTGCATGATCCAGTACCCCTTACCAGGTATAGGACGACCTGAGAGCACTGTGCCTGATCCAGTACCCCTTACCAGGCATAGGATGACCTGGGAGCACTATGCATGATCCAGCACCCCTTACCAAGTATAGGACGACCTGGGAGCACTATGCGTGATCCAGCACCCCTTACCAAACATAGGACGACCTAGGAGCATTGTGCGTGATCCAGCACCCCTTACCAAGCATAGGACGACCTGGGAGCACTGTGCGTGATCCAGCACCCCTTACCAGGCATAGGATGACGTGGGAGCACTGTGTCTGATCCAGCACTCCTTACCAGGAATAGGACGACCTGGGAGCACTGTGCGTGATCCAGCACTCCTTATCAGGCATAAGATGACCTGGGAGCACTGTGCATGATCCGGTACCCCTTACCAAGCATAGGATGACCTCGGAGCACTGTGCGCGATCTCGTACCCCTTACCAAGTATAGGACGACCTGAGACCACTGTGCCTGATCCAGTACCCCTTACCAAGTATAGGACGACCTGGGAGCACTGTGTGTGATCCAGCACCCCTTACCAAGTGTAGGACTACCTGGGAGCACTGTGCGTTATCCAGCACCCCTTACCAAGCATAGGATGACCTGGGAGCACTGTGCGTGATCCAGCACCCCTTACCAAGCATAGGACGACCTGGGAGCACTGTGCGTGATCCAGCACCCCTTACCAGGCATAGGATGACGTGGGAGCACTGTGCGTGATCCGGTACCCCTTACCAGGCATAGGATGACGTGGGAGCACTGTGCGTGATCCGGTACCCCTTACCAGGCATAGGATGACGTGGGAGCACTGTGAGTGATCCGGTATCCCTTACCAGGCATAGGATGACCTGGGAGTACTGTGCCTGATCCGGTACCCCTTACCAGGTATAGGATGACCTGGGAGCACTGTGCGTGATCCGGTACCCCTTACCAGGCATAGGATGACGTGGGAGCACTGTGCGTGATCCGGTACCCCTTACCAGGCATAGGATGACGTGGGAGCACTGTGCGTGATCCGGTACCCCTTACCAGGCATAGGATGACGTGGGAGCACTGTGTGTGATCCGGTACCCCTTACCAGGCATAGGATGACCTGGGAGCACTGTGCGTGATCCGGTACCCCTTACCAGGCATAGGATGACCTGGGAGCACTGTGCGTGATCCGGTACCCCTTACCAGGCATAGGATGACGTGGGAGCACTGTGCGTGATCCGGTACCCCTTACTAGGCATAGGATGACCTGGGAGCACTGTGCGTGATCCGGTACCCCTTACCAGGCATAGCATGACCTGGGAGTACTGTGCCTGATCCGGTACCCCTTACCAGGTATAGGATGACCTGGGAGCACTGTGAGTGATCCGGTACCCCTTACCAGGCATAGGGTGACGTGGGAGCACTGTGCGTGATCCGGTACCCCTTACCAGGCATAGGATGACGTGGGAGCACTGTGCGTGATCCGGTACCCCTTACCAGGCATAGGATGACGTGGGAGCACTGTGCGTGATCCGGTACCCCTTACCAGGCATAGGATGACGTGGGAGCACTGTGCGTGATCCGGTACCCCTTACCAGGTATAGGACGACCTGGGAGCACTGTGCCTGATCCGGTACCCCTTACCAAGTATAGGACGACCTGGGAGTACTGTGCGTGATCCGGTACCCCTTACCAGGTATAGGACGACCTGGGAGCACTGTGCATGATCTAGTACCCCTTACCAGGTATAGGACGACCTGGGAGCACTGTGCCTGATCCAGCACCCCTTACTGAGCATAGGATGACCTGGGAGCACTGTGCGAGATCCAGCACCGCTTATGGAGCATGGGACGACTTGGGAGAAGTGTATTTGATCCAGCACCTCTTACTAAGCATGGGACGACCTGGGAGCACTGAGCATGATCCAGCACCCTTTACTGAGCGTGGGACAATCTGCCTTGTAGCCAGTGTCTGCTGGTTCTCACTTATGGATGAATTTCTTCTTTTTCCTCTTTGTGATTGAGAGAGTGTACTGTATTTTGGAGCTACTTCATTAGGTATATTTATGTACAATAAACTGTAGGCATACAGTTTGATGAATTTCGATATGTGTGACACCCTTGAAACCATTACACAATTGAGATACAGAAGTTTTTCCTAGCCCTTTGGGAGGCCAAGGTGGGTGGATCACCTGAGGTCAGCAGTTCAAGACCAGCCTGGCCAACATAGCAAAACCTGTCTCTACTAAAAATACAAAAATTAGCCAGGCATGGTGATGCATGCCTAATCCCAGCTACTCAGGAGGCTGAGGAAGGAGAATTGCTTGAACCCAGAAGGCTGAGTTTGCAGTGAGTCAAGATCACGCCACTGCGCTACAGCCCGCGAGACGGGAGCAAGACTCCATCTCACACACAAAAAAAGTTTTTCTTTTGCTGCTCAAAGGTTTCTCGTGCTTCTTTGCAATCCATTCGTCCCTCTCCTGCAGTTTCTTCACTTGGCGTGATGGTTTTTTGGTGTCCCTCTCATGCATCCCTCTTTATTGATGAACAGTGTACCATCATTAAGCTACGACAATTTGTTCTCCTGTCCGTTGACGTTTAGGGAATTTCAGGGTTTTAGCTGTTACAAATAAAGCTACTATGAACAATTCGTTTCTAGTTTTTGTATGGACATATATTCTATTTCTTTGGGGCAGATACCAAAGAGCGGAATAGCTGAGTCACACTGTAGATGTATGTTTAATGTTTTACAAAACTTCAAGGGTTTCTTAGCTGAGAAGTAATTTGGCAAAAACAAAACAAAGCAAACAACTACAACAATGCCAGGCTGTTTTCTAAAGCGATTGTTTCTTCTAGCAGTGGGGGAGAATTAGAGTTGTTTGGTCAGTCTTTAATTTTCACCATTCCAGTGTGTGTGTGAAGTTTACCGATTTTTAAATCTAAACTTTGATTCGGGGCATCACATGTGTTTGGTAAGTTATTGCTTCAATTCTGTCATTGCCTTACTCAAGGGAAAGTGGACTCCTGGCCCCAGGGCAGCAGCAGCCTTGGCTGTGGGGTGCCTTGAACCTATGTGCCCAGACCTGGGGTACATGAGTGTCTCTGGAGGCCCCAGCTGCTCTTTACTCAGGGCTACTCAGCACCTGCAGGGGTTGCAAAGGGTTGGCCTTGAGCAAACCACCAGCCTTGGAAGGATCTTTGCTTTCCAGGCTCTGGAGTATGGAGGGAAGAGAACAAAACGAGGTCCAAGACAGGAGGGACCCTCCACACAGGGCAGTGCTGAGCCTGGTCTCCCTCAGATGTGTTACGAAGCCGCTGGAGGAGAACAGCTACCTAGAAATGCATAAAAATGCCGTTGGCTTCAGCAAATAGAAGGTGTCACTTTCTAAACCTGGCTTAAAGGGGCCATTTAAAGAATATGATTAGATTAGGTTGGTTGAATTAGATTAGATTAAGCTTTTTGCAGCTTCTGAGGAATGTATTTTTTTTTTTTTTTGAGACCGAGTTTCGCTCTTGTTACCCAGGCTGGAGTGCAATGGCGCGATCTCGGCTCACTTCAACCTCTGCCTCCTGGGTTCAGACAATTCTCCTGCCTGAGCCTCCTGAGTAGCTGGGATTACAGGCACACGCCACCATGCCCAGCTACTTTTTTGTATTTTTAGTAGAGACGGGGTTTAACCATGTTGACCAGGATGGTCTCAATCTCTTGACCTCGTGATCCACCCGCCCTCCCAAAGTGCTGGGATTACAGGCGTGAACCACCGCGCCCGGCCAAGGAATGTTTTTAATGTCTTTATCAGTCATATTTAAATAGTACTCATTCTAAATAACCAGATTCTTTAAAACATAGTACCTTTGAAATGGATCACTTTTTATGAGATTTCCTCAAATTCAGTAATCAGCAGTCATTGGTTTGAAGATTCATTTAATTCCATTTAGTGGGCCCCTTAAAATGACAAAACGGACATGGAACATTTCAAATGTACATAACAGCAGAGAACATAGTAAAGAAATTCTGTGGGTCCATTAATGAGCTTTGGCAATTTTTAACACCTCACCAATTCTTCCACTTCTTTTTTATTTTTTTGAGACGAAGTCTCATTCTGTTACCCATGGTGGAGTGCAGTGGCACGATCTTGGCTCATTACAGCCTCTGCCTCCCGGGTTTAAGAGATTCTCCTGCTTCAGCCTCCCAAATAGCTGGGATTACAGGAGCCCTCCACCACGCTCAGCCAATTTTGTGTTTTCAGTAGAGACGGGGTTTCATCATGTTGGTCAGGCTGGTCCCGAACTCCTGACCTCAGGTGACCCACCCACCTCAGCCTCCCAAAATGCTGGGATTACAGGTGTGAGCCACTGCACCCAGGCCCACTTATTTTTATTTTTGGCTTGAGCATTTTAAAGTGAAAGCCCCCCCATTCTACATTTTCCTTTGCAATTATTTCCGTGGTCATTGTGCACTGATAAAGTTGACTTTTTTCATGACCGTCACCTCATTTTCCTGCCTGACAATGATTCCTTACTGACAGCTAATTTCCTGTCCGTACCTAAATTTCCCAGACCGTGTTCAAGGCAACTTTTTACAGTTGTAGTATAATCCTTGCACTGGAACTCCTGGCTGGGACTTTGGAAGATACAGAGGTTGGCCTCAGTGATCTCCTTTCTGGTGACTCTGTAAAGAAGACGTGGCCTTTGCTCTCAGGAAGGAGGGTGAGGGGCAGAGGCAGATTCCATGCAATACAGAGTGGTGTTGCCATAGCAGACCCAGCCCAGAAGGAAGAGTGCACACCTGGGGAGGCCCCTGCTTGAGGGAGTGGCACCAGAGTGCCCACCTGAGGTCAAGGTGTTCACCTTGAGAGGGGAGTGTGCATAGTGGCAGAAAGGAAGCTGGCCTGGGTGTCTGGGGTAGGTGGGATTTTGCATGTTAGTGTTCAGTGTTATTATTTGAGCAGTTTAATTTTCCTGAAGCTCAGAAAGAAGGGTGGAGGCTGAGGTTGTTCGGGAAGCTAGAGAGAAAGTCAGGGCAGTAGGGACCCTGAGAAGGCTTAAGCAGGGTGGGGCAACCCTAAATTTGAGTTTAGAAAGATAGCACACATCTCTTATGCATGCTTTGTCCTGGTATCTGTGTTTATTTAGGGGTAAACTAACTTCTGATTAAGACAAGATTTAAAAGAAGGCTGAGCCAAATCATTTTACAACATAGATAAGCTTTTCCCAACCTGAGTTGTGACAATACAGCTTTCACATTATCACTGCTGGAAAGGATCCTGGTGATCACCTGGCCACACATTCTAGTTTACCTGTTCCTTCAGAACCCATATTCCCCAATGGTTAGCAGTCAGATTTCAAAATAAGGTAAATTAGATGTGGTGGTGGCACACATTGTTCTCTGGTAACCAGTAGCACATAATTCATGCCACTGGCATTGTGATCTGCCCGTTCTGCTGAGTCTCTGTGGTTGGTGCATACATTTGATTGTGTTTGCTCCAGTCCATGTGTCCATCCTGAACAATCATCACCTTTCATTCAGGCTGAAAATATGACCACCCCAATGTTAATGCTGCTCACGGTGGAACATTTTGCTTTGCAGCATCTTAGGGGGATCTCTGTTTTCCTGAATTGCCATTTTTCTCGGTATCTCACTTGTTTTCCCAAGGCCCTCGTATAGGGCTGGCACGCAGGAGGATGAATAAAAATAGAAACAGGAAACCAGGCCAAAGAGAGGCAGAGAGGGGAGAGATATCAGCCATGAAAGCAAATCTGTGTCCCGCAATTGAACGTCAGTTCGGTCTTTATGTTTCTGACAAGCTGGGCAACAGGAAAACAGTAATTTCCATAGTTCTCATTATTGAAAGTAGGACAAGTTGCGTTTCCTCAAAGGAGGCGTCATTGTTCTTGGCACTGAAAGGTAATTACTTGTAGTTGTTTGTTCTGGTCACTGCTGCTCACTTCCATTCTGTGGCTTGCTGCGAGTGTTCACATGTACTTTGGAGACATTGTTAGGGTACCTACTGTGTGCAAGGTACAGAAGTGTTTGAGACTGACACTTATTTCTGGAATGCGGAGAGGTGGCGCTCCAGGAGGGGAGGTAAGCAGGAGAGCCGATGGGCAGGGTGAGCTCATGAGGGCCCTCTGAGCCCGGCTTCCCAGCCAAGCCCCAGTGTAGGCAGCAGAGGAGCCGTGGAAGATCCTCAGCTCCTGTTGAGAAAACAAGCTGTGGCCGCTTTGCAGAGGGCCACACCCTAGTGCAGTGACACGGGATCCAGGGAGGGCTGAAGTGTCAACAGGAGGGCAGTGAGGTCTGTGGCTCTGGGAGCCTAGAGTCACTTGGGAGGTGGCTTAGCAGAGCAGACGATGAGCACACAGAGAGGAGAGGGAAGGACACCAGTAGGTAGAACGGCTTGCAAAATAATCAAATGTTAGATCCATTCCGAATTGTTATAACGCCATTTCAACAAACACTCTTTGGGACAGAATAAGTTAAAAAGAAAACTCTTAAGAAACCATCAGTGGCTGTCCATTGCTCACTGAACCCTGAGTGCCGCATGCGGTGGGCATACTGGGAGGAGACACTGCTGACCTTAGGCTACGCGGGGCTCTGTTCTGTTGTGTCTCCGTGCCATCATTGTGCACAAGTGAAAACAAGATGTGTTGGCCTTGATCTCCTCAGGACTATTTTATATTGTTCTTTACAGTGTTGACCCTGATGTCTCCTTATATTTTTCTTGTTCACATTTTAACAAGGATAGGTTGAGTAAATCAATTAGTTGCATACAATTAAGTAGGTAGAAGAGTTTTCCATGGACATCCATCTTGAAAACTGGTATTTGAATTCAGTTTTTATTTCCCATTTGTATTTTCTAATATATATATATATTTTTCTGAGACTGAGTTTTGCTCTTGTTGCCCTGGCTGGAGTGCAATAGCATGATCTTGGCTCAGTGCAACCTCTGCTTCCTGGGTTTAAGCTATTCTCCTGCCTCAGCCTCCCTAGTAGCTGGGATTACAGGCACCTGCCACCATGCCCAGCTAATTACTGTATTTTTAGTACAGATGGGGTTTTACACTGTTGGTCAGGCTGGTCTTGAACTCCTAACCTTAGGTGGTCAACCGCCTTGGCCTCCCAAAGTGCTGGAATTACAGGCGTGAGTCATCACGACAACTGCATTTGTATTTTTTAAATCTTTTTAAACTAACATAGAGTGCAATTGACATCGTTCATAGTTAACTGAATTTTAACAAGTGCATAGATACCACAATTAGCATACAGACCACTTTCATCACCCCAACACTTTCTTATGTTGTCTTCATAGTCTTCTTGGTAACCACTGATTTGTTCTCCATCACTATAATTCCTTTTTGAGAATACCCTATAAATGGAATTACAGGATGTGTATCATTTTGAACCTAAGCTCTTTGAAACAGCATCTGCCCTTGAGATTTAACTCCTTTCAATCAACTGTCAGCATTTGTTTTTTTGTTTATTTTGAGACAGAGTCTCGCTCTGTAGTCCAATTTTTATGCAGAGTCATATTCCATCATTTGGGTCCACTACTGTTTATTTACCCATCCACCCATTGAAGGACACTGGGTTTCCTCCAGTGTTTTGCGAGTATGAATAGAGTGGTTATAAACATTCGTGTACAGGTGTTTGTGTGAACCTAAAGTTTCATTTCCTTTTTTTTTTTTTTTTTTTTTTTTTTGAGACGGAGTTTCGCTCTTGTTACCCAGGCTGGAGTGCAATGGTGCGATCTCGGCTCACCGCAACCTCCGCCTCCTCAGTTCAGGCAATTCTCCTGCCTCAGCCTCCCGAGTAGCTGGGATTACAGGCACGCGCCACCATGTCCAGCTGATTTTTTGTATTTTTAGTAGAGACGGGCTTTCACCATGTTGACCAGGATGGTCTCGATCTCTTAACCTTGTGATCCACCCGCCTTGGCCTCCCAAAGTGCTGGGATTACAGGCTTGAGCCACTGTGCCTGACCCAAGTTTCATTTCTTTAGGTTAAATACCCAGGAGTGGGAGTGCTGGGTCATAGCTACATGCATGAAGTGTTAAACATTTTAGGAAACTGCCAGATGGTTTTCCAGTACTTGTACTGTTTTGCATTCCCACCAGCAATGCATGAGAGTTCCAATTGCTTTGTATCCTCGTCAGCACTTGATAGTTTCAAGATTGTTTTATTTTAACTATTCTTTTAAGTACATATTAGTATCATATCATGGTTTTTACTTGTATTTACCTGATGGCTAATGATGGCAAAGCTTTATGTGTGTATTTACCATCCGTATGGTTTTTTTTTTGGGTGAAATCTCTTACCTATCTTGTCTTTTGCCTAACTTTTAAAGGGATGTTTTCTTATGTTGTGGGATTGTTTTTTTTTTTTTTAATTTTTTTTTTTTATTTTTCAGCTTTCATTTTGGATTCAGAGAGTTCATATGCAGGTTTGTTATGTGGGTATATTGTGGGATGCTGAGGTTTGGGGAGTGGATGATCCCATTACCCAGGTGGTGAGCATGGTACCCAAGAGGTAGTTTTTCAGGCCATGCTCCCCTCTTCTCCTCCTCAGCTGTAAGGTCCACAGTATCTGTTGTTCCCATCTTGATGCCTATGTGTACTTAGTGTTTAGCTCCCACTTATAAGTAACAACATGCAGTATTTGGTTTTCTGTTCCTGAAATAATTCTCTTAGGATATTTACATCCAGCTGCATCCATGTTGCTGCAAAGGACATTATTTGATTCTTTTTTATGGCTGTGTAATATTCGATGGTATATATGCATCATATTTTTTAAGCCGGTTCACCATTGACGGGCACCTAGATTGATTTCATGTCTTTGCTACTGTGAATAGTGCTGCGATGAACGTATGAGTGGCATGTGTCTTTTGGTAGAATGATTTCTTTCCTTTGGATATATATATCCAGTAATGGGATTGTGCTGTGTTAAAGGGTAATTCTGCCTAAGTTCTTTGAGAAACCTCTAAACTACTTTCCACAGTGGCTGAACTAATTTGCATTCCCATCAACAGTGTATATATTCCCCCCTTCTCCACAGCCTCACCTGCATCTGTTATTTTTTGAATTTTTTTATAATCACCATCCTGACTACTGTGAAAAGGTATCTCATTGTGGTTTTGATTTGCATTTTCTCTGATGATTAGTGATGATGAACTTTTTTTTCATGTTTCTTGGCTATTCTGATGTTTTCTTTTTCTTTCTTTCTTTCTTTTTATTTTTTTGAGGCAGAGTTTTGATCTTATTGCCCAGGCTGGAGGGCAGTGATGTGATCTCAGCTCACCGCAACCTCTGCTTCCCAGGTTCAAGCAATTCTCCTGCCTCAGCCTCCCGAATAAATGAGATTACAGGTGTGTGCTACCATGCCCTGCTAATTTTGTATTTTTAGTAGAGACAGGGTTTCTCCATATTGGTTGGGCTGGTCTTGAACTCCTGACCTTAGTGATTCACCCGCCTCAGCCTCCCAAAGTGCTGGGATTACAGGCATGAACCACCACGCCTGGCCTGGATGTTTTCTTTTAAGAAATGTCTGTTCATGTCCTTCGCCCTTTTTCAAATTAGATTGTTTTTGCTTTTTAATTTTTTTTTTATTTTTAGTTACTTGAAGTTTCTTTATATACTGTGGATGTAGCTCCTAAGTCATATATAATTTGCAAATTTTTTTTCAGTCAGTATCTTGTGTTTTTATTTTTTAGCAGTGTCGTTAGAAGAGTAGAGAATTTTAATGATGAGGAACTACAGCTTTTTTTTTTTTTTTTTGACTTTATATTTTAGACGTGAATTGGATGCCATATCTCGGAACTCTTGCCTAATCCAGGCCATGAATATTTTCTTCTGTGTTTCTTCTAAAGGTTTTATACCTTTACTTTTCCATTTAGATCAGTGGTCCATTTTGAGTTAATTGTTGTATAAGGCATGTGACGTAGGTCAAAGTTCTTCTGCTACTCATCTTCTTTTTCTTTGGCATGGGATATCCAATTGTTATAACGCCGTTTGTTGAAAAGACTGTCTTTTGTCTAATTACTTTTATATCTTCAGCAAAAATCACCTGACCATATTTATGTGGCTCTAGTTCTTGACTGTCTATCTTGTTTAACTGATTTGTAACTGCTGCTTCACCAATATCACACTATCTTGAATCCTGTAGCTTTATAATAAGTCTTGAGGCTATGTGGTGTGATTCCTCCAACACTCTTATTTTTCAAAATTAGTTTGGCTCTTCTCATTTGTTTGCCTTTCCATATACATTTTCACATCAGTTTGTCTATGTCTACAAAAAAAGTCATGCTGGGAATTTGAGATTTTGTTAAATCTGTAAATTAGTTTGAGTCATCTAACCAGCGAATATATATATCTCCATTTTTCTAGGTCTGCTTTGATTTCATTAACCAGTGTTTCTTAGTTCTCAGCATATAAATCTCATCAATGTCAACTAGATTTATACCTGAAGACTTTACTTTTGTGGTGGATGTTTGTAAATGGTATTTAAAAATTTTAATTTTTAATTATGAATTGTTAGCATAGAAACATAATTGATTTTTGTGTGTTGACTTTGTATTCTGTGAACTTGTTTAAACTTTATTAATTCTTTGAGGATTTTTACTTTGTTTTGTTTACAGATTCTTTGGGATTTGCTATGTATGTTTAAAAAAAAGGTGTGGTTTATTTCTCTCGGTCCAAATTTGATGCCTTTTATTTCTTTTTCTCTTCTTCTTATACAGTTTAGATTTCCAGTAAGAAGTTGAATAGAAGTAGTGAGAATGCACATTCTTATCTTGTTCTTGCTCTTAGAAAAAAACATTCAGTCTTTCTTTGTGAAACTTGATATTGGATACGGACTTTTTTATAGCTATATTTTAATAAGCTTAGGAAGTTTCCTTTTATTCCAAATTTGCTGAGACTTGCTGATATTGAATTATGTCAAATGCTTCTCTTTGCTTTGATACACTCACGTGGTTTTTCTTCTTTAAACTGTCAATATGGTGAATTATATTAATTGATTTTCAAATGCAAACCAGCCTTGCATTCCTGAGATTAAATCCCCTTGATTGTGGTGTGTTATTCTTTTTATATATTGCCAGATTCTATTTTCTTGAGGAATTTTGCATCTGTATTCATGAGGGATATTTGTATATAGTTTTCTTGTGATGTGTCTGATAGTATTGGTGTTTTTTCATTTTTTGTTTTTCATCTTAAATCCTTTGTAAAATTGGCTGGTGAAACCAAATGGGTCTAAAAATTTCTTTTTCATAATGTTCATTTTTTTTTTTTTTTGAGACAGAGTCTTGCTCTGTTGCCCAGGCTGGAGTGCATTGGCATGATCTTGGCTCACTGCAACCTCTGCCTCCTGGGTTCAAGCAATTTTCTTGCCTCATCCTCCTGAGTAGCTGGGATTACAGGTGCACACCACCATGCTTGGCTAATTTTTGTATTTTTAGTAGAGATGGGGTTTCACCATGTTGACCAGGCTGGTCTCTATCTCCTGACCTTTTGATCTGCTTGCCTCAGCCTCCCAAAGTGCTGGGTATAAGCATGAGTCACCATGCCTGGCCCAAAATGTTCTTAAACTACAGATTCAAATTTTAAAACAGGTACTTTTAAATTATCTATTTAATCTTTAGTAAGTGTGTGTTGATAGTAGTGATTTTTGAGATATTGATCTGATTCATGTAAAGTTGCTGAATTTATATGTGTAGATGTGTTCATAGCATTCCCTTATTATTACTGTATTGTTTTTGGTCTCTGTAGCGATGACATCTTCTTTTTCATCCCTCATGTTAGTCATTAGTGTCTTCTCTCTTCTTTGTCATTCTTCTTATAGATTTCTCAGATTTATCATTTAAAAAACTTAATGTGTTCTTTTCTTTTATTGCCTATTTTTCTCTTTCACCAATTTCCTTGTATATGATTTGGGTTTGTTTTACTCTCCTTTTTCAAATTCTGATTTAAATGGAAGTTTAAGTGATTGGTTTGAGAACTTTTCCTCTCTAATATAAGCAGTTAGTGTTGTACATTTCCTTCTAAGCACTTTTTTATCACCCCACCAATGATGATTTTTAAAAACTGTATGCTCAAGTCCCACAGAATTCTCTTTCTCCATGCCTTATGTAGCAGTATATTATGACATTTCTAAATGCTTATGGATTTTATGGTTATTTTTGTTATTGATCTCTGGTCTAATTTCAGTATGGTTAGAGATCATACTTTTGTATGCTTTTAATTTTATTTTTGTTTTCATATTTGATAAGGTTTGTTTTATGTCCCAGGAAATTGTCTGTCTTGATTAGCATTCTGTTTGCTGGAGAAAACAATGTGTTTTCTGGTATAGTTGAGTAGAATTCTAGTAATTTCAATTAAATCAAATTGGTTGATGGTATTTGTGAGTTTCTCTGTATCCTTGTTGATTTTCTGGGTATGAGTTGTACTGATTTCTAAGAGAGTAGTAGTGTCTCAAAAATTAATTGTGGGTTTATCTATTTCAAAGCTTCATTGTCAGGTGTATTGAAGTTTATTGTAATATCTTCTTGTTGAATTGACTCTTTTATGTAATGTCCCTCTTTATCCCTGATAAATTTTTTTGATTTGTCTGGTGTCTCTACATTGATATTATTATAACCATTCCAGCTTTCTTTTGAGTAATATTTGTATGGTAAGTTTTTTTCCATCAGTTTACGTATAACTACCTACATAATCATATTTAAAGTGAATTTTTGAAGACAGCATACAGTTAAATAATCGCTGTCTTTTAGTCGGCTTGTCTAGAACATTTATGTTAATTACATTAAACTATTACATTACATCAAATCATTTGCATAAGTTAAGGATAATGGCCTGTCATTTCTACTGATATTTTTGGATTTAAATCAACCATTTAACTATTTTTTTCTTTGTTGCATGACTTACATTCTTGTTTCTTCTTTCCAGTCTTTGACTTATTTGAGATTTTTTAGTACCTTATTTTATCTATGGGGATTTTTAGTATATTCCTTTGTTTATTTTTATGAGCTTTCTAGGGATTAAAATAATCAAATTTCTCACAGTCTCCTTAGAATCAGTATTTTACCATTCATGTGGAATCTAATTTATTATTACATAGGTATCCTCCATGGTTATGTGTTATGTCTACATTTTAAAGAACTCAAAAAAGAATTATGTATTGTACTAGATGTCTAGCATTTCTGTTCTTCCTCATGTTCCAAGTTTTTTTTTATACTATTTCTATTCTGTCTGAAGAACTTACTTTCACAATTATTCTAGAATAGTCCTGCTGGCAGTGCATTCTTTTTGCCTTCATTTGAGAATATCTTTGTTTCACCATTATACTTGAAGGATATATTTACTGGATATAGTAACATGGGTTTACAGTTGTTGGTTTTTTTTTCCTCTCAGTACTTTAAAAATCTTTTCTACTTCATTCTAGCCATTGTAGTTTTTATCATCATTCAGATGATTTCCATTTAAGAAATGTGGCTTTTCTCTGGTGATTCTCAAGGTTTTTTCCTTTTTTTTAGTTTTAAGCACTTTGAAAATATTGTCCCAGTGTGTGAATTTTTTTTTTTTTTTTTTTTTTTTTTTTTTTTTTTTTTTGTACTCATCCTGTATAGGCTTTGCTAGACTACTTGAGTCTGTTTTCTCTTGGGAAGCTTTGTCAAATTTGAAGTTTTCTGTTACTTCAAGTTTGTGAAATATTTTTTGTGTACCACATTATTTTTCCTTCCTTTCTAGGACCCCAATGACATGAAAATTAGACCTGTTAGTATTGCCCCATAGGTTGCTATGCCTGTTCATTTTTCCAGCCCTTTCTCTTTATGTTGTTCAGATGAGATGGTTTCTGTTGACATGTATGCAGAATCAGCGAGTCTGCTGTTGAGCCCATCCCTTGAGTTTTTCATTTTAATTATTATATTTTCAAATCTAAAATTTTATTTGGTTTCTTCTTTATATCTTCTATTTCTTTGCCAAGACTTACTAAGTTTTCCTCCATTTCAAGAGTGCTTGTCCTTACTTAGAGCATTTTTAAAACAGTTGCTTTATACGCTTTGTCAGACAGTAGTATGTGGGTCATCTTGTTATGACATCCACTGGTTGTCTTTCCCAAAGGAGTTGAGATTTTCCTGGTTCCTTGTATGATGACTAAACTTGTATTATTTCCTAGACATTTTGAATATTTCATTGTGACACTCTTGGCTCTTATTTAAAGCTTATGGAGAATGTTGACATATATATATGTATATTTAAATCTGGCAATTGACCCAGTGGGTTTATGTTTAAATTTCTGCTGAGCCCTTTGTGCTTGTCATTTCAATGGTAGTTCGGTTTGTAAAGCCTTTACAGTGCTATTCAGATCTTCTCATGTTTGTGCGACCAGTGGTGAGTCTGGGACCTGAAGTGGTGGTCTGTTCTGTTCCTAAAGCCACCAAGGGTCAGATCCATACATGTGCAGTTTGGGGACACACCCAGGAGTTCAGAAATGACTTCATGTTGTTCCTCTCTCTCCAAAGTCTGTCAGTGCTTTCTTCTTCCCTAGACCTTTCTTCTCCGTGCTCTAGCTAGAAAACTAGGGCTTTATTTACCCTGCTTTGCTGCATATTTCCTGGGACTCCACCTACTTATGGGTCAAAGCAGCAGCAGAACAGAGAGAGGAGGAGAAAAGCTGTGGGATTTACTCCACCCTCTTGGCACCACAGCTCCTCTGACGCGAGAAAGAGTTTTCTTCTTCTTGTGTTTTAAGCTTTGCGAGTCCCTGTGCTGCCACTGTTGCTGTCACCCAGTCTGCCACCCCGGGACTGCTTGTGGACTGGGGCTCACAGGAGCAGAGAGATTAGTGTAAGAGAGAGTCCTCCCTCCTCATTAAACGTTAGGGGACTCATTTCCTTCTCTTTGACCCAGCACTAGAGAGTTTCTCTTGTAGCTGTGTCTGTCTAAGCCATTCCCCACTGCCTAGGTTTCAGGCTGCATTGAATCCAGGATTAGAAAAAAAAAAAAAATGTTCAACTGAGCATTGGTTTAATGGTATTTTGAATTCTGATCTTCAGTCTCAACTTCTCAGAATTGTCAAATAGCTATTCCTTGCATTCTGGCTGGATTTTATTGCTGCTGTATATGAGGAAGAGAGGGCAGAGTATGTTATTCCATCTAAATGGTTTGTCTTATAAAATCCATGTGCCTGTTGCATTCAGGCAATGGGATATTACTCAATGCTAAAAAGAAATGAGGTACCAAAACCGTGGAAAGACATGGAGAAACCTTAAATGCATATTACCAAGTGGAAGAAGCCAGTTTGAAAAGGCTACATGCTGTATGATTCCAACTCTGTGACATTCTGGAAAAGGCAAGAAAAGATCAGTGTTTGCTGTTGCCAGGGCTTGGGAGGGGGAACGGGCAGGAAAAGAGAAGTTTTAGGGAAATGAAACTACTGCGTATGATACTATGATGATGGATACATGTCATTGTATGTTTGTCCTAACACACAGAATGTGCGACACCATAGGTGAACCTTAATGTAGGATGTGGTCTCTGGGTGAGAGTGCTGTGTCCACGGAGCGTCATCAGTGGCAACAGATATGCCAGTCTGGCAGGGTGTGGGTGGTGGAGGACGCTCTGCGTGTGTAAGGTCAGAGGGCATTTGGGCAGTCTCTGCACCTCTCTCTCAACTTTGCTGTGAACTTAAAACTGCTAAAAGAAAGAAGTCTGTTTTAGAAAAATCTGCCGGTGATCTCACGTTAAAATAATTGGAGAACCTGGTGAATATAGTTGAAAATTTCAGGTGATTTATTTAATAAAAAAGAGGAAACAAAATTACCAAAGAAAGTACAGCGCATGTTGGAAGTACATGCAGTAAATGCCACCCATTCCCTTTACTCTGTAGTAGTTAGGGTGTGGCTTTTAATTAGCTTCTTTCATTCATTTTGGGATTATGTCCCTTATGGCCAGAGATTGAGTAGATACTTTGAAAGACGCTGAAACTTTATGATGAATTTAAAATGTGTGCCACGCCTTTCCCAGGCAGCCTCCCTGTGTATCACTGGGTTTTTAGAAAGCTAAACCATAGGATTACTCACACAAAGTGCGGGACTAGTACACAGGGCGGAGCCTGTCGGTAATTTGAGTATGACAACAGCTGTATCACTCTGTACAGGAGCACAAGTGTCTTGGGAGAAGAGCATTTCCCCGGCCGCCTGTCGCCTGCTGCGTGGGTGCTGCTATTAGTCACAGTGTGCAGTGTGCTGAGCGTGTTTAGTAGTTTTGCTCTTCCTGTAATTGACAATTATCTCCAAATTGAAATCATCTGGAAAAGCAGATGTCGCACATTGGGGGATTTTAATTTTCTTGTTCTCTAGATGATTGCTGTCATTTTCATATTGTTATAAAGTTTGCTCTTGTTTTTGCTTTTGGTAGAAGCACACATTGAAGGCACTGGTCTATCACCGCGTGGATTTGGAGGCTTGAGTCTCCTGTCTGAGGAGTCACTGGCCCTCAATGGGTGCAGTGGCTCATGCCTGTAATCCCAGCACTTTGGGAGGCCGAGGAGGGTGGATCACCTGAGGTGAAGAGTTTAAGACCAGCCTGGCCAACGTGGTGAAACCCCATCTCTACTGAAAATACAAAATTAGCTGGGCACGGTGGTATATGCCTGTAATCCCAGCTGCTCTGGAGGCTGAGGCAGGAGAATCGCTTACAACCCGGAAGGCGAAGGTTGCAGTGAGCTGAGACCCCGCTGTTGCACTCCAGCCTAGGCGACAGAGCGAGACTCTGTTTTTTTTTTTTTTTTTTTTTTTTTTTTAAAAAAAAAAAGAACCTGTCTAAATATAGCACACTTGTCTCCCTGGGTGGCTGGGAGGAGGGGCCTGCATGACCGTAGATGGGGGTACCCTGTCCACCTGGCTCTGGGCTCTCACTGAGCATGCTCTTCCTCAGGACGGCTTCTCAATTCAGCTAATCTCTGGATCAGATTCACCCTGTTTGGTGTGCGTGTGTGTGGGAGTCTCTATGAATATGGAGCTTCTAAATTTATTTATCATTTGATACGGGTATTGCGTTCTAGTATTTGCAGAGCTGGCACTCAACGCTGGCCGCTGTGTTTTCAGTTCAGAGATATGATTGTATTTGAGACGTCCCCAGGCGCCAGCTGCTGATTTGATGTGTCCCTCTGCTGCACTTCACGCAGGCACAGAGAAGAGATCAGTAAATGACGAAATGGATCTGCCCTGTGATGTTGACACATATGTCTCCTCTCACTTCCTGGTTCCTCAGAGGCAGCTTGAGAATACTGCTGGGTGATCAGAAAGTATTTAGAGAGTCCGGGCTGCAAGTGACATTACCTGTCTGCCCATCTGCTGTGTCTCTGGAGAGTTCTTACTGGGCCCTGTGCTCCCTCTTTCACAGTGCTGTGCCGTGTTGGATGTAGGGATGGCGTTGTGACCACCTCCCTATCTGGTGGTTGAGAAACTGCAGTGGGTAGAGGGTTCCGCCCTTGGATCTCTTAGTAGTCCCTCCATCCCTGCTTCTAGCCCCCCATCCAGCGTGCTGTTTGTTAGTATTTATATACACACCGTGAATTAGCCCAAAGTCAGGTGAGCAGCATGAGGGCACCGGCTCTTGTTACCTGTGAGCTGAAATCAGACAGAAACCTCCTCGTCATCAGTGTGTGCTCAATTGTCCTGTCTTCAATTTTTAAAGATAGATTTTTTAACTTTTATTTTGAAATAATAGAATTCCCACATCGTCTTCACCTAGTTGCCGCAGATGTTGACAGGTGCGTTTGTTCTGTTCTGTCTCTTCTTCCCTCACATGCACGTGGGTGTATTCACATGTGTGCACATGCACATACACACACATGCGCACACACATGCATTCCTCTCTCAGAGCAAGGCACACATATTCATGGGCTCGCCCTCAGGCTTCCGTGAGAGCAGACCTAGCCCATTTTGACTTAGTTGGACATTGGCTTGGGTCCCTGTGCATGTGTGGCCTGATGGAAGCAGGGAAGGCCTTGTCTCCTGTGCTTGACATTGAGCATCCCTGGCCTGGCTCTGGGAAGGATGCCCGGCCTGTGGTCCTGCCCTCCAGGTGCTGCTTTGGCAGAGGTTGATGACGGAGCCTCAGTGGAGCTGATATGAGGATGGGAGGGCTGTAGCGTTGCGTCCTGGCCCTCACCATCTGTGTGTTCACTGCTTCCAGATGCATCTCCTGTTTTGTGCTGTCCTCTCCTACGTAACACAACTCTTACCTGGTCAAATCTTAGGAGCCTGAGCTGGCTCCTCTGCCTTGTATGGCAAAAGCTACCTCTGAACCCTTCCCTTTCTGGCCTCAGGCCCCCTTAAGGGCCAGCCAGCACCAGCATCCAGCTTTCCAGAATGCCCTTGGGTTTTCCTCCCGCCGCCTGGAGGTGTCTTCCTTCTTACCTGCCTGCTCACTCTGCAAGGCCCACTCACATCTCCGCTCTGCCCCACACAGCCGCAGCTCCCAGCCCATCCGTCTCAGCCCTGGCAGTGTTTACTGCAGGGAGTGGCTTGTGTCTGTGTCTCCTTTCATCCTCCATTCTTTGTGCACACCCTGGCGACTTGGAGGCGTTCCTTAAAGCTTGCGGAAGGTTTGAACGATAAATGACAAGGACTGGTGTGAGCAGGTGGGAAGGAAAGGCTGGAAAAGCAAGAAAGCCCACAGTGGAGAGGGCCTGTGGCTGGCAAGGCCACCTGCGTGCAGTCCCTGAGCGCGGCCCGTCCCTGTTCCGAGGAGCTTCCACAGAGTGACTCCTTTCCTAGAAGCTCGGGTCACATTCACCTTTCCCAGAAGGAACCACAGGGCAGGGCTCCCAGTAAGCCACAGCGGGACCCACGTTCCGTAGCTCTTTACTGCCACGACAGTCCCCAGCGTCTCTGGAACCGTTACTCATGGATTAAGGAATGTCTGAGCACAGCTTCAAAGTGTGCTCTGCATGGGTGTTGTCACCCAGCCCAGATCTGTGAATGTCAATTAAAATGGATTCCGTAGGATCCAGGAGTTACTGGAAACAAAAGAAGTTGCATTGGTCCCAGAGCCTAAGTGCACAGCCTCATTTATGAGCTTGATGCCCATTTCTTCAAAGGATTCTTCCCCCAGTGTTTATCGCAGTTGCCTGTGTTTGGAAAAGCCAAAGGGCGTTTGTAGGAAAAAGGACAAGGCTCATTTCCATTGAAGAGTAAACACAAGGAAGATAAGAGTTCTTTATTAAAACAGACAACATCACAAAACCTAGCAGAGCAGGTCAGAGGAAAAGAAAACAAGCAGGGGAGAGAGGGACCAAAGCCCCTGGTCAGGCTGTGAAAACGTTCTCATTAGTCAGCATGGAGACAGGGCCTGGACTTTCCACCACGAGGAGAAGGTGGAATCTCCAGCCTTCTGGGTGCTCTGTGTTTTCACCTTTGCTGGGACAGGCCTGCTGGGCGGGCTGCATGCGGGGCTCACAAGAGCACTCGTGGCTCGTGGTGGCTGGTGGAGGTGGCGGCAGCTGATGCCAGTGATGGTGGTGGTGGTGGCTGGCAGAGCTGGAGCTCACTGTTGCTGGGGGCGCCTTGAGGGATATTTGGAGAACCCCCCTCCCCGATCTACTTGCATGGGCAGTGGTGACCACACGTGGCTGTGAAGCCGGGACCACGGAAGAGCCAGGCCCTGTGAGACATAACTGGAGGCACTGGTTCCCCAACAATCAAAAACAAATCCTAATTGTAAAAAGAGAGTGCTGAACCTTGTGACGGAAGTTTCTTCAATTTCACACAGTATTACTGGCGGAGGGGGAAAACCAGGAGGGTGGAGAGGACTTGTGCCTCCAAATTTGGGTACAAATTCAGCCTTGTTCTTGCCTTTCCCTTGGGTCCTTTGCAGGAGGTCAGCCTGGATACTGTGCAGCTGGCCCCTCCACAGCCAGACGTTGGGTCTGTCCCCTCCAGCCTGCAGGGGTGACCCCTCTCTCTCGTGTGCCTAGAGCAGAACAAACATGGGGCTGCTTCGTGTGTATCCCTTACCTGTCCTGAGCCTCTCCCGTTTTCTTCAGCCCAGCCTTTGTTGCTTCTCAGTGCTCTGTCTCCCTGGAAGATAAGGGGGTTCAGGCAGCAAAGAGCTGAAATGCAGGGCCAGATGATTTGTATTTTAATTTGTTAATATTGGTGTTTCCCACTTCAGGCAAAAGCCGTGTACATAAAAATGCAGACCTAAAAATCAAGTCAAATGATTTTTTTTTTTTTTTTTTTTTTAAAGATGGGGTTTCTCCATGATGGCCAGGCTGGTCTTGAACTCCTGACCTCAGATGATCCACCCACCTTGGCCTCCCAAAGTGCTAGGATTATAGGTGTGAGCCACCGCGCCCGGCAAGTCAGATGATTTCTGTCAGAGAATTCTTTTTACTGAAAGTATCTCAGATTCCCAAATGCTGATCTTCTATCTTAAATTTTAAAACATGACTGGTTTACAAAAATTAAGACTTACACTGGTGTTTTCTAGAATATGTCTGTTCTACAAGGCATGACATCCCTGAGCTTAGAGTTTTTATATGAAAGTCAATTGCTGAATGAAAATCCTCCGCTGCACAAATAGGAAAGGACATTTTGAGCCTCGCACAAAAGTGTGCTCGATGATGGGTAGAGTATTGCAGCGGAGCTGTTGAGGCTCAGCCCTCTGTAGTAAAGTCACTGCATCTTTGAAAAACTGGTCTTCTCTGCCCAGTGCCAGATATCCACTCTGTGTGGTACAGTTCTTTCCCTCTTTCATGGATAACGGATGGTCATCTTGGCTGATTTGTTTGAAAGCAGAGACGGCCAGGTGTGGTGGCTCATGCCTGCAATCCCAGCACTTTGGGAGGCCGAGGCAGGCGGATCATGAGGTCAAGAGATCGAGACCCTCCTGCCCAAAGTGGTGAAACCTTGTCTCTATTAAAAATAGAAAAATTAGCTGCATGGTGGCATGCGCCTGTAGTCCCAGTTACTTGGGAGGCTGAAGCAGAAGAATTGCTTGAACCTGGGAGGTGGAGGTTGCAGTGAGCTGAGATTGCGCCACTGCACTCCAGCCTAGCGCCTGGCGACAGAGCAAGACTCTGTCTCAACAAAGGAAAGCAAAGATGAAGAAGTGGAATGCAGTCAGGAGCCCGTTGTGTGGATGGGGCAGGCAGATAAAGAGGAGCTCACGTAGACCTGCCACAGGACCATGCTGGGGAGGACACATTCAAGATGGTGCCAGTGGTACAGTCAGCACTGGGGGACAACGGGCAGAGGGCTGCTCTTCTCCTGCAAGCAAGGAGGGCTGTGTGCAGTGTGTTTGGGAGGGAAGGCATTGGTTGCAGCAAGGCTGGGTGTGTTTGAAGTGCTGTGTGTGGACAGTGCCAGGAGTGAAGCTGGAGGCGGCCCATGCAATGCATGGGTGGCAGCTGCAGGTCCAGTGCTGGCGAAGGCGGGCAAGGGCCCTGCTCAAGGCACGGACTGGGGGCAGCTGTGAGCGCGCTGGTTTTTGAGGCTTCGATCTCCTGTGATCTAAGGAGAGCATTACGGGGAAGGGAGGAGAGCCCAGAACAGATGACTGAGGAAGATCACATTTGATGGGTGAGGGGGACCCAGCTCCTCCAGGAGGAGTGGGTGTCACCAGAAAAAAGAGCACGGGGTCCATGGACTGTGGCGGTTTGATGGCACTTTAAAATATAAACACTTAAAATAGGTTTTATGAGGTGTTGGCATTCCCAGACCACTGAAGTGTTTAAGTATTTTGGGAATTGTATTTAATTATTGAACAATTTAGGCAAGTTAGCTATTTTCAAATAGGTAAAATTAGTTTGTCTCTCTGGAAGAACTTGTCATTCATTTTTAGAATCTTGAGTTTTAAATGCCAGATAGATCCAGCCGCTATAAATATGCTGCAGATGTAGCTGCCCAGTCACTTAGACAGGCAAGAGCTGCTTATTGAGGGAGGAATTTTCAGTCTAACAGCAGAAGAAAGTGTCAGAAGGTAAGTCAGCTTCAAGCCTTCCTCCCCTGATGTCAGTGATGATTTCCTTAGGAATGTCACTGCAGATGTGGGTTTGTTTGTTGTTGTTTTCTTTTGGTAAATGAGGAATTTTAGATAGTGGTAGCTGCTGTTTGCACCACGTACCTTTGTAACAAGCCAGAATATACATTACAAATTCATGGCTGGGCCCACTGGCTCATGCCTGTAATCCCAGCACTTTGGGAGGTGGAGGCGGGCAGATCACTTGAGGTCAGGAGTTCTAGACCAGGCAGGTTAACATCATAAAACCCTGTCTCTACTAAAAATACAAAAATTAGCCAGGTGTGGGAGTACATGCTTGTAATCCCAGCTACTAGGGAGGCCGAGGCAGGAGAATTGCTTGAATCCAGGGAGCAGAGGTTGCAGTGAGCTGAGATCGTGCTGCTGTACTCTGGCCTGGATGACAGGGCAAGACTCCATTTCAAAAAAGAAAAAAAATTCACGAAGTGTGCAGCTTAATATTTTGAGGCAACTTTTCTTTTCTTTTTTTCTTTTTTTTTGAGACAGAGTCTCACTCTGTCACCCAGGCTAGAGTGTAGTGGCATGATCTGGGCTCACTGTAACCTCTGTCTCTCGGGTTCAAGCAATTCTCCGGACTCATCCTACTGAGTAGCTGGGATTAACAGGCATGCACCACGATACCTGTCTAATTTTTGTATTTTTAGTGGAGATGGAGTTGTGTTATGTTGGCTAGGCCGGTCTTGAAATCCTGACCTCAAGTGATCTGCCTGCTTCAGCCTCCCAAAGTGTTAAGATTGCAGGTGTGAGCCACCATGCCAGACCTTGAGGTGATGTTTCAATGGCCTTTTATTTGACTTTCATTCCTAAAGAAGAGAATATTGTTTTTGTTGTTGTCTTTGGTATTGTTTCACAGACAAAAACTCAAACATAAAGAGGGGGAGAAGTGACTGGGCCTTTATAATACTAACTTTACCTGCAGGCAAGAGCAGAATTGTGACCCTGAAGTCTTAGCCCACTGGCTTGTCTGGGCTTTAATTCAGACATGTGGAGAGTCCCAAAGTGCAGGTGTTGGTGTGAAAATGCCAGAAAAACATCATCTGGGCAAACACCTCAGGCCCTGTGTGTCCAACTTGTGCATTCCTTTGCCTCTGAGTGTTTCAGAGGTCTGAGCACAATTTTACTGATATTTTCAGATCTAGATTGGAACTTGGAAGAGCTGTGGATTAGTCTTTCCTAAGCGTGCATGTTCTCAATAATCTCAATTTTCTTTTTTAAAGCTCCAAAATGACTTGATTTTCTTCTTGTGTCACCCATGGTGGAGTGTTAAATAGGGAGATAAATATTGATGATTCTTTGAATTTTAACTATTTTGTAGTTCTGGCTTCCCTGGAGTGAAAATGATAGAGTAGTTGACGAGGATGCCATCTTGGAATCAGACTGCCTGGGACGAAACATACACTATGAGTTGTGAGACCTTGCCAGGTTACTAAAACCCAAGCTCAATTTTATCATCTGCAAAATGGGGATAAAATCTAGCCTGCTGAAAAACATCAGACCTTGAGTGGGGCGTACTTACATGAAACAGCAGGGAGCGGAGGGAACTGAAGCTCGCAATAGCGGAGACCATTTATGTGCCCTGATTGTGATCACTTAGTTAAATGAGTGAGTTTAAAATGTTAAATGCTTAAAAAATATGCATTTATATGTATTCAGCAATATTTTGATAGAGGGCCGTGTCTAGAATTCACTGTTTCAGTTTGTGTATGTATGTATGTTTGTATGTATGTATGTTTGTATTTTCAGACAGAGTCTTGCTGTCACCCAGACTGTCGTACAGTGTCACCATCTTGGCTCACTGCAGCCTCTGCCTCCCGAGTTCAAGCGATTCTCCCATGTCAGCCTCCCGAGTAGCTAGGACTACAGGTGCACACCACTATGCCTGGATGATTTTTGTATTTTTCATAGAGATGGGATTTGACCATCTTGGCCAGGCTGGTCTAGAACTCATGACTGCAAGTCTCCTGAACTCCTGCCTTGGTCTCCCACAGTGCTGAGATTACAAGCATGAGTCACTGCATCTAGCTGGTGTCCGTTTCTTTAAAGCCAACTAAGAGCGTACAAATAATTCTGATTAAAATCTAAGTGCAGAATCCTGGAACTGATGACATTTTTTCCCTCCTCAGTCTTTTTCAGTTGTCTCCCTATCACCTAAGTAAACTTTTATCCATTTACTCTTTTTTTTAAGCAACTCACCTTAGTTTTTCTTAAATATTTAATATAAAGTTTAGTGAGAATCATGCTCTGCTTTCTCTGTGCACCCATTACCTTCTGGAAAATTAACTAGTGGGATTAAAGCAGTTAATTATGACTGGCATAAGCAGTTTGGGGATAGTGCAGTCACCTCCTAGTGAGAATATCCCCAAACTGGCGGGAACAGAAATGATCGGGCTTGCTAAGGAGTAGCCCACCAGCTCCAAGGACCAGCCAGTAGGTTTTGCAGAAAGCAATGAGGAGAGCGTGCCGTGAAGTGCTACACTGAGCAGGAGTCGGTCTAGGCCCAGGTTCAGGAGATCAGGGTGTGCCCTGCAAGCTTTCCTGCTTCATCCTGCGGGTTAGGAGTCAGCAGATAGTTTCAGCTTTGTGGGCCCTGTGTGTCTGGTGATGACTCAACCCTGCCATTATATGGAGACAGCAGCCATGGGCAGGTGACGCTCACTGAGGCTGGTGAGGCGATGCACAGACTCCCCAGCGTGGAGATGGCCCAGGCCTGGTGGCCTATCCTAGGCGTTCCTGGGAATAGCAGGGTCTATGTGGACCCTAAAGGATTAAGAAAACTCAGGATGAGGCAGAGGACGAAGACTGGCCTGTCCACACTCTTTAGCTCCTGAACCCTGTACTCTCTGTATAGGAACAATTAAATTAAACAAAAACAAGTGAATAGTTCAGTACTATGTGCTGGGAACAAATATACATGCTTGCAGGTTTCTCAAATCTGATTTCTTGTTTTTTGTTTTTGTTTTTTTTTTTTTATTTTTGGTTGAATAATAAAATGTATTTTAGGCACATAGTAATTATTGAGTAGATTACCATCAAGTTAATTTTGACAAAAAAGACCTTTGAGTCTTTCAGAGCTCTTTTTTTTT
The DNA here is from genome assembly GCF_048565385.1 of Saimiri boliviensis. NCBI lineage: Eukaryota > Metazoa > Chordata > Mammalia > Primates > Cebidae > Saimiri > Saimiri boliviensis. The sequence continues at coordinate 106,721,292 of NC_133458.1, forward strand.
TTTTTTTTTTTTTTTTTTTTTAAGATGGGGTTTCACTGTGTTGGTCAGGCTGGTCTTGAACTCCCAAACTCAGGTGATCTGCCTGCCTTGGCATCCAAAGTGCTTGGATTACAGGCGTGAGCCACCATGCCCGGCCTCAGAGCTCTTTTCAAGTAACTTTAGTTTCCATATTTATTCTTTCCCCTTTTAGCACCTCTGTTTTCTCTAGAAATATTCTGCCTTTAAACTCCAATCTCAAGGTAGCATCTGATGATGGTGATTAAATTTATGTCATCTCTCTCAGGAGTATTTGTATTTGTATTATCTGTTTATCCAATGAAAATCATTGTCTCTTTTAAAAATGACTTAAGTGTAAGAAGCCAGATGTTTTTGTCTTCTGCCAAAATTCACCCTGCAATCCCTTACCCTGTCTTCCCCACGAGGCTCCTGAGAACAGTGCCTGGCACGTAGTAGGCACATCATAAATATGTGAATGAATGAGCGTATTGAGGAAATTCATGACTCTAACCAAGAATTTGCATCTTTGGAGGCGATCTTGTTTTGAAGTCTTTCTTGAATGGAACTACTGCTATTCGGCACCTCAGAGCCAGTGTTGGCTCTGAGTTGTGCTATGTTTGGGCCATATAAAGAAATCTTTCTAGAGTAAACATCTTTTAATCCCCTCTTAAAAGGGTGCATTTCATTTTGCTCCAGCCAAGGCCTGTGTGCTCAGACAGGTGTCCAGATTCAGCTCCTGTCACAGGTTATGCCTGGCAAAAGTGCTTATGTGAAAACACAGGTGCGTTAGAACCCAAGTCCATTTCAGGGCATATAAATAGACTGCGGATGGAAATGTGTTCATTGGGAGCTTTTCAGACCCTCTGTATTTTCTTAACTTGCTGACCTGGTGAAGTTCAGCCACAGGGAAGGAGAAGAGCGCACAGGCGCAGTGTTCCTCCCTGTGTGGGGACAGCTGCCAGCAGGCTTGGAATTTTCTCTGGTACTTGCTCCTGCCACGTCCTCAGTCAGGGAGACAGAGCACCTCTTATCTCTTGACCAGGAATCCTTGGATGGGCAGCGTTGGGGTCACTGTGAACATCAGCTTTCTATTTGAGGCTAAGCAAACTGTTAGAGTCTATAAAGAACTTGCAGAAGCCTTCATAAAATAAAGGATCATTACGGCTGTGGCATTTGCTGTCCTCTGGTTAAAGCTGAGTCTTGTGCGTTTACCCCGAAGCAGCCATGGGCAAGAAGAGAAGTGATCAGAGGAGGAGCAGGGCTGTGACATGGAGCCCACGCTCCTGAGCGCACCTCTGCCCCCCACCTCCTGTGGATGCATCACCTACACCTGCCTAGTGCCCAACTCTGGAGGTGAGGGACGCCATCTGGCAGCTGCCTTTAGGCCCTGTGCCACTTACCAGCAGCACGGCATGCCCACTTCCCAGGTTTCAGGCTGCACTGAATCCAGGATTAGAAAAAGAAATAAATGTTAAACGGAGCATTGGTTTCGTGGTACTTTGAATTCTGATCTTCAGTCTCAACTTCTCAGAATTGTCAAATAGCTGTTCCTTGCATTCTGGCCAGATTTTATTGCTGCTCTATGTTGGGGAGAGAGGGCAGAGTATATTATTCCGTCTAAATGATTTGTCTGATAAAATCTACGTGCCTGTTATATACCTGTCTCCTCCTTTCCTGGGTCACTGGTGCATGATGTGACTTAGGACTCCACTGCTATGCAGTCTTCTGTCCCACGTGTGGCTGCATCCTGGCTTATTCAGCCAGGCCCCTAAAGGAAGAACGTTTGTGCCACTTCAGCCCTGGCACTATGAGGACAGATCCCCAGCGTGTGGGCTTTTGCACCCATCCTTCCTTCCCTGCAGTTTTGATTCAGCAGTTCTGAGGCTTGGGGGCTTTGATTTGGACACAGAAGCACCCCCCCCACGTCCTGCCGCCAGGAGTCCTTGGTGACACAGCAGCTGTACAGAGCCTGCTGCAGCAGGTGGCTGGGTGCTGGTGCCTTCTGGCTGGCGTCGCTCTCTCACCGTTGCTTCCCTGGACTGCACTACCTGCTAAAGGACCAGCACAGCTCCAGCTGTGTGTTCTGGGGAGCCTGATTAAGACACCTGTGTTGTTAATTCCTCATCTGCAAAAGAGAATTCTTCTATGATCCACCTGCTTTGCAGGGCTGTGAGATCACATCCCTTAAACTTATCTATTGCTGCCTCACACAGAGTAAATGCTCAGTAACTCTCCTGTCCTGCATTCATCATCGTTACAGGACGGGTGGTAGGAAAGACTTTTTGAGGAGGAATTAAGTGTCCAGTGGGTGGATAGTGGGGATGTTAGTGAAGGAACTTGAGGGTCCAGAGGGCAGAGCTTTGGCAGAGGCGATTTTTCCCATAGTAGATAGTTACCATGGTGCAGGGTGCAGTGATTGCATTTTCTTTGTAGATGTATTACTGGGAATATTGACTTATTCCAGTCCTGGCTCTGTTGTAACACTCATCATAGTAAAATTCCTAGTTACACATTTGCCTTTCTAGAGTGACGAGGAAAATGTTTCATTACTGAGAGTGGGCAGTGAACAGTGCCCCAGATGGCACATGGAACTGGGAACACCCACAGCGGACACAGTGCCTGCGGGGCAGGAGGGAGGGAGGCTGTCCGGTCCTCATCTTTCCCACCAGCGTCGGACACCAGCACAGGGATCTTCCACTTGCTAAGGTATTAGAGCTGTGGTCTCCAAAGCGGAGGTGCAGGCCCCCATGTGTGTGCTTCGTGATCCATTTGGGATAAGGAGGAAATAAAGAAATTTGGGAAGAAAAGTTTTTTTGTTGTTTTTTTTTTTTCTCCTGGTGGTGGTGTCTCACGCTTATAATCCCAGTGTTTTGGGAGGATGAGGTGGGCAGATCACTTGTGGTCAGGAGTGTGAGACCAGCCTGAGCAAGATGGTGAAATCTGGTCTCTACTAAAAATACAAAGCTTAGCCAGGTGTCGTGGTGGGTGCCTGTAATACCAGCTAATTGGAGGCTGAGGCACGAGAATCTTGAATCCAGGAGGCAGAGGCTGCAGTGAGCCGAGATTCTGCTACTACACTCTAGCCTGGGCGACAGAGTGAGACTGTCTCAAAAAAAAAAAACAAACAGAAACAAAGTTCTCTTTTTGTGTAATTTCTGTAGTGTTCTCAATATACCAGTAACATATATAATATATTCTTAATATTCTAGTAATATATGCATATTGTACAAATAAATGAATGTATGAAAATGGAAGTAGAGGCCTCAAGTGTTTGTGGATGGGGCCGTGCTGTGGAGTTTCTCCTGAGCCCCTGCTCCCCTGTGCAGGTGGCTGTGAGTCAGGGCCTGCGCTGGTTTTGTTCTGGTTCATCTGTGCGTGTCAGAGGCCCTGACGTTCCTCAGGCCGGCGTGCATGCCTGCATAGAGGAAAATCTTGCATGAAGTGTTTTACAGCCTAGTGTTTGGAAAGGGCACCAGGTTTGGCATTGTTAAAAGTGTAGAAATAACAAGGGTTTCCGATTTTTATTTACTGAAAAATGAAATTTAAGTAAATGAGATACTTACTTCTGTTCGAGGTTTTTCTTCCACCATTGGGCTTCACGTGGCCTCTGTATTCATGTGGTGGGAGAGTGGTGGTGAGTGGAGATTTCTAAAAACTGGGAGGGTGTCTTTGACACCTTCTGGGTTTAGCGCAAAGCCCTCTGGAAATCCTGACCGTGATATAATGTCATACGCTTTTTATTGGCGATCATCTGTTATTAAGAAGCAGGGGGCATTGATGTTGAAATGTAAGTTAATAGTGAATATGGAAATGGGACTCATTTTGCAGATTCACCCTGGGACTTATCCCAAGGCAACTGAATTCGGTTATCTCAATGAAAATATTAGATTTCTTGGTCTAGGTGTCCACAGCACTCAAAAATCATGTTGGAAAAAAACTATGTCGGGGTGCTTGCGTTCTAAGTTCCTTCCCTTCCTTCCATTTTGGGAAATAGGGAAAGCCCTTACACAGCCGTGTTATTTGTGTAGAAGTACTTGCAAGCAGCAGTCGGAAAAGCCATTTCTCACTTTGTCATTTTAAGTAGAAATCAGTTGATCTTTCTTGTTTGTTTTGAGACAGAGTCTCGTTATGTCGCCCAGGCTGGAGTGTAGTGGCACCATCTTGGCTCACTGCAACCTCCGCCTCCCAGGTTCAAGCAATTCTCCTGCCTCAGCCTCCTGAGTAGCTGGGATTACAGGTACGCGCCACCACACACAGCTAATTTTGTATTTTCACTAGAGACAGGGTTTCTCCATGTTGGTCAGGCTGGTCTTGAACTCCTGACCTCAGGTGATCCACCTTCTGCGGCCTCCCAGAGTGCTGGGATTACAGGTGTGAGCCACCGTACCTGGCAATCAGTCGATCTTTAAAGTAAAACTAAAAAGTCAGAAATTCAGTTAATAACAGCAGCTTTTGCCTATAAAACAGATTTCAAAATATATTTTACTGTATATTTACAGAAGATGAAATAATTTATTGTTTTGTAATAAATTTGCCCACATATATGATTGTTTCTTACAAAACTAAAATGTTTTAACGGTGTGTATCACTACTTAAAACACCAAAATTTGTCTTTCTGTTTAATGAATATTATTAAATATTATGTTAATCCTGGGGGCTTTTAAGGCTTTATATGACTGTGAAAGGAACTGTGAGTTGAAAACAATGGTAGGGAAACATTGATCCACTGAATCACATCTGGCTGTAACTTTTGTTATAAATTCAGAGGTGTAATGAAAATTGCACTTGGCTGTTTCTTTAGAATGTGAGTGACGTACATCTTCTTATGTGGCAAAACATCTACCAGTCCACGTGACAGTTGGTCCACGTGGACTTTGAGCCTGTCATAGATAGAAGCCTGAGAGCCAGGGCAGGGAGGGAGGGTTGCAGAGGAACAGTCACAGGCCACCCTGGCAGGAATGGGTGTGGGCAGAAGCTGGCCCTCCCACCCTCCCCTTCTTCCCCTCTGGGCACCTCAAGTGTCTTGTCATCCAGGGTTCTCTCTTGGTCGGGTTTCTGCGGGTGGCCCTGGCTGAGGGACATGCCCTCCCTTTCACTGTCCTCCGTACACATGTGTTTTGGATCTTTGGACTGAGATAAGTTCTGTTCCCAGGGCTGCAAACAACCTGCCGTCCCTCTACCTGTGACTTTGCTAGAGCAGAGGTGAAGCCTGCCCCCATCCAGCCTGCAGAGCCTTCTGCCCTAAGCCTGGTGGCGGTTTGCCTGGTGGGTGTGGCTGGGTATGCTGGGGTCAGCGGCTGGGGAACAGCCCCTGCTCTGGGTTTCTCTGGAACCCAGTTCTTCTGGTTCTCCCCTCTCCAGACCTATTTAACCCCCAACCCTACCTCGCTTTCCCAGATCTCTGAAAGCAGGTGTGGATGCAGCTGCGGCACTAGCCTTGCAAAGCTGCAGTGAGGCTGAAACAGTTGAGCACGCAGTTGTTAAAGGACTGAGAGCACACACAGAAAGGGGTAAGAAATGTCCCGAGCTTCTGCTGTGTGGACTTTCTTGAGTGGAGCATCGAAAGTGATAATGCTGGTTTTGAGGCATCAGGCTGCTGTCACCTGCCTCTTCAGGAGGCCTTCACATTGGAAACGTGAGCATGAGTGACCTACTGAGGGCCAGAGGCCTCTGGGCATTCTGGGACAAGAAGGAAGTTGCGTTTGACATCTAAGGCCTCTTCCAATCCCACAGTTTAAAATGGCATGCATTTACGGGATATTTCCTAGATATGAAATCTAATTTCATATGCATTCGTGTCTGAGAGAGAACAAGGTACTGAACCTTTGGTGTACGCTTCAACATGGTGTATTTTGTTCATCCTGTACTCCACTCGCCCTACCTCAGCTAGTGTGTTTTGATGTTACCAAAGTACATTTAAAAGCATTTAGTTCATTTTCCTTCAAATGTTAGGGGTTGATGTTTTTTGTTTTTTGTTTTATTTAAATTTTTTTTTGAGATGGAGTCTCACCCTGTCGCCCAGGCTGGTGTGCAATGGCACAATCTGAGTTTACTGCAACCTCCACCTGCTGGGTTCAAGAAGTTCTCCTGTCTCTGCCTCAGCTTTCAGGAGTAGCTGGGATTACAGGTGTGCACCACCATGCCTGGCTAATTTTTGTATTTTTAGTAGAGATGGGGTTTTGCCTTGTTGGCCAGGCTGGTCTCAAACTCCTGACCTCAGGTGATCCACCCATCTCGGCCTCCCGAAGTACTAGGATTATAGGTGTGAGCCACTACACCCGGCCAGGGGTTGTTTTTTAATTATATTTTGGTTTACTATCATGTAAAACGTCTAAGTATTATATAGAGGTGCCCCCACTCTCTGTGCTCGGTGTGGCTGTATCCTGGCTTATTTAGCCAGGCCCCTAAAGGAAGAACGTTTGAGCCACCTGTGCCCTGGCACTGTGAAGACAGATCCCAAGCCCGTGGGCTTTTGCACCCACCTTTCCTTCCCTGCAGTTTTGATCCAGCAGTTCTGAGGCTTGGGGGCTGCAGTTTGGACACAGAAGCATCTCACGGGGACTAAGCTCAGACAGACCTGGACTGGTGTCCTGGCTCTCTTCGTCACTCGTTTTCTAGTCTTTCGACACCTACATAATCTAGGTTTCAGTTTCGTCTTCTATAAAAGTGGGGTAACGGCACCTCCCCTGTGAGCTGTCATGTAAACTAGTTGAGACGCTAAGAGCCTCCCATGGTGCCAGACTCATGGTTAGCGTTCCGTCAACTTTAGTTGTCCTCTGTCCTCATTTGAAATGGAGATCATACTCCTGATCCTTAAGTCAACTGTTTTGGTATAGGAATCATGTCAAAATATTTGGTAGTTGCCAAGAAAGTGTTCAGTGACATAAAAATTGTGTCATTATCGGCGGCACAATCCAATAAAACCAGTCTGGCTGGTTCTCTCTCCCAGGCCTTGCTGGGCAGCCCTTGAACTTTCAGTGAGCGGGACAGTCCCGCCTGGGAGCTCTTCATTCTCACAGGTACTAAAGCTTCAACTTAAAGCATTCAGGTGTGGGCTCCATAATTCCCCACTGAAAGGGGGACCTCCATCCACCGTGTGAAAAAAAAAAAAAAAAAAAGCTTTTCTTTCTTTTTTATTGTCTTGGTTCGTGGCTCAGGCCCTCGCCAGCACTTTCCAGGGCTCCTGCCATGCATGCTCTTCTGATTTCCTTCCTCTGGCCTCCTACTTTCCCATATTGCTGCCAAAAGCGATCTGGGGAAACATATCCCTCTGACCGCTTATCTTCCTGCTTAAAAAACAATCCGTTTGCTCCCTCCTGGTCACACGTAGGAGTGCATGAGCGTGAGACCTCATGGGCCCTCCCCAGCCCTCCCGGCCGGTGTGCTGTCACCCACAGAAGCCTGGGGCTGGAGAGGGGGGTGTCTCTTGTGCCTTTCTCCAGTGCAGCGTAGATGACAGGTGCTGTTCACAGGCAGGGCCACCCTCTGGGCTTGGGGGGGCTTCCAGTGAGCTGGGGAACTCCCAGCTCCACACACCACTTTGCTACTGATGAGAAAGTGGCTGGTGACACCTCCGTGTCTCCTGACACCGTGTCAGGGGCTCCACAGAGGTCAGTTCCACCCGCGCTGGTTTGTCTGTGCCTCACCTTGCTCAGCTCACCTGCTGGTCACTGACTCCTTTTTCCAGAGGCAGTCCAGGGCTGCCGCGGGTTCCCAGGCCCCTGGGAAGGCGGGTCTGGCTGACTCTGCGCGCTGCCCTGCCTCCGGCTGGGGGTTGCTGGTCGGGGGTTGGCAGTGAGGGCTGGGCAGCTTCTTCATGATTGCCTTCTTCATCCTTGTTTCTGGCACTCACTCCACAGCCACGGAGGCCGCCCTGGGACCAACTCCCCGGCCCTGGTTCACGCTTTAGTACTGGCATGTCTTCACACACATCTGTCACGTGGCTCACTTTGCCTGTTTGCCCCAGACGTCCACGTGACGGTGACTGTGTGGTGGATGTTGCCATCAGCGCCCTGTTGGTTCACAGGCGTGGCGACTTGGTGTGCCTGTGTGACTTCAGTAGCTGTGAGAACGAAGAGCTCCCAGGCGGCGCTGTGATTCCCCAGTGGAGCCTTCCTGTGCGCTCCTGCTGGTCATCTCGACCGGGCCATTTTCCCTGAGGGTCTCAGGCCCCCTGTGATTCCCCAGTGCAGCCTTCCTGTGCGCTCCTGCTGGTCATCTCGACCGGGCCATTTTCCCTGAGGGTCTCAGGCCCAGTCCTGAGTCACAGGGGTCCTTTCCCACGGCCACCTCACTGCGGAACTGACCGTCTGGCCCTGTCGACTTCCTCTCTTCAGCTTCTGACTCTGACATTGTTTCTTCCAGAAACTTCCTTTTCTGACCTTCTCAGCCAAGGGCTCCCTCCTCACTTTCCTGTCACCTCCTAGGGCTCCTTCTGCCCCTGCCTGAGACATCGGGGTTCCCGGGTGTGCTCCTCTTCTGCACCTCTTCTCCTGCCTTGCGTTCTTCTCGAAGATGTGGCCTCCCAGGGCTGAGACTCCACTTTGGCTCTGTGCCTGGAGCCTGGCAGGAGAACTGCCTCTGGCCGGCCGCGTTCTCCCTACGCCATCAGCACGGGCCCACCGCTTTCCAGATCCATCCCAGTCCCTCTCCCAGGCAGCTTTGGACCTGCCTGCCTAGAGGGTGCTTCACAGAGCCTGGAACTCAGCATTCCTCAGGCTGCCTCCTTTCACCACCTCCAGGCCCCAACCATTGGGCTCGGTGCACGGGCCGGCAATCCTCCCTGTCAGGCAAGGAGGAGGGCACCTGGGACTCCTCCATTCCCTGGTGTGTCAGCTCTCCACCAGCCGTCTCATCGTGCTGCTGCGTTCTTAGCTCAGACGAAACCGCCATCGGTGTTTTGTGTTTTGCAGTAGCTTTCAACTCTGGTCTCACCTTCATTCATTCATTGCACAGATATTTACTGTGGGCCTGCTACTTACCAGCGTTTTATGCCCTGGGAAAACAGCCGTGAATGTGGTAGGTAAGGTCTCCCTGCAGCTCTGATAGATTATGTTCTAGTGGGGGAGATAGGGAGTAAATAAATATAGAGTGTAATTTCAGAAAGTCACATTGAGTTTGAACAGAGTTGCAAGGGCTGCAGTTTTGTTTTGTTTTGTTTTTTTTCCTGAGATGGAGTCTTGCTCTGTTGCCCAGGCTGGAGTGCAGGGGTGCGTCTTGATTCACTGCAGCCTTCGCCTCCCGGGTTCAAGCGATTCTCCTGCCTCAGCCTCCTGAGTAGCTGGGATTACAGATGTGTGCCAGCCACCATGCTCGGCCAGGTGCCGCAGTTTTGGATGGGCTGTCAGGAGAGCTTCTTTGAGGAGCTTTTGCTGTACACAGACCTCAGTGAAGAGAGGAGTGAGCCATCTGCTGTGCACATCTCCTGCGGTGGGGCTGAGCCTGGCGTGCGTGAGCAGCGGGAAGGCGGGCAGTGTGGCTGGAGTAACGAGGCTCTGGGCAGAATGGCTGGAGGTGAAGCGGGAGAGACGGACAGTGTGGATGGAGTGTGAAGGTTTATAAAGTTCATGAGATGCCCTCAGAAGGTTTTGGGGAAAGGCAGGATGTGATCTGAGCCCATCCTCCTGATCCCTCCAGAGAAGTCATGGCTAAATGCAGGTGCGATCTTGTTATTGCCCTGCCTGGAGTCCTCCGTGGGTTTCTGCCACCTCTGGGATAAGATCCAGGCTCTGGTGTCTAGTCGCTGCCGCCTTTCCCCGGCTGCCCTCCTGCACACTGTCAGCCTTCGGCTGCAGCTTACCTGCAGTCCCAGTTCTCCACAGGTCCCCAAGCCTTTCCCATCTTTTCCTATAGAGACCTGTCCTTATCCCACTCTGCAACACTCAGCTCAACCAGTGCCTCGGGACTGTCCCCTCAGGCCACCACCCTCTTTCCTAGAAAGAGCATCTGCTCTTACCTGGAGCTCCACAGGCATTTTATATGAGCCTTTCTCATGGCACAGGCCTTGGTGTCTTGTGTTTATCTGTGTTTCCTAGCAGCGGTGGACTTCCCTCAGGGAGGGATCCTGTCATCCTCGTTTGTGGTTGTTCAGAATCTATCCCAGATACTGATCCATGGACGATAAACAGTAAATGTCTTTTCAGCGAGTGAAAGAATGAATACGAGTTTATGTGATCTTTATCCCTTTTAATTTTAATGTACACTTTACGTATTATCCTGTTGTATAAATGATGTAGAAAAGAGCCAGTTCACACTTTTAGATCTTTAAAACTGGCATGTGGTTTTGATAGAGTGAGTGCCATGTTCCTCATGGTGGGGCTGTGCGTGGTCAGCAGCTGCAACGCTAGAGAGAGGATGGAGCAAGAGCAGAGAAAAATCCCTCTGGTTCCAGAAAATCTCCTGGAAAAGAACAAGGCTTATCAAGCCCTCAAAGCCACCCAGGCAAAGCAGGCACTTTTGGCCAAGAAGGAGCAGAGGAAAGGAAAAGGGCTCAGGTTAAGCAACTGGAATCGTTCCTGCATGATTCCTGGACGCAGACACATGACAAGGTGCATCTCAGACGACCGGAAGTGGAACCTCATGCCTTGGAATTGCCTGGTCGTCATTCCTTGGCCTTTATTTTTCACATCGAAAGGGTTGAGGGCGTGAGTTTATTGGTGCAGAGAACCATGGCAAGACTTCGCCTAAAGAAGATTTTTACTGGTGTCTCTGTAAAAGTCGACCCCCAACCTAAAAATGCTGCGTATAGTGGAACCTTATGTCACCTGGGGGTTTCCAAATCTGAAGTCTGTCTGGAACTCATTTTGAAATGTGGGCAAGCCAGGGTCAAGAATAAGACCATCCCTCTGACAGACAACACGGTGATGGAGGAGCGCGTGGGGAAGTTTGGTGTTTTGCTTGGAAGATCTCATTCATGAAATTGCCTTCCCAGGGAAACATTTCCAGGAGACCTCATGGTTCTCGCACCCTTTCCACCTCTGAGTGGCCCGTCATGCCACCAAAAATAGAGTGGGCTTCCTCAAGGAGATGGGCTCACCTGGCTATCGGGGTGAATGCATCAATCAGGTCATCGGCCAGCTGAACTAGACCCAGTTGAGGCAGGGCTGAAAACTGCCTTTGGGCTGATTTGATGGGCCGGGCCTTGCCTCTTAAAAGTTCTTTTTGCAGTTACTAGTATTCGTAGCAGTAACCTTGAGATTGGGTTACTCCTTTTAGTCTCACTCTGTTGTCCAGGCTGGAGTGCAGTGGCGTGATCTCGGCTCACTGCAACCTCTGCTTCCTGGGTTCAAGTGATTCTCCTGCCTCAGCCTCCCAAGTAGCTGGGATTACAGGCACACGGCACCACGCCCAGGTGATTTTGTGTTTTTAGTAGAGATGGGGTTTTACTATGTTGGTCAGGCTGGTCTTGAACTCCTGATCTCCTTGAGATCCACCTGCCTGGGCTTCCCAAAGTGCAAGGATTACAGGCGTGAGCCACTGCTCTCAGCCGAGATTGGGTCACTCTTAAGAGTACCTTGAGACGGGGAGGGAAGAGGAGACAGGTACTAATAGATGGAGACCTGCTGGGAGTGCTGAATGCCTGCTTAGGCCGTGGGGCTATGCATGAGTTACAGGCTGAAAGATGTTGAGTCCCTAGAAACCGTATGGCTGCGGTCATTTAGATGGAAATGGGGGAGGAATAGTATTAGTAGCTGATTTCAAAAAGGACTTGAAGATGTGAGTCATTTGCCGAAGAAATCTTAACTTCTTTTGAAATGACTTTTTATTGTCGTTATTACTCTTAGGTGCCAAATGCAGTAAATTTTTTCTCAGTGCTGTAGAAGCATGTGTTTTTGCTTTTAAGGGAGTTTTTATCGAGGATCTTCAGAGAAGATTATTTCCTGCTTTATCTTCAAACACCGGAAAGGAAGGGTCGAAGGAAAGACAGTAGGTTATGTTCCTGCCAGGCACCTCTCATCGCGGTCCAGCTCCAGGGAAAAGTTCCAGCGTGTTCTACATTGGCTGCCGCCTCATCTGAAAGCAGCACATTCTACGGAGGAAGGGTCCTGCTTTGTTGCGTCTTCTGTCCTAGGGCTTAACGTTGGTAAATGAGTAACTCTAGCACTTGTACAGGGCTCCCTAAGACTCCTGCAGTAATCAGCCAAACCCAGGAACAGAGCTGAATCTGGAGATTCCTGGGCCTTGTTTCTGAAAACACTTGAAAAAGAAAGGCACAAAAATAAATGTTCACTTGTCTTTGCAAAAAAAAAAAAAAAAAAAAAAAAAATGTGTGTATATATATATAGTGTGTGCTTGTGGTTTTAACCATTTATTGAAGAGTTATACACTTTTAAATAATAACATGTCCTTTTAATTTATTTAGGGTAGCCAATTATAACTGTCTTCATTAATTGTTGCTTCTAGTTATAAAAAAGTATATTTTGAAAAGAGCTATCTTATTTCCAGGAAAGTAATTTAAAGATTTGCCAACAAGTACACTATATTACAGTTATTACACTATATATACAGTTATAATAACAAGTACACAAATAATACATTTTCTTTGTTACAACAAAAATACACAGTGTCCTAAAGCTTAGCTTTAACGTTTAATTTCATTAATCAAAACATTTCCTCATTGATTATCAATACCTAATTGCAGGTCTTACAGGAATAGATAGGGAAGATTTTATCAAAATTTACTTTTAGTGCTTTTGTTAATCTATCTTTTTTTAAAAAAAATCAGATTATTTTACTAAATATTGAAATGGCTCTAGTGTACAAATACTTTCTATCATGTTTTGTGTGATTAATGTCAAATATTAGCAATATTTTTAGAAAACATAATTTTAGCCAAGTACTGTGGCTCATGCCTGTAATCTTGGGACTTTGAGAGGCTGAGGCGGGCAGATCACCTGAGGTGAGGTGATCGAGAAAACCTAATTTTAACTGAAATATTTTATGTATACATCTAATAAAATATATATTTGATTTATCTGTAAATATACATAATTCCAGAATAAGTAAAACTTGGTCTCAAATGACAGCATATTCAGCCTAAACGTTAAAGTGTATAAGCCATCTTTCTTATGCAGAATCAGCCTTTTCATATTGCTTAATAGTATTCTGGATATGCCAAATTAATTCCATGATTTATAAAATCTTGGTGGTGCTCGATACAGTACAGTGTATGCATCCACTGTGTTCTGTTCCTCTACTTTCTTTAGGTCTGCTATGTTTTATCCTCAATCAAGCCAAACCAGAAGAGTGGCATATTCGACTGCATTGTTTGGTCTCTGCATTTAACGAATTCTACTGAGTGGAGCCTTGGTGTGATATAGGTTTTATTCAGGGGAGAAGCAACTGTTGGAAAACTGTCTTATTTTTTGTTTTTTTTTTTTGCATGTTGTTAGGCATGTAATTTACTGTTACATATCATGTCTTCAGCATGAGGGCTACGGGGCACTGGGTCTCTGGGAGTCTGTCTTCTTTTATCTTGAGACGTGGGAGCTTTGAATCTGGCTTTGCATCTTATCTTTGCCGTGACCACTAGGCAGCTCAGAGCCTCGTTTTGCCACTGTGGTATGCAGGCTATACAACAACATACCCTACACTTCCACTGGACTGCTTTAGTTTCTGCTAGTCTGGGCTTCCTTATTCCCTGTTAAAATCTTGTGTATATTTTATACAATGTAATTAATGAGTAAGGAAAATTAGTAAAGGAATCCTTAACTCTCCTGTAAGGATGTACAATTCCTTACAATGTGAAGATGTGAAATTCTATGTCTAGGAAGAGTGGTATTATTCACTTTAAGCAGTAGGTCCGGGAAGCAGCTGTCAGACAGGAAATATTTTTGAGTAAAACAATATAGTGAGGTAATAAAACTTCTCATTAGAGCACCTGTCATCATTTAGCCAGTTGGTGACCTTCATCAAGTCTCACAGCTTCTCCCGGCTTTCATTTCCTCACTGGTAAATGGTGGTAGGAACACTGGCCCTGCTTCTGCAGGGATCTGTGCAACCACGTGGCACTTGCAGGAGTGCCCTGGACGTGGATCCCGGCAGTGGTGCTGCCCACGGGCATCTTCCACCGTACTCGTCCACGAGATCCAAACTCCTGAGCGAAAGTCCAGGCCCATGTGGGTGTGGTCATTGCCTCTTTGTTGTGTTCTGAAATTGGACACAGCCTGTGAGTTATTGTGTGCACTGAAAGGCCCCAGCAGTGGGCCCTCCTGACACACAAAGACTTGCTTGTGGTCCTGGGAGTCAGCTTTGCAAAGAGCCTGAGAGTGGAATGGTGGCAGCAGGGCTCCTGCAGCGAATTTCTCAGCCCAGCCTTTTGTGCCTCTGCTCCAGTCCTTTATTTAGTGCGCTACAATATATATAGATTGAGAATGCTGATTTGTTCTTTGCCCGCTAAAGTACCCAGGGCAGTGTGACGAGGAGTCAATTTAAAGGACTGCTATCTTGGGTGGGTCGCCTGGAAACACTCCCGCCTTTGTGCTTGGGCCTGAGAGCGCAGCTGCTACAACAGTGTGACTTGGAATCCGGGGTCTCAGCTGAGCCACACAGCGTTCCAGGACACATTTCAGACATCCTTTAACCATGGGTGTGTTAGAACAAGGAGTCAAAATAGACACCAAGCTTTTGGTGGGGAGATAACTATATTCTGGCCTGGGTCTCCAAGCCCCTGTTTGTGAGATCTGGCTATGGTTTCAGGAACTGGGCTTCTCGAACTCTGCACAATCTAGGGGACAGAGCAGGGGCTGGGCTGGAGTCTTGCCGGTTAGCTGAGTGGCTGCATTGGGTGGGGCAGCCTTCAGAGCCTGCATTGCTCCTACGTCGGCACACTACCTTGATGTGAGATCATCGGAACCTCACCAGGTGACACCACTGAGCGTGTGGCTCACCGCAGCCCGTGATTCATCGTGAGTCTCCACTCTCCACCCTAAACCCTGTGGAGCCCTTGTTTTTGCCAGGAGGAAGTGATCTCTTAACTTTCCTAGTCAAGCCAACTGGTCATTGCTGGAGTGTGCTCAGTCCCCTTCTTTGTTCTCTTTCATGGGTGAGCCCAGGCCTGGCCAAACTTCTGACCTCGTTCCTCCAGTCTCTTGGATATGCAGACTCTCCGTCATGGGATGGACATGATGCAGGAATGAAAGGCAGCTGGTCTGGCTGCAAATGAAGACGGCCCTGGAGGATGCTATTCCACACTTTCTAGTTTGGTCCCTAATAATATTGTAAAGGGGAGATATAGGAAAGGCTGCATTGTGGCTGTTGATGAGTTTCCCAGAGTATGAATCTTAAGAGTCACACAATGGGTTGGATGTGACTGTACAGCCATCAGTGTCTTGGCCAGCATTGCCTTATTTTATCCTCATAACAGCTGAAGGAGGTAGCTTGGATTATTCTTCTCTTAATCACAACATGTGTATTAAACGTTTATTTATAAGCAAGGGAAGGCTACGTATTCTACATAGCAGGATCAGAAAGAGTGTAAAATATTCGGATTGATTCAGGCTTCACATGGATCCTGCAATTTAGTGTTTAGTGTGACTTAGTAGCTTTCAGAATATATGTTTGGGTAGCAGCTTGAACTATCCACAACGTACTTTTTAATTAAGTGGGGAGGGATATAGGGATCGAGGTATGGTATAGGATATAACTTTTTAACTACTGTTAGAGCTTTTAAATAGTACTCAGCAACTGAGAAACCAATACATCAACCACATTTATTCAGCCCTGTGCTAAGGTCGGAGGAAGATCACGAGAAAATGTAAAACAAATTGAGTTCAGCTGCCCAAGGGTGGGTGGTTTGCGCCTGATGCAGTCCCCTTCATGAGGTCAGATGGTGGTAGTGGAGCTTATGGAAAAGCCGGCGGTCACAGAGATCACTGCATCTTGGCTGCCGGACTCACGAGAACTCGGGAGGCCGCTTGGTAGAGAATTCTGCATAGTCAAGAGTTCTAGAATCTGACTGAGAAGAATGGAGGAGAGGGTTGCTCAGCCACCTGTACATCACAGAAGAAGGAAAAATGGGGGATGGAAAGAGAAGGAGGGAAGATCTGTACAGGGCGGTATCTGTGTATTACCAGGATGTTGTTTGAACGGTGGCCAATTTGTTTTGGTTTGGTTTAGCTCATTTCTAGATTCGGTGTTGAAGGTAGTTCTTGTTTGTCTATTTCTTTCAAGTGAATAGTCTGTTTTTTCTTCTATACAAGTCTGTGGGTAGTGCCCAGTTTAGCGCAGATAATACTTCAGTACTCAAAGGACTGCAGTGTAATCATCGCAGGTCATATGCCTCTCATCCTTCAGTTTCCTTCCAAAACAGTTGGTCACAGTCTTGCCTCATCTATGATCGTCACTTTACATCAGCTATGAAAATGAGAGGCTGATGAAAAACTCATCATTATGAGCTGACATGGAGTGATTTTCAGTAATCATTGTCAATGAGGAGGGCACGTGGAAGTTGTCATTAGTACATCTTTTTGCAAGAAAGGAGAGAAAATGAGAATAAATACATATTTGCTTTCTTTTGACAAAGAAATTCAACTAAAAAAAATGGAAGAATGCCGGGCGCGGTGGCTCAAGCCTGTAATCCCAGCACTTTGGGAGGCCGAGGCGGGTGGATCACGAGGTCAAGAGATCGAGACCATCCTGGTCAACATGGTGAAACCCCGTCTCTACTAAAAATACAAAAAACTAGCCGGGTGTGGTGGCACGTGCCTGTAATCCGAGCTACTTAGGAGGCTGAGGCAGGAGAATTGCCTGTACCCAGGAGGCGGAGGTTGCGGTGAGCGGAGATCGCGCAATTGCACTCCAGCCTGGGTAACAAGAGCGAAACTCCGTCCCCACCCCAAAAAAAAAAAAAGGAAGAATGAGGATGTATGGGAATGAGATATTCAACATAAAAATAGGAATTAACTTTCTTTGAATATGGCATGTTATATAATTTTGATTTTGAATATCCAGTGTTTTACCTATTCAGAAAACAAAATAGCATCAAAATTGAAAAAAGGAAATTTTAAAATTGAAAACAAACAGAACAAAGGAGTCTAACTGTCTAAAGTTGATAAGCACCCAGAATAAAGACTTAATTCGGATAATTTTTAACAGTTTTCTGACCATATATCTTTAGTGGAATATATTTTAAGAACAAAAGAAATGGCAAAGAACTGTTGAGATTTACCTGGTACAATTATAGTTGGTAATGGCATTGGTGTCATAATTATTAAATTATTTTGTAGGTATAGTAGGTGGTATAAAAATGAAATATATTGATGTTATTAGGAATGGAAGTTCTAATTGTGGAGGAAGAGCTGCAAGCAGTGTGAATTCTCTCCTTTTCACTCTCTCTATACATATAAATATAAGGTAGATAGCAATCACACCTTTCCAACAGTTACACTCACTGTAATTTTCCACCTGGATCCTTGGAGAAATGGCTGGTTCCAGATCTTGACAAGGTTGTGCCTGGGGCATCTCGTGCCAGAAACCAAGAAGGCATTCAAAGGCCTGTGGAGTACGTCAAAAAAAGAAACCCAGGGGTAGTTTGCAGGGCCTCCTGCTGGCAAGAATAATTGTATTAATAGATTGTTATGTATTAAAAGATTCTGGAGTCTGAAGTGTTACTCAGATAGAACATCAGCTTAATAAATTCAGAAGAAATAAAGCATTTTATTTATTACTATTAGTATTATTATTTTGAGATGGAGTCTGTTGTTGCTCAGGCTGGAGTGCAGTGGCACTATCTCGGCTGACCGCAACCTCTGCCTCTCAAGTTCAAGTGATTCTCCCTGCGTCATCCTCTCTAGTAGCTGAGATCACAGGCACCCGCCACCACACCTGGCTAGTTTTCGTATTTTTAGTAGAGATGGATTTTGCCGCGTTGGGCAGGCTGGTCTCGAACTCCTAACCTCAGGTGATCTGCCTGCCTTGGCCACCCAAAGTGCTGGGATTAGAGGTGTGAGTCACTGCGCCCAGCCAAAATAATGCATTTTAAAAAATCATCATTTCATAACTTTGACTTAGGCAAGAATCATGTTTGAGTGCTAAAATCACTGGGTGAAAGATTGTTGGAAAGTTGGATATTTATGAAAAAACCATCACAATGGAATAATCTTGAGGTCAGCCTTTTAACCTACTGGTTAAATTCAATCCCCCCAGCTGGGGACAGCCTGATAATATGTGCCAATATTATATCCTTGTATAATGCTAGGAGAAATTATCTATACTCCTCTATAGTGTTCTTGCCCAAAAAGGCTTTTAATCTGAATTATGAAGAAACAGTTGAACAAATTGAGAATCTTCTTCAAAACAGCTATAGAACTCAGTGTCATGATCCTAAAAGTCACATGGAAATGCAAGAGCCCCAGAATAGCTAAAACACTCTGGGAGGACTCATTCTTCCTGATTTCAAAACTTACCACAAAGCTGCCATAATTAAGAAAGCACACTTTCATAATCTTACGGGCGCAAGGATAGCCTTAGGACAATGGAGCATAGTGGTGAGTTTAGAAATAAGCTCTTAACTTACGATCGGTTGATGATTTTCATGACGAGTGCCAAGTTCTTTCAATGGGGGAAGGAATTGCCTTTTGAAGAAATGGTGCCAGGGCCACGGGATGGTCACATGCAGAACAACAAGGTCGGGTTCTTTATTCATACTATACACAAAAATTAACTTCAAATGGATTATAGATCAAAATATAAGAGCTAAAACAATAAAAGTCTTAGAAGAAAACACAATAATAAATCTTTGTGATGTTGAGTTAGGCAAGGCCTTTTTAGAAATGACGCCAAAAGCACATGACACAAAAGAAAACAAAACATGGACACATTGGACTTCATCAAAATTAACGACACTTTTGTGCTTCAGAGAACACCGTCAAGACAGTGAAGACACCTAAAGAATGGGATAAAATATTTGTAAATCATGTGTCTCTTAAGGACTTGTATCCAAAATTTTTGCAAATCATGTAATCTGTTAAGGACTTGAATCCAGAATGTGTTCTAAAGTTGAAAACGCCTACATCTCAACTTGAAATAGACAGATAACCCAATTGGAACATGGCCCAAGTAATTCTGCAGACATTTCTCCAGAAAAGATGCTCAAATGATTAGTAAGCTCACGAAAAGATGTTTAATATCATTAGTTGTCAGAGAAATACATGTCAAAAACACTGTGAGATACCGTTTCAAACCCACTAGGATGGCTGTGATCAAAGATGGTAACAAGCATTGGCAAGGACGTGGAGAAATTAAAACACTCATCTATTGCGTATGGAAATGGGGAAGTGGTGCAGTCACTTAGAAAAACAGTTTGACACCTTCTCACAATGTTGAACATGAATCTATCATATGACACGGGAATTTCACTCCTCAGTGGAAACATACATCCACACAAAAACTTGTATACAAATGTTAATGGCAGCATTGCTTATCATAATCAAAAAAACAGAAATAGCTAACATGTCTATCAGCTGCTGATTGGATAAATATGATGTGATATATTCATACAATTATTAGGTAGTAATAAAAGCAATGAAGCACTGACACATGGATGAACCTCCAAGATATTAGGCTAAGTGACAGAAGCCCTTCGCAGAGCATACGTATTGTATGATTTCACTTGTGTGAAATGTCCAGAACATGAAAGTCCATAGAGGTGCAAAGTATTCATAGTGGATCAGTGGTTGTCTAGGGCTGTGGAGATTGGGAGGAAAAAGGGGGTGACTGCTAATGCTAATGAATTTAGGATTTTCTTTAGGGGATGATAAAAAGAGTCTAAAATTGTGGCAATAGTCCCACAACTCAGTGAATATATGAAAAACTATTGGCCGGGCATGGTGGCTCATGCCTGTAATCCCAGCACTTTGGGAGGCTGAGGCGGGTGGATCGCCTGAGGTCAGGAGTTCGAGACCAGCCTGACCAATATAGTGAAACCCTGTCTCTACTAAAAGTACAAAAAATTAGCTGGGCGTGGTGGTGGGTACCTGTAATTCCCAGCTATTTGGGAGGCTGAGGCAGGAAAATCACTTAAACCCAGGAGGTGGAGGTTGCTGAGATAGTGCCATTGTACTCCAGCCTCGGCAACAAGAGTGAAACTCTGTCTCAAAAAAAGAAAAACCATTGAATCATACAATGTAAATGGGCAAATTATATGGTGTGTGAATTATATCTCAATAAGGCTGATTTTAAAAAGCCAATGTCATGGAAAACGAAACAGAAGGAAAACACAGGGAAAAGTGTTCTAAAGAGATCTAACGATGAAATGCAGTGCCTGAACCTTGCTTTATCCTGGACTGAAAAAAAAAAAAAAAAAAAAAAAAAAAAAAAGCTGTGAAAAATCACTTAAGGACATCAAGGAAGTTTGTGTTTGCATTATATGAAGGATTCTAATTTCTTAGGTGTGATGAAGGTATTGAGTTTACGTAAATACTGCCCTTAACTCTTAGGTGACATGTGCTGAAGGACTTTAGAGGACAGTACTATTTTCTCAGCAACTTTCAAATAATTCAGGAAGCAAAAAAGGTGTGTGTGTGCGCGCATGTGCACGTGTGTGTGTGTATACACATACAAGTATGCACAGAGAGGGAAAACGGATTTTGGAGTAGTTTGAGGGTAGTTCAAGTTCATTGTACCAATCTTGTAACATTTTTTTAGGCTTGAAAATTTCAGTTGCTTCTTATAACTGTGTGATGAATCCAACAGATATTGGTCGAGTGACCGCTGCATCTGGTACTGTGATCTGGGTGTGCAGTGAGGACAATATGTAGTTAATGATGATGTCCACGCCAGACAGTGCTCTATGAAGGATCGAGAATCCAATATAACTATGATCCCTGCCTTCAAGGATCTTGATATGGATCTATATCTTGATAACTCGTGTTAGAAATAAATTTGAAGCAAATCTCAACTAGTGTAAGCTGGGAACAGCTTTGTGTGAGTCAGTTGGGAGAGGTCATTTGAGAATGATCACACAAGGGTGGTTTAAGTTCTCACAACTTTGTGTAACTGGCAACGTCCTGAAACGAACAAGGGCACAGAATCCTCTCTTACCAGCAGTTTCCTGTAACACAAAGTTGTTAACATTCAACCTTGACCCCTGGAATGTTATGAGCTCATATTGTGTTGGATGTATTTTGTTCTTTGAGTTCCTAGAGCTAATAGCTATGTAGTTTATAGGAAGTGAAATACCTGGCATGCCATATACATTCTCTTAATATCCTTTTTTGGGTATATTTTATGTGTTTTAACGTGCAGGTTCCACCCAGGTCCTCTGCCGCTCAGGTGACCTTTAACAGTTGTTAAACCTTGAACAGTTTTAAATGTTATTGAGTATTTAAAATTTAGAATGTATATGATAATCTATTATTAGAATATGATTATTATTAAGTAGATTTAATAGCACTGTCAAAATCATCACAAATAGGTCCGTTATTTTCAATAGTAATTTAAAGCAGGAGACCATAAAATATAACACATAATACCTTACTTATTTTATTTTAATGAAAACATAGAGGCATGTTTATTGGCCAGTTCTTTGATGTAGGGCTGACTCTTTTGCATGTGGGCAGAGCTGCTGTTTCAGCCTGCTGGGGTTCCCAGCCAAGGGAGCAAGCGCGCTGAAATCCAGCCCACCTTCTCTCAGCAAGCCCTGCATCTGTAGCTTTGTACAAGAAGAACTGCCACCTTCCTTCAGCTTACATTCAGCCATGATGGCTTAGCCATATGAGTCCAGTGTTTAAGGTTCAAGGACCACTTTGTAAACCATTTTAGTAACATATGAACTAAAAATGCCAGTTTGTTTTTTAAAAGTACCTGGGCAATAAAAGATACTTGCACAAAAATTTGAGAAGTAAATGTCTCTGTATTTTTATAATTCCTTCTACTGTCATTTTCAGTTTTCCTGCCCATACACAATTAAATAATATTTTTAAAAAATAAAGATAGCCTTTTTAAAATTTGTGCACAGCACTTCACAAAGTTTTCTTGGCACCATCAACTATTTTTATTTTCAAACTTAAATTTCATCAGTTTATATAATATTTAATTACATTTTATAATTATAATAACATAGGCAACTGACAGTAATAAATTGGTAAGCAAAACTTCTCAGCTTTGGGAATTGTAAAAGCCACCTTATAGGAAGAGTTCTGTGAGTGTGCCCCAGTCACCTTCCGGCTGCAAGGCTGTTTGGTGTGTGGTGGACACAAGCCCATCAGAGAGAGGGGAGAGCGTGATTACCAGGCTGGCCAGCTGGTGGATGTTTGTCAAGGGATGTTTACTCTGTTTTTTTTTCTTTTTCTTTTTTTTTTTTTTTTGAGATGGAGTCTCACTCTGTTGCCCAGGCTGGAGTGCAGTGGTGAGATCTTGACTCACTGCAACCTCCACCTCCTGGGTTCAAGTAATTCTCTGGCCTCAACCTCTCAAGTAGCTGGGATTACAAGCATGTACCACCATGCCTGGCTAATTTTTGTATTTTTAGTAGAGACGGGGTTTCACCACGTTGGCCAGGCTGTTCTCGAACTCCTGGCCTCAAACAGTCCACCCACCTGACCTCCCAAAGTGCTGGGATTACAGGCATTTGAAAAATGTTCTTCTTTAAGCCTGTTCCTGATACCATTTTCACAGCCAGCTGTACAGAGGGTTTGAATGTGAACCTCTGTCCCCAGTGTAGGTCTGGTGGCCCCTGGTAGCATTGTCTGGGAATCCAGTTATTCGGATGAACAAAAGACTTGTGGGGTGGCGAAAGTGGAAAAATAAAGCGTTTATTGAGGAACAAAAGTTAAAAAAGATGTCAAGTAGGAACAAAGGTGGTTACAAGGAAATGTGGGTATTCTCTGCTTGGAAAAGAGAAGTTACAAAATTTATTACATTCATAAAAATGTAGTTAAAAGGAGTAACATTGGAATCTTTCCTTGTTGAATCTATCTTTGAAGGATGTCAGACATGCTCATTTCTGGAGTCCATGCTGTGCTTTTGTTGCAAACGACGCATCCTATGAGAATGGTTTCATGCTCACCTTTCCAGGCACACGTCCTGTGGAAGGGACAATGAGAGATTTCCAGGAATGCTTCCTGCTTAGGGTTAGCAGTAGATTTTTTGTGTTTGTTTTTTGCATTCACCTCATTGCCTTCCCTTTCAAAGATTCGGTTTTGGGGTTGCACACCCTCATGTCTCCCAGTGGATGGCTCCCTGGATTGGGGCTCCCTTACTCACAAGGGATCACAAATAGCCTTGCCGTCAACACTGTTCATCTGGATTCAATGCACAGCAGTCCTTAGAGACAAGATGTTCACAAATGGGTTCAAGAGTTCCGTCATGTAAACATATTGATTAGGTATAAATACAGACTTAGATAAATAAATTATACTGTGTCTATTTTAGAAAAAGATATATGTAGAATGGGTCTTAACCCAGTTTATTTCGTTATATCTTCCAAATCTTAGGGCATTGGGATATTAAACAATAGACTTAGAAAAAGTAAATTATTGTCCAGATGACAAAGGTTGTAAAGTTATCCCTGAATAAATTTATATCTGAGGTACTTCCATAGCTTTGGGGATGACTGAATAATTTTCTCCTTAAAAGTATTATAAAGACATATAATACATACACATGTATGTTCATTGTAGCACTGTTTACAGTAGCAAAGACTTGGAACCAACCCAAATGCTCATCAATGATAGACTAGATAAAGAAAATGTGGCACATATACACCGTGGAATACTATGCAGTCAAAAAAGGATGAGCTCATATCCTTTGCAGGGACATCGATGAGGCTGAAAACCATCATTCTCAGCAAACTGACACAGGAACAGAAAACCAAACACCACATGTTCTCACTAATAAGTGGATGTTAAACAGTGAGAACACATGGACACAGGGAGGGGAACATCACACGGTGGGGCCTGTTGGGGGTTGGGAGGGGGTAGCGGAGGGATAGCAGGGGGTGGTGGGGGGATTGGAGAGGGATAACGTTAGGAGTAATACCTAATATAGATGACAGGGGGATGGAGGCAGCAAACCACCATGGCCCGTGTATATCTGTGTAACAATCCTGCACAGTGTGTACATGTACCCCGGAACTTAGAGTATAATTTTTAAAAATGTAATCCAATCACTAGGCAACGTTGTTGTGTTTATGCCCATTATTCTGTCTGAGGCATCTTTCACTTTGTCTTTTTCAAATTTTGTTGTTAATATATATTTCCTAATTCTTTTAAATTTAAATTACTTGTATTTAGATATTTACAAAGACTGGGTAAATTAAGAAGTGTTAAAACTGATATAAACTGAAGACATTTTGTGCCGTTAGACAATAATCTCCAAAGAATCATTTGTGCCCTTTGTAAAATGGGGAGCAATTTCCCACTTGTGTAATCTACATGCACTCAAAATACATGTTTTTAGACCCCCTACCTTCCGTCTTGCACCATGCAACCCAATCTGAGGATGAATAAGAAGAATTGATGGATCATCTGACCATTTTTTTTCCGGGGGTGGCTGTGGTTCCTGGGGTCTTCTGAAGTGTCTTGCTGGTATCTCTTTGAGTAACTGCAAAGCCCATGGTTGGGACATCTTGCTGTTCTTCTCTTCCCTTCTGGTTATGTGTAGCTTTCCCCACAAAATCATAGCTCTTATATCATATTTTAAACCAGAGGACAGAGCAGTATCATTTTATACATAAGTTTTATGACATGAGTCATTTCATAAGTAGGGATGCACGGTAGGAGAATTCTTTTTTTTTTTTTTTTTTTTTGAGATGGAGTCTCGCTCTGTCGCCCAGGCTGGAGTGCAATGGCACGCTCTCGGCTCACCAACCTCTGCCTCCGGGTTCAAGCAATGGAGAATTCTTTATATTCAACTCACATCTGTTTATGTGCCTCAAAGTGGTAGACTCTGTGTTACAATTCTGTGTGCAAAGCCTGTTTTACTCTGTTACCCAGGTTTGAGTGCAGCGGCATGATCTCAGCTCACTGCAGCCTCCGCCTCCCGGGCTCAGATGATTCTCCCACCTCAACCTCCCGAGTAGCTGGGATTACAGGCATGCGCCACCACATCCAGCTAATTTTTGGATTTTTGGTAGAGATGGATGTTTCACCATGTTGGCCAGGCTGGTCTTGAACTCCTGACCTCAAGTGATCCACCCTCCTTGGCCTCCCAGAGTGCTGGGATTACAGTCCTGGGATTATAGGCGTGAGCCACCTCACCTGGCCTTGTGTGTGTGCGTGTGTACGTGTTTTAACTGAAGTAGAATAACCCTGCCGGGTCTTCTGGGTCTTCTTTCATCAGTAACTCAGCTGACCCATCTGCCTTAGGATAATTTCAATAGGGTTGAATATGGCAAGAAGCAGCCTGACCACTGTTTGCTGGACCTTCTAAAGATTACTTTGAATAAGTGGAGGAGGAAGACTCTCCCCACCCCCATGAATGCCTTCATGTTATGGGAGATGAGAGCAAGCTTCAGTCATGAGATGTTTCTGGATGCCTTCATAGTCACCTTGTCCCTACCTGGCCAGTGTCCACCTTTGCATACGTTCCTCAAAAGAAAAATACAGACACCATCTTCCCCATTTATTTAACCAGTTGTCTTGAAGTATAAGATTTCAAGACAAAATTAATTAAATTAATTCCTATCTCCTTTCCAATTTTCAACCCTCCCAGGGAATCTTTTATACCTTGCTAGCAGGAACCTCAGGAGATCCTATCCAAAAGGCTGGTTCTGATGGTTAAGAGGGAACAGAGAATGACGTCACCCCACGGGCTGCGGGTAGCAGGAGGAGACAGCACCAGCAAGAAAGCAGAGTGGCCCCGAAAGAACAGAGACTCCAAGCTCACGGTGTTTGTTAGGGTCAATCCCAGCTGGGAGTTGTTTGGGAGAGTCATCCCTCTGGCCTTTAAGGTGGAAGGCCTGTGACTTAACGTGGCAGACGGGAGGTAGAAAGGAGCTGAGGCTTCTGCCTCAGGAATGGAAGGGTGTGGTCACCCCAAGATTCAGGCAATGACCACAGGTGTGTCCTGGTCCCGCGAGGCACTGAGTCCCGCAGGCCTGCACTGCTTGGTATTTGCAGGGAGGCTGCATCTGTGTTGGCTGTGATGAGTTATTGGGGCGTGCTGGGCTCTAATGCTTAGGACTTGGCAGGGAGAGGGGTCCACCCTGGGCTATTTTGGGAGCACACTCTAATTTTTCTTTGAATCGTTCAATGTAGTCATTTATTTCTCTTGTAGTTTAAAAATAATTAAAAATGTAAATGAGTCATCTGCACAAAAAAAAAAAAAAAAAAAAAAAAAAAAAGCCCATTTGTTCTTGCCAAACTTTGGAAGAAGTCTGCAAGTATGACAGTCTGCGTAGCTGATAGAATCTACAAGTGAAGGACATCATAGAATTGCAGCCACAATAACTCTTTCTTCATAAACATCGAGATGCTTCATTAATCAGCATTTCGTGCATTTTATCTGGATGAGGTAGAAGTAACATGGCCCAGATCTAATGACATGTCCTGTGGCCACGCTGTACAGTGTGCAGGCAGCATTCTCTCTCCACCCCATGGGGGCGGACAGTGGGCCAGCAGGGATGCTGGACTGGGACAAGTCCGGGGCTGGGCTGTGTGCCAGGGGAGAGTTTTCTCCTGGAGCTTTGGGGAATGAGTCATGATTGGAGGTGGGATGAGAGGATAGGCAGGAGGCTCAGGGGAGGGGAATTGCTTGGTACATGTGTCCTGCTGAAGACAGGCAGCGTTTACAGTGGGCTTCTGAGCTGTCAGGGACAGAGGAGGCAGCCCCTGTGGTTGGAGTCAGAGCTCCTGCCTGGACAGGCTTGCTGCAGGCCATTTGTCTCCCTGGTCCAAACTATATAGGAAAATGCCAGCTTCTTCATACAGTCTTTGGTCTTTTCATTTCAAGTAGGCAATTTGCATACTTACTTTTCTGCATTAAGGCTAGAATATTTATTTTTTTAGTTTTAAATTCATGGAGTGATGAAGTGTGAAATATTTTCTAAATGCTACTAGATATTTTTAGGCCTTTCTGCTTAAAAATAAATGACACATACATACCACATGGTATAATTCATAGATATCTTCTTTGCATTTGCAGAGATCTTTGCCATAAGGAAAACTAAGTCTTTGGATAATGTATTATTGTTGCTAAAATCATTTTCTCACAAAATTTCAAGTTACTCTGCAGGCAGGATTTGTTCTTTGCCTAACTTTGTTTTGCATAATTTAATAATGTCAATAAGAAAACTTTTAAAATGCCCCAGTTTTTGAATAGTGCCACATGGTTTGTAAGATGCCTTTTGCTTATTTCACATCACTTAGTCCCAGGCTTGCTTTTAGCTAAACACCTGTGACTATCTTATTGCCTCTCATAGACTTTTGGCTTCCTGAGATCTGAGACCATACACTGTAGTATCATTTATGTCACAGTCTCCCTAGAAAATACCCTGTAAATGGTAGGTCCTGATATATGTTTGCAGAATGCATGAAATTGTGTTTCTAATTTTATATTTTTGTGTGTATCATTTCTTCTATGGATGTAATTCATTCATTTGACAGATACCTGTTGGGCTCACATTTCGGCAAGCTGCTGTTAGCTACTCTGGTGTTTGAGTTTGGTAAGAGGACAGAACTGTTCACTCCAAGGGAGGAAGAGAATCAGTACAAATGCTGTAGAGCTGTGGAGAAAGTGTTTAGTACCACAGAATTGGAATCTTAATTTAGAGTTTGCAGAAAATACTTCTAATTTCAGCAGGAGTGGGTAGGGATGAAGAGAAAGTGAGAGTTAAAGAGTATGGGCTGGTTTTAGAAGGGGCTGGTGTTTGGCTGGACTTTGAAGGCATTCCATGTGGAAGAACAGTGTCTACAAGACCCTAGAGATGTGAAAGCAGGGGTTTCAGGGAGCTGTGGACTCGCAGGAGGAAGGGGTGTCAGAGACAGGGAAGGTCATCGTGGGAAGAGGCAACTGATCAGGTTGGTTAGAGTGTGGAGGAAGCCTGACTGTAAAGGCACAGGTTTCGGAAGCTATGAGGAAATTGGGACATTGGGTGTAGGGCTACTTTTTCCTCTTTGGAATAGAAGGAGGTGTGGAAAGAGGAAGGAAAGAATAGTCTCAGCCAATGAGGGAAGGCAGGGAGAGACTAATGATAGAACAGAGAAAAAAATGGGTGAAGCCTTAGAAGAGATGTGAGCTTAGCCCTTTCCTGGAACCATGTTCCGTGCAGGAACTCCCTGGGGTCTCTGCAGACAGAGGCATGATGAAGGTGGAGCTCAGGACAGGAAGATGTTGGGCGAAGTCTCCCGGAATTTGGAATGGCTGCAGCAATGATGTAATGAGGCTGAGAGCAATGAGCAGGAGCACCTACCTGGGGGCTTTGTAGGGGTCACCACACGTAACTTTGTGTGGAGAGCCCATTTCCACTGGCAGTGTCTTGCAGCCTGGGAGAAAGTTGAGGGACTTAGGGATTGGAACTGGAGCACGCTGCGGGTAAGAGTGAGTAGCCATAGGAGAGGCTGGGCCCCATGAGACCCTATCAGTCAGGTGTGAAAGGGAGGAAGTACCTTTGTATTGTCAAATAGCAGCATCCACACAACTCTGTATCTGTGGCCAGAATATAGAGTTCCCTAATTGAAGGTTTTGGATATGTGAGTGGCTGTGACAGCAGCCTGGCCAAGAAGGCCATGTGACGTGAACACGTCAAGAAACCATGAGGTGTTCGGAAAGTCGGTGTTTCCGTTTATGTCTTGGTGAATGAGAGCAGGTGTATAGGAAGGAGGACAGCAATACCTTCCGCAGTCATGGGGCACTGGGGCATGTTGGTCCAGGTGTCTGTAAAGGACTTAGAGATTGTCCTTGGAGTATGACTGATTTTTGTGTATTTATTTTGCACTGGAACATGGTTTGCAGCCTCAGGTCTCACTGGCAGGTTGCACACTGGGTTTTTTCCCTGAGCCTTCAAGGTGAGAGCTGAGCACACATGTGCATGCAAGAAACCATGCTGGAGAGGAGGGCATGGGCAGAGTCACCCTGCAGGGACCGACATGGGGAAAGCATTTTCACAGGACGCTTTCTCCTTCCTCAGCTTACGTATTTTTTAATTTTTAATTTTGAGCATTCACAGGAAGTTAGAAAGGTAGCATAGAGGTTCTGGTACCCTCCCTGGTTTCTCCATGGTTGTGTCGCCTGTAGTATAGGACAATACCAAAACCAATCAAGAGGACACTGGCGTGGGTGCCCGCCGCATGCGCGTCCTCACGCCTGGAGGTCCGTGCAGGCCAGACACGGCGCCGTTCCTTCACCTACCCCTGCAGGCACAGCCACCTCCTCCTGCCTTCCCCAGCTCCAGCAATCACCAGTCTGTTCTCCATTGCTATAATTTTTGTCATTTAGAGGATTTTATGTCGGTAGGATCATATATATAGTCCGTGACCTTCCGAGACGTTGCTTTTTCACCCAGAGTAATGTCCTTGGGCCCCACCCTCTTGCCACGTTGCCCCCTTTTTCCTGCTGAGGGGTAACCTGTGGTATGGGTGCACCAGAGTTTAACTGTTCACTATGATCCTGCACCATGTGTTCATAGATATATACAAGATTACACCCTCGCTAATTTTTAATTGTGTGGTGAGCATATAATTTTTAATTTCCAATAGATCCCATAATAGCAGCTGGTATTGAGAGCTTTGCAGTATCCCATGAGGGCAGTGACATCACCATCACCCCTTTGTCACCAATGGAACCTGAGGCACAGAGGGGTGAGGTAACTCGCACGTAAGGAGGACAAGGAGTCCCAGCCCAGTGTCAGCTCCAGCGCCCCTGCCCCCTGCACGCAGCTGGCTCACGTCAGTGCAGCAAGACCACAACATCATTTCAGCTTCATGGAATAGCGTCCAGAATAGCCCCCTCTCAGCACACTGGCTTGACCCTGTTCCCTTACGTCAGTTCATCCCATGTTTTGCCCATCTGTCCTTAGTGAGACCAATGGGGATGGTTCACTCATCCAAGCAGTGCCACCAAGGTGAGTTTAACAAGCGCGGAAAACTGATCTGATCCCAGCCCTATGTCCCTTCATACCTGGTCGTCCTCTCCTGGGTGCCTGGTGACCTTGGGCAGGGAGAACCAAGCCCTTCTTTTTTGGGGCCTGGACTTCCCTTGGTACTGGTTGCCTCGGGCATCCGACAGGGCCAGCCAGAGAGGAAACACCTGGGCGGGTGGGCCTCTTCTACCCAGGTCGGGCTCAGCTCTGTCTCCAGCTTTTCCAGGGCCTAGCTCTCAGAACAGAGCAGATGGCAGGTATCTAACTGTGTTGAAATCCCAAGTTGGCCGGGCGCGGTGGCTCAAGCCTGTAATCCCAGCACTTTGGGAGGCCGAGGCGGGTGGATCACGAGGTTGAGAGATCGAGACCATCCTGGTCAACATGGTGAAACCCCGTCTCTACTAAAAATACAAAAAATTAGCTGGGCATGGTGGTGCGTGCCTATAATCCAGCTACTCAGGAGGCTGAGGCAGGAGAATTGCCTGAACCCAGGAGGCGGAGGTTGCGGTGAGCCAAGATCGCGCCATTGCACTCCAGCCTGGGTAACAAGAGCGAAACTCCGTCTCAAAAAAAAAAAAAAAAAAAAAAAAAAAGAATTGAAATCCCAAGTTAACATCTTCTGTTTGTGGATCTAATGAACCTGAAGATCATAACATTAAACAGCATCAAGTAGGTGACCTCAGAGATCAGAAAGTCAATTTGTGGGCAAGGAATTGGGGTACACAGGGTCAGTGGACAGCTCAGGTTCACTGACGCTCTGGAACTTTCTGGCACCTTTTTAATACTGTACAACATGGAGCTGAGTCCAGCCAGGGCAGCCTGTGTTACAGGTGGAGGGTGTCCAGGTTCCTGTGCCTTGAACGAAGAATTGGACGAAACACACAAGGCAAGGAAAGAATGGTGCAACAAAAGCAGAGATTTATTGAAAATGAAAGTACATTTCACAGGGTGGGAGCAGGCCCGAGCAAGGGGCTCAAGAGCCTGGTTACAGAATTTTCTGGGGTTTAAATAATCCTCTAAAGAATTCCCATTGGTTACTTGGTATACACCCTATGTAAACGAAGTAGTGGCCCAGAATCAGTCTGATTGGTTGTGCGAGGGGACCAGTCAGAGGCTGAAGTGAAGTCACCAAGTTATACTCACTGCCAATGAAGACTTGGCCTGAGACCAGACTGGTTAGGAAGGGGACCAATCAGAGGTGCTTTCAATTTTTCATCTGCATGCAATAAAGGGGAGTAGCCTCTGGTCTTTTTGTTACTTGGGAGTGCAAAGGTGGGGGTTTTACTTCTGATTTAGTTCTAGGAAGTCCACATGAATTGGCCTTAGGGTCCCTGTCTCCATCCAAACACTGTTCTCCTGCCTCACCTGTGTTAGTCCATGTGAGAGGACTTGTCGCTGAAGGACCCCTAGCACTTCTCTACTGGACAGACCTTGTGAGCACCTGAGGAATGAGGATCATGAGTCTGGAAAAGGCCTTGTTACCTTTCTAAAACCATGCAGAGTGAGGAAATACCGATACACAGCAAGATTTGACTGCCAGAGTTGTTAGTCTCCATCTCTCCTTGGCATACGTGTTAGTTTGTCACATGTACAGACTTCCATTTCATCAAACGGCTCTTCCAATTACCATGACTTTTACTGTTTTTTTTTTTTTTTTTTTTTAATATGAGAGTAACTGATTTCCTCTGGAGCAGGAGCTACTTCACTAAAATGTTAATCGGTGGTCATGGGAACGACCGTAAAGCACTGATTCCTTAATGACATCTGCACAGGGGAGTGCCCAGGCCTCTGAGGGCACCCGCTCTGCCCATCACTGAGTGCCTGGAGGGAGACTCGTTCTCACTGGCATTTTGTTCATTTACATTCTAAAATGAGTTCAGACACTGAATTGTTGTCCTGAGTAACTGCAGAATAGTGTGTATTGGGCTGCAGATGTAGACATACTAAATAGCAGTTAGTAAAAGAATGTTTAAAAGTTTGTGTGTAATCTTTTGTTATTGGAGGAACACATTAAGACTTCATGGAAGCATTTTCCACACTATGATTAAAAGTGGAATTTGCTCCCTCTAATAATCCTTAATAAACAAGAGATGGTGCAGGACCAAGGTGCTGTGCCCACTTGTGCGTTCATTTACGCACCCTGGACACCAGCAGGGCTACGAGGTCCTATTCTGGAGGAAGGAAAGGCTGGATCAGATGCAGCCCTGACTTTAAGGCACTCACTGCCCGAAAGTGGGTGGGCGGCAAGGCCCCCTGCTCACCAATCACCATCAGGGCCCCTGAGATAAGCCATGCTGGGCTAGGTGGAAATGGTGGTCTTATAAATTTCTCTTATATAAAGGATGTATAATACATAAAATAATAAAGGCTGGGTATAGTGGCTCATGCCTGCAATCCCAGTACTTTGGGAGGCCGAGGTGGATGGATCATCAGAGGTCAGGAGTTCAAGACCAGCCTGGCTAACATGCTGAAACCCCGTCTCTACTAAAAATACAAAAAGTTGCTGGGCGTGGTTGCAGGCACCTGTAATCCCAGCTACTCGGGAGACTGAGGCAGGAGAATCCCTTGAACCTGGGGGGGCAGAGGTTGCAGGGAGCCAAGATGGCGCCACTGCACTCCAGCCTGGGCAACAAGAGCAAAACTCCGTCCCCAAAAAACCAAAAAATAAAAATAATAATAAAATGTGTTCAGTACTCTGTAACGCAAATTCTGTAGAGCCAGCTGCTGATCACAGATGCTTCTGTTCACTTGGGCTTGTCCAGGCTGTTGCTGCGTGGATGAAGGAGCGCAGTTCTGACATGAATGTTGATGGGTATTTTCATTTACAATGAGTAAAGCAAAGTGAGAGAGCGAATGCTGGAATGTCCTCTTTCCTTCAGTGATGTGAGAGACTTTGCTGAACTGGATAAAGTGTGTGAATACTCAGAGTGTTTCCTTAAATTATTACGTGATTCACAACGTGGAAATGACAGGCAGGACAGCTTGTGAGTGTGATCTGCATTGTCAGGATTTCCTTATCACCATCGTAGGTCTGGGCCAAGCTTGGCAAGCTGTGGTCAGCGGGCCGGATCCTGTTTTGGTACAGCCCGCGGCCTAAGAGTGGTTCTTACATGTTTAAAGGTGTTTTTTTTTTTTTAAATAAAGAGGAAAACAATATTTTGTAAGATATAAAAATGTATGAGATTCAAAGTTGTGAAGTATTAGAACACTGCCAAGTCCATTCATTTATATATTGACTTTGTGCCACAGCAGTTAAGCTGAGTAGCTGTGACAGAGATCATGAGGCCCACGAAGCCTAGATGTTTACTATGTAGTTTTATGGAGAATATTGCTGATCCCTGATCCAGACAGTCAATAAAACAGTAATATGTGCCTTGATCTGTCACATTTGCTCATTTCCATGGCAAAATACTATGGCTGATAACCAGCCACTAAAGTGACAGGCACGTGGAGCTGGGCAGAGGCCGTGGCAGCTCCCATCATGTCGCATCCTTACCAGAAAGGAGCGTGATCCAGACCCCACAGAAGGTTTGTGGGTCTCATGCAAGAAAGAATTGGAGGCAAATCCAAGGAGTGAAGTGAAAGCAAGTTTATTAGAGAAGTAAAGAAACAAAAGAATGATGGCTACTCCGTAGGCAGAGCAGCAGCCTGAGCTGCTGGCTGGCAGTTGTTATGATGATGTCTTGATTATGTGCTAAACAAGGTAAAGACTGTTTATGAGTTTTCCTGGAAAGGGGTGGGCAATTCCTGGAACTGAGGGTTCATCCCCTTTTTAGACCATCCAGGGTGACTTCTGGACATTGCCACGGCATTCGCAAACTGTCACGGCACTGGTGGGAGTATAGCAGTGAGGACGAACGAGGTCACTTTCTTGGCCATCTTGGTTTTGGTGGGATTTAGCCGGCTTCTTGACTGCGACCTCTTTTATCAGCAGGGTCGTTAATTCTTAGTCGCAGGATGAGACAGGTATCTTGTGGCGACCTCCTATCTTATTCTGTGACTGAGAACGCCTAACCCCCTGGGAATGCAGCCCAGTAGGTCTCAGCCTCATTTTCCCAGCCCATATTCAAGATGGAGTCGCTCTGGCTCAAATGCCTCTGACAGTATTTCTACCCCCAGACAGAACGGATTTTAGTAACCCCAAAAGTACAGATAACAGTGAAATCAGTAGGAAGTGATAAGGGCTGCATATTGATCACCCTTATTTTTAATATATTTTATTTAACCGTAAGTTTTTATAATTTAGTTTTTAATAATGAGTATGCTACCAGCATTCCAGAACATTTAACAGTTGGCTCTTGAGAGCCTTATGAGCTCATTTTAGGGCACCTGTGGCTGGGTGGAGGGGAGGCTTCTTGACCTGGGACTCCCCGGGGAGAAGGATTTCCTGACCAGTATCTTTAGGGATGAGGCAGGGTTGCCAGGGGAAATAAGAGGCGAGACTTCTCTGCAGAGGAGAGAGCAGGCAGGGGCGCGGGGGGAACAAGAGCAGGGCGTCGGGGGCCGGAAGCATTGCAGTGGGAGCTGGGAGGCTTCTGGATACACCCTGCGCTGAAGCCTTGAGTAAAAGCACAAAAAACACTATGGCCAGCGCGTATTCAAAACCAACATTTTTCCCCTTTGCTTTAACATTAGAAGAGACATAGCCTTATTTTACCCAGCCCCTATTCAAGATGGAGTTCCTCTGGCTCAAAGGCCTCTGATACATTTGTCAGGGCAGGCGGGCAAAAAGTAACTTCAGTATAGGTTACAGCTGCTCTGCCCTGGGATGCTGCATTCAAACTGAAGAGGCGTTTTCACAGGGGAAATGTGAACTCTGCCCCTGCTGCTGTCCTTTACTGAGGGCTTCACACAGAAAGCCCAGGGAAGGGCAGGGGTCTCGTCTTCGTGGGACCCGGTATGTGGAGGGAACTGTAGGGAAGGACCGTGGAGTGGCCCAGCCATCCTCGCTCCAGAGAACAGCACTCCTGTCGTTCCCTAAGCGACTCAGTTGTGAAAGTCACGTGGCTTCCTTACTTCAGGATACGTAACTGGTAGTCGAACAAATCTACCATGGGAAATCCAAACCAGTACAGGGGAGAGCAGCCAAGGGGGACCCACAGAGCCGCTTGGTCCTGGCGTCCTCTCTGGTCACTGTGGGCTGTCAGCATGGTGGCTGGCATGGACCCCCTTGGTCAGATAAGGCTTAGGTAGAACTTCCTTTTCCTTCTGTGTTCCCTTTTGGTCCGTGAGGGGCATGCCATGGAGGATGTAGCCCTGGCGGGATATGAAGATGTCCACAAAGCCACGTGTGACATCAGCAGTCACTTCCTGGGCTGGACTTCCAGGTATAAGCAGATAGCTTATAGCTTGCAGAGAGAAGAACCCCAAAGCTTAAGGAACAGAAATCCCATCACACCCTCTTGGAGACCTGGTCCCTGTCTCCATCCAGACACTATATTCCTGCCTCACCTGTGTTATCCCGTATGAGGACTCGTCCTGGAAGGACCCCAGCACTTCCCTCCTGAACGGACCTTGTGAGTAGCTGACGAATGAGGAGCACGAGTCTCATGGGGATCTGTTCATTGCATAAAACACCACGTAAATATTGCTCTATTCTAATACACCTTTTGTTTTCGTTACCAACGTGTTAATGTTTCTGAAATAGTGGCAACACTTGGAATACCCCCTTGATTTTTTTTTTTCTTAATCGACCATGATGTGGTCCAAGGCACCCTAGCATGGGGAAAATATGACAAGTATTGTATATTTTTAATAACACCACATTAAGATTTCAAAAGCTAGTGGCAAAAATGTGTGAACATGTGGCATATATGTTACTGTAGTCTCTCCTGCTTTGCAAGTTTAAAAAAAAAGTGGTTAAGGGGCTAACAGTTTATGTCTATTGAGATCAGCAAACCCAAAAAGTAAATTCCACTGTTAGGTCTTAGCTGAACTTATTTTTCAATATTATTGCTGTTTGTGTTTTGGAATTTAAGATACAGTGTAATATTCTTTTCAACATAGGAAGCTAAAGTGTTGTCTACGGATAAATTATTATGAGGATGCAGAGAAGTAAAATCTTTGTTTTTTTCTAATAGGCTAGAATTAAGATTTTAAAAATTAACTTTTAGCTCGTGAGAGTTGTTAAAGAACTAGTTTCCTTTGTGAGTGCTAAGTCAAAATGAGGGGCAGGTGGCAGACCTAGAGTCTGAGAAGGGGACCACTGAACCCATGCAACCAAGTTGAGGACTTCCTTGGGCCAGGCCCGGAGCTGGGCATTTCACTTCATCATTTCTGTTTTGATTGGAAAGAAGCAGTCAGAGAGAAACTGCAAGGAAGGAAATATTTCCTGGGTTTTCCTCGGGCCAGTCCATGCAGACCACATGAGGTAGTTCCCCGCACAGCCCAGGCGAGCTCAGCTGTGAAGAGGCGAGAATTTGCCTCCCGGAGCCACTGCTAGAGAGAGAGGGCAGTGGACGATGGAGACAGGGTGGAGGTGGGTTTAGGACATTGACCCTGCTGCATTCATTGCAGACATGCCTTGTATTTTGAGTGCACCGTGTACCAGATGCCTTGACCACATTATTTTGTGCTCTACGCGTTGCACCTGGGAAGTAGGTGTTCCCATTCCCCTTTACAGGTGAGGAATCTGAGCTGCACAGGGACAGCTGGGAAGTAGCAGACCCAGGATTTCAACCCAAGCCCCTCCCACTCAGCACCCTGGTTCTTTCCCAAGGTGCTACCCTGAATTTCAGCTCAAGCTGGGGACTTCGAGAACACCGAGCAATCGTGTCAGCTGCCGGTCATGAGCTGTTTCCTTCAGAAGGGGATGGATCCCTAAGTTATCCCTAAGTTTTTTTGAAACCTCCTTCACCAGGAGTTAACGGATGCACCCTCCTGCTGTGCCCCCAGCCTCCTCCCCATGGCCCAGAGCCCTGCGCTCCTCTGCCCTCTTCACTGTGAGGCCTTCCTGCATCTCCCCTGGAAAAATTGTCTCTTCCTCTGCATGCCTTGAAAGGTGTCTCATTTCTGCCCAGTGCCTGTTGGGCTATATCCTCCACCTCTGAATCTGCCATTATGTTTTAAGTCACTTGCAGACAGGAACTGGGTTTTCCCATTTCTTAAATCGTGTCCCAGTACTTCTCGTGAGGGCGCTGGGCCTCAGTTTACCATCTGTTAAGTGGGTGGCCGTTCCTGGCTAGGTTGTCATCAAAGGCCTGCATGTTGCTACATTTGAGTGTTCGTCAGCGTGGAGGACACACTGTGTGAGCCCAGGACCCTGCTTAGGTAAAAGTGGAAAGATTTATTTGAAAACATAATGCCATTTTTTTTCAAGGGGATGTCAGGGTTTCTGTTAAGTTTTTCCCGTTTGTTAGCCAAGCTAAAGTGTTCTGCCTTGGCGGGGAGCAGAAGGTGGACTGTGTGCCTGGAAGGGGCCATCTCGGCCCAGAAATAGTGCAGGAGAGGGTGGGTAGCCAGCTGGGAAAGTGGCCTCTGTTTTTGCTGAGGCTAGACAGGGCCTCCCATGTTGGACCAAGTTCACAGCCTGACTTTGAATGTTTGTTGTGCTTTTGTGTTCTTTATCTTTAAAAAGCCTCCCAGACTGTTAACCTTTGGCCCCTCCAAACCAGCACCTGCCCCTGGGTGCGAGGTTTTATCCAGCCAGTGAGAAGCCGTGGGTGGTGGGCGAAGGGAAGCCTTCTCAAGGTCAGGGATGTCTGTGGCTCTGTCTCCGGTGCTTGGTTTTAGGCTGAGGTGATAAGATTGCTCTCTGGAAATCACATACTTGCAGTAAATATTGTGGATATAAAAGTTCCGCAATTAAAAACTCCCACCACAGTTTTATATCTGGTTGTTCAGGGGACTGGGGGCCAAAGGAAGGGCCCAAGAGGTTCCTGGCCATAGGAAGAGGTACGGGGCGGCTGGACTTGCTTATCCACATCACACAGTCCCTTCAGATCCCTGCCCTGTCTCATGTCACAGCACAGCCGACCAAACACCCGATTCCCTCAATCCAGTCGGGAAAGGCTGGAGACAGCAAGGAATGGCCCATTCTCCAAATCTGGGGAGCATGGCAGAAAACTGAGAGGAGTTAACCTGGAGGAGAGCTGTGGCGTTAGGGCGCATGCGAAGATGTGTGTTTCTTCGTGGGCTGTCAACAGGTTGGGCTGCTTGACTTCAGAGCATGGTGGAGACTGGAAGTGCAGATTAGTGGAGAAAGAAATGCCAGGCTGAGGCTGGAGACATCACAGGAACAGGCAGGAGCGTTGTGAGGTCTGCAGGCTGAACGACAGGAGCCCCGGAGACAGCTTGGAGAGGGGACAGAGCTTTTAGAGTGGAATAGCCTCAGAGATAAAGTCTTCTCTTTCTTCTTCCACCCTTTTCTCCCTCTCTTCTCTCTCCCTCCCTCACCTCCTTTCCTGCTCTTTCTCTGTCTCTCTCTTTCCAAAGGTAACTGAGGTCCAGGAGACCCCAGATCGATCAATAAACTCGACGGCATGTGCCACAGCGTGCGCTGTCTAGTCCAGCCTGCTCTTGACCAGTGGCCTCGCAGTCAGGGGCCTGTGTTCCAAACTTCCTTTTCTTTTATCCTTTCCCCCCCTCCCCCTCCCCCTCCCCCTCCACTCCTCTCCCCTCCTCTTCTCTTCTTTTTTTTCTTTTTTTTTTTTTTTTTCTGAGACAGGGCCTTGATCTGGCACCCACCCTAAAGTGCAGTGGTGCCATCTCTGCTCACTTCAGCCTCTATGTCCTGGGCTTAAGCAATTCTGCCGCCTCAGCCACCCAAGTAGCTGGGGCTACACACACACCAGCACGCCCAGCTAGTTTTTGTATTTTTCATAGAGACAGGGTTTCGCTGTGTTGCCCAGGCTGGTCTTGAACTCCTATGCTCAAGTGATTCGCCCGCCTAGGCCTCCCAGAGTGTTGAGATTGTAGGCGTGAATCACTGCACTTGGCGTTTTCAGAACTCTTGATGCTGGTGGTGTTTGGGAAGTGGGTAAGCCCAATGCCAGGCCTGGCCTTGCCTGGCAGGGCTATGCCCAAGGGTGGGTGGCCGCAGGTCTGACAGTGGATGAGGAGTGCCCAGAGGCCACACGGCTGCTTCAGCAGCGCCTGTCGGAGCTACTCAGCTCAGGTTTCACCAGCCCAGGGATCCTCTGGGAGGCCCAGTCTCTATT
Source organism: Saimiri boliviensis (assembly GCF_048565385.1). Taxonomy (NCBI): domain Eukaryota; kingdom Metazoa; phylum Chordata; class Mammalia; order Primates; family Cebidae; genus Saimiri; species Saimiri boliviensis. The sequence goes on from NC_133458.1 coordinate 106,760,463, forward strand.
TTGAGAAATGGTTCATGATGAGGTGATCAAGTGTCATATTTTCAACAGAGAATTAAAGGCACCCAACACTTAGCTCTTAGCTCAGAAAACACCAGTGTCAAAACAGGCTGGCTCTGGGCCTCTATTTCTGCATATTTTCGTGTCTCCCTGTTTTCTGCTTTTTTTTTTTTTTACTGGAAAGTATCTTTCAGTATAGAATGGTATCATCCTAAGTAAAATGCTGTTGCCATTTATTTTAATCAGTGAAACTTCTGCTTATTAACAGAGACAGAAATAAGATTATAAGGTGATTACATTTGAGGTAATAAATAACACAGTCTGGTTGTTTTAATAGCAAATATGCACAAGTTTGTTAGTGGGATTGCAATGAAGTAGTCAAAAACAAGGCCTGGAAATCGGGCATCAGGCTCTCTCCATTAGATGTCGGTGTGTGCCCATCGTGTACACACTCATTTCTCTGAACGCTGGTGTCATGTGAGTCTGTGGCCCCAAGTGAAGGGAGTTGGGTTCATTTTCCTGAGAAATTCTCACAGCTCTGTTGAGTTCCAATCAGTTACGGGCTGTGTGGAGAGCGGGCTAGTCAGATTTCACTGCTTTTCAGTTATTGACAAAAGTACATACAAATGAACGGGCTTATCAGCAGGCAGCGGAGATGCCTTTCAGAGCACATGGCCCCCTGTCTCACGTCTCGCTCTGCAATTTTTGTCTTAGGATTTCCACTCAGTTTGGTTCTCTTTTCCACCCTTTGCTGGAAGGAACTCAATACAGCTCTGCTCCTTTATTTTCCCACTGAAGGAAAACACATTTCGTGTGGCTTGGTGACAGCAAATCACCATCCTTAATATCTCCCTGCCCTCTAGGTTTGGCATTTCTGTTCTGTTGACTTTTCTTGCTCCTTGCTGATTCTGTGAGTGAATCCAGAGAAAATGGTCGGTTTTGTGAGTGAATCCAGAAGAAAACGGTTGGTTTTGCCATGGGTCTTGTGAGCTGAAGGCAGCGCTGATTTGGCCAGCCTGTCTCCACGGTTGCTCATGGAAAACCAAGGTGTTTTCTGTCACTAAACATAATTAGATGTCTGTTATGCCCCAAATACATGATGAAGCCATTAAATAATTTTTTTAAAATTAACATTTGTAAAAATTCATTCTGGCATATTCAAGAGCTTGATGACCGTTTATATTGATTTTCTCTTACACCTCATGTGGACCGTTTATCATTTCCATGGTTATGTGTGGTCAGATTTATTCCTGGTCACTTTTTTGCGATTTGATTATCTACTATTTAATGCCTTAATCAGTAAACTCACACACAACACCTCTGGTACTTTCCATGAGATGTGGATGTTCATGGACAAACAGCCCAGGAAGAAACTGAGTAAGTGTTCAGGAAAAAGTCATACAAATATCGGTTTGTTCTTTCTTAAGAAAATACGAACCTCCCTTGCTGCCCGATGTTTGGTGTAGGGGTATACTGGTGGGGGCTTCTCCATGGCCCTGCTTTCTAGGTCATCAGCGTGGCTCCATTCCACCCCTTCTGGAGCCCACAGCCAGATGGGTCCTGGGAACTCTCAGCTCTGCCCTCCCGTCATGGTCCTCCAGAAAAGGCAAAAGCAAGAGACTGAGCTTGTGTGGTGGTTTTGAGCTTTTAATTTTTTATTATTTTCTTCTTCCTTTCTCTTTTTTTTTGTGGGGGGGAAGGGAGGAACTTCCATTTTTGACTGAGAAAATAATGATGATATTAACATTGACATGTGCGTAAATGTCCCAAAGGTAACAATGTGTAGCAGTTTCTGGAATGGATTGGACTCAACAGATTATAGTCATTCTCTCCCCTTTCTCTATCCTGGAAGGTGTCTGGGCAGTCCATAGTGCTCAGCTCAGCATTGTCTACGAGAAGGGTCCCATTTCTCAGAGGTTAAGAAGTTCAGCCTCACCTGAATGACAGCGTCAATCCCACCTCCAGCTGAAGCTCCCCCCTTTCCACCCTCCACCAACTCAGGTCTGAACCTGGCAGGAGCCCAGGCCTGGGCGGCTGCTGTCAGGCTCAGCTCCACTCACCTGGGGTGCTGCTTCCATTCCATGACTGGGTGGGGATGAGGGGCAGGAGCTGTTCTTTGCTGGTGGTCAGCAGGCCTTCTGGTGCTGCAGGTCTGCGGGTCTGCTGCCACGTGCTCTTGTGGGGTTTATCTGTGGGTATGCGGGGGTCCTACCCTTCGCTTCTGCCCTGCGAGTTCACAGCCTCTTCTGGCTCAGTCCACTCTGCACACAGCCCTCTGGTTCAGGCTCCTTCTTTTTTTTTTTTTTTTTTTTTTTTTTTTTTTAAGACTAGTCAAGTGCAATAGTGAGAAGGGGAGAAAGAGTAGAACAATGAGTTCGATCTGTAACTGGCTGTGAACAATCAATTGAGATAACTCACTACCTTCAGACCAGCCCAGGCTCCTTCTAAGTCCTCTTGGGTCCCCTGAGCCCTGCAGCAGCCATGTGCTTCCATGCGCCACCTTCTGACCTCTCTGTCACATGCCGTTGCGAACAGCCCTGGCTGGCCCCCCTCTGGTGCTCCTTAGGACAGACATTTGTTATGAGCTCCTGGACTTTCCCAGTCCAGAGACTCTCACCACAGTGCTCCCAGGCCTGCAGTTCTGCAGCTCCACATCTGTGGCCCTTACCCCAGCCCTGCATATGGCTCCCCAGGATCCCCTGCTTGGTTTGGCAGAGGATGGAGAGGCACCAGGAGAGGGGAGGAGGCTCCTGTGATGTCCTTACTGGACAGACCTGCCAGCCACAGTGACACTTCCTTTTGCTGATCTCTCATCTTCTCCTTAGCATGTTAGAAGGGGAAGGGAAGCACGCTGGAGTTTCCTCTGCGCTAGAGCAAATGAGTAAAAACAGAATGGGGCTGGGCGCGGTGGCTCAAGCCTGTAATCCCAGCACTTTGGGAGGCCGAGGCGGATGGATCACGAGGTCAAGAGATCGAGACCATCCTGGTCAACATGGTGAAACCCCATCTCTACTAAAAATACTAAAAATTAGCTGGGCATGGTGGCACGTGCCTGTAATCCCAGCTACTCAGGAGGCTGAGGCAGGAGAATTGCCTGAACCCAGGAGGCGGAGGTTGCGGTGAGCCGAGATCGCGCCATTGCACTCCAGCCTGGGTAACAAGGGCGAAACTCCGTCTCAAAAAAAAAAAAAAAAAAAAAAAAAAAAAAAACCAGAATGGTTGGATTCCATGCTGGGTTACAATAGTTACACTAACTGAAGGCTTCGATCCCAGGCACTGTGGCACGGGTTTTGCAAGAATGAAATAACTTAATTTTTGCCTAATCCTATGGAGAAGATGTAGTTATCCCATTATACAGATGAGGAAATCAGGGAACTTAAATACATTGTTTTAGGTCACTCACTAGGTGGTGGTGGTGCCGAGATTTGAACTCAAGTGTGTAAACCCCTGTCCTAGTCACTTCCCTAAGATTCTCCCTCCAAAATCACCCCTTTAACGTCCACCCCCATTATGCGACACTTCTAGAGGCAAGTCTGGTGTGACTTCCTCTACCATGACTTCACTCCATTCATTCACTCACTGAAGGCTGGTGAGGGTTGAGGGAGACAGGATGGCAGGGGACCTGCCCCACGTGCCCACATGCAGAAACACCAGGGTTCAAGTAACCGCAGGGTGGGTGATCAGACAGGGGAGTTTGGGCTTGACCTAGTGGGCAGTGGGACCACTGAAGTGTTTGCGTTAGGAAGAATGGCCAGATCCATCTTCAGTGTGTGGAAATGGGACTTGAGAACCGGAGCCAGGCGATGCAGGAGATTCCTGAAGAGTTTCAGGATAATTGAAACGGTAAGAGTCTGGGGGAGAGAAGGCAATGGCCTGAGCAACAGTGGAGCAGGGGCGGTGGGAAGGGGCCAGCAGCAAGTCAGAATCCCAGGTGTGGGGAAAGGAGCAGCATCGGAGCAGGAGCAGGGGAGAGGAGGGGCTGGGTTTGAGCCTCGCAGAGCTGGAATCAACGTGGCAGTCTTTGGCCTCGGAAGGAAGAGGAGACGGAGATGACAATGACGTAGAAATCTTGGCAGTTAATGAAGCCGTGACTGAGCCAGAGAGGCAAGAGAGACAGCGCCGCCCCGGAAGGCTCTTTGTTGGGTGTCGTTAGGCCTAGAAACCAGCAGACTAGTGCAGTCTCAGGCGGTGGCAGCGTGCTGCAGGTGTGGTGTCCACATAGGAGGGCAGCCTGGGGGAGGTGTGTGTCTGATGGGGGTAGCCAGGGGCACACTGCTTGTTTCTCAAGGATGTGCTGGCCTGGCCTTGCCACCTCCCTGGGGGTGGGAAGGAAGGTCAACCAGAACTCTGAGGGCTGCCAGTCAGGGACTCGCAAACAGGAGCCAGGCGATGCAGGAGATTCCTTAAGAGTTTCAGGATAATTGAAACAATAAGAGTCTGGGGGAGAGAAGGCAATGGCCTGAGCAACAGTGGAGCAGGGGCGGTGGGAAGGGGCCAGCAGCAAGTCAGAATCCCAGGTGTGGGGAAAGGAGCAGCATCGGAGCAGGAGCAGGGGAGAGGAGGGGCTGGGTTTGAGCCTTGCAGAGCTGGCTCTGTGCAGGTGATACTGCAGCCTGCACAGGTAAGACAGAGGGACCAAAGATGGGGGTGTGATCTGGCGGCATGGCCAGGTCCCTCCATCCCAAACCTGCTGTGTCCTTCTTGGGACCTTCAGGTGCTTGCATAGACAGGAGCTGAGAGCCCGTCAGGCTCAGGGTGGTCCATCTGCACATGGGGAGCAGTTTGGATGTGTCCCTGTAGTCCCGGGACAGTGCTGTTTGGTAGAAACCAAATATAGTTTCAGGCTTGAAAACCCACGCTGTCACATAGAGACTGGCTGCAAGAAAGCAACGAGCTTCTGGTTGCATAGTTTTGGAGGAGAAGAGAAGAAAATATCAAAGCTCCTTTAGGAAAAGAATGTACTAAATCATGCCTGGGAGGTGGCAAGAAGAATCGCTTTATACAAATTCAGCAAAGCTGAGGTTGGTCAGCTAAGGTACAGAGCTGACTTGTCTCTCCTGGAATAAGGAGGCTTTCTCCTGAGGGGATCACCTGGGCTGCCTGCCTTGGAAGACCCCCGGAAGGTGGTGGACGAATGCGCCTTGGAAAAGGAAAAGCAAGGTCGCTGCCAGGCACCCTGATGAAGGCGAGCTCTGCCCTTCCTTATGACTCCCGCGGGCTCATTCTGATTTTCTAGGCTTGGAGGGTTTCTGAACAAGTGAACCAAGACAATTCACTCACTGTCTTTCTGCAAAATGATTTGAGATTTCCGCTGCCGGCAGTGCAGGCGCCGGCACCCCAGGCTTGCTCAGGAAAAGCTGCATCGGGTGGCACGTTTATGAATAAGTCACTAGCTGGATTGGATCAGATGCCTCTGCTAGTTCTCAGGGCACTGCTTCCCTCTGCGCTCCTCCTCCAGGGAAGCGCAAGGAGCAGTTTCTGTCCGTAAGGGCCTTGGCTGTGCAGTAGAAAGCCCCTTGCGCTCCTTTTAGGGGGCAAAGCAAGCCCACTCCAAGCGAGGGCAGGGGACAGCTTGGAATGCATGCACGCATCGCCTGGTGGTTTGGGACTCAGTAAGTTTTCTCTGATCGACTCCATTTTATTTGCTAAGAATGTTTAAACCTCAGTAGACTGGCACTGCCCTTTTTTTCGGCGGGGGGAAGGAGATACCCTTTTTCTATAATATTGAACAATGCAGTAACTCTTGTTTTTATCTGATACTTGGAGCAGGGGTTGCTCTGCTCAGCATGAGCTCGGAGTATTTGCTGATAATTAAGTGATCCTCACCAACAAGCTCTTTCTTCACTTGCTGAGAGTTGAGTAATAGCTGTGGGACTTGCCTCTCAAATGTTCCTCTTTGAATATTTCCTTGATGTGTAGTGAGATATCAGCGTTCCGTATCTGCAGGCCCTGGAGTTTAGTTTGGTGAGTGTTATGGATATGTTTTGTTATTATGTCGTAGAGAATCCTATCTAGAAACCTAATCTTTTTATGTTGAATTACTGGAAGCTTTCCCCACCCCCAAGTCAAAACTGTGAAATTCTATTGTGTAGGATTTCTTAGTCAGTTTTGAATGCATTTGCTTCATACATTAGCTTTTATTAGGCACTTTGAGGAGCTAGCTTCTACTCTACCCTCGCAGAGACTAGAGGCTTGCTTCTTTAAAAAAAATCCCAAAGAGTAAGTGAGGTGATAATAGTAAAAATAACTGTAATTACCACAGTCATTGAGTGCGGCCTATGTCCCGGTGCCACACCAGAAACTTTACAGGAATCATCTCATTTAATCCTCACATAGACTCATCTGATAAAAGCTGAAATATCTCTCTGTTCAGCTTTGAGGAAACTGAGGCGTACAGATTACAGGAGCTTGTCTGGGGGAGGTATACAGCCTGGCCATATTATGGCTGGATTTGACCTGATGTCTTTCCAGCTCTAGAGCATCTAACCAGGACCTGGCCGATAGTGTGCAGCTGTGGAGGGTGTCCTGGCGCTGACTTTTAACAGACAGCGCCTCGGTGTGCCCTGAAATGTGGTATTTTGTAAAGTGGTTTCTCCCTGGCTTATTGTTATCAGTGTGAAATTTGTTGTTTTTATGCTGCAATGCTCCTGCAGGCTGCAGTAAGATTGTTTCATAGACACATATTTCAGCGCTTACTTATCTGGATCTTCTGTTGACTGTTTTTCTGGCTATATATATATATATATATTTTCTGGCTATATATATATATATATATATATATTTTCGCAAGGGCCAACACAGTAGGGAAAGCATGGATGGGACTTTCCTGATAGCTCTTCTCCTCTGTTAGAAGGAATCCGTGTCTTCCCAGGAACATTGCCCTGAGCTTGGGAGGTGCCAAGCACCAATGGAAGGTATTACATGGATTCTTAAGCTGGAGACCCTGGTCATCACAGTGGTTTACAGAAATTATGTGCAAGGGGGAGGCTTAGGAGTCTGAGACTTAGGGGCATGTGGCAGTTTATAAAGAGCAGGGCTTCTGCAGAGGTCTAAAGAGGCCATCAGAGCTGGGACCTTGCCTGGCTCCTACTGGGCACACCCATAGCAGGTGCTCCTGGCTAGTGGCATGCAGGCTGGTGTGCATCATGTCTAGAGGAAGGTCCATGGACTTCATCAGATAGTCAAAGAAGTGCCTGACCCGAAAAGCATTCAGGGATGCTCGAGACTGACCCAGGGCCCATCTCAGCTCTGCCACCTACCTCATGTCATGCTTGGGCACGTCCTTCCGTCTCCCCGTGACTCCAGCTCTTCCTCTGTACCCTGAGGCAGTTGAACACAGTCCCCATTGGTCCATCTGAGCCTCCTGGAACCTTGAACACCGAAGGAAGTTCTTGGAGGCCCAACTGAATTTGGCTTGTCCAGACCCCACATCAGAGTAAAGGGGGCATCTCTATGATTGTGTGCTGGAAACCTTCACCAACGAGTATTCTCTAATCTGACCCCTCTCATCAGCCGGCACCGCAGGGCACCAGCATTCTAGTATGTGTCAAGGGGTCCGAACATCCTAACATCAGTCTGCCAGGAACCCTGGGGTCTTTTTTTTTTTTTTTTTTTTTTTTTTTTTTTGAGATGTTGCCCAGGCTGGAGTGCTGTGGCACAATCTCAGCTCACTGCAACCTCCACCTCCCGGGTTCAAGCAATTCCGAGCAGCTGGGATTACAGGCATGTGCCACCATGCTCAGCTAATTTTTGTATTTTTAGTAGAGATGGGGTTTCACCATGTGGGCTAGGATGGTCTTGATCTCTTGACCTCATGATCCGCTCGCCTCAGCTTCCCAAAGTGCTGGGATTACAGGCGTGAGCCATGGCGCCTGGCCAATCCTAGGGTCTTTTGTTTTTAAGAAGTATTTAAGGATGGAGGCAGTGGTGCAAATTTGGTAGGTGGTGTCCTAGGCTTGGAAGGACCTGGGTTGCAATTCCAGTCTTTTCCAGCTGTGTGATTGTGAGACGGTTACTTAACCAGTCGGATCCTCAGCCACCCTGTCTGTAAAATGGGGAGAATACACTGGGCATACAACGTTGCTGGAGGTATTGAACATACACAGTGTGGCATGGTGGCTGCATCATGTCATGTTTATGAAATGAGGGTTTAAATCAGGTTGGTGTTGGACTCAGGGATGTGGGAACTGGTGCAGGATCTGAGGATTCCTCATTCCCCCCTTTGGCATCCAGTTCTGCCGGCTACAGTAGCACTCAGCTGTCTTCTGGGCATTTGTATTTTTGGACATCTTTCTGACCTTTTATTATTGCTAAGAAAGGTGGGGACTCCACCCACACGCACTCACACGCAAACTCACACTCACGCTCATGCACTCACGCACTCACATGCACTCACGCACACACACGCACTCACGCACTCACACACACATGCACACACGCACTCACATGCACTCACGCACACACTCATGCACTCATGCACTCACACGCACTCACACACACGCTCATGCACTCACACGCACTCACACTCTTGCACTAACACACTCACACTCACGCACTCACACTCTGGCACTCACACACTCACACTCTCACGCACTCACACTTGCACTCATGCAGTGGTGACCGAATTCCCTCTCTGGGCCCAGCACTCTACTTGCCAGTGATGAACAAGAAAGTCATAGTTCCTGCTCTCTTGATATTTAAGTCTCCAGCTGAGGCTGCTAATAGCCAGACACAAACCAGACGCAGCTTATGGACAACTTGTAAACAGGATGAAGCAAATATTGCTGAAGAATCTCATGGAGAGAGAATGGCACCTCCCTTCTGCCTGCAGCATAAACAGACTCACTTAGCCAGGAGAGTCGGGTGTGCCTGGTTTCTCTCTGAAATTTCCTTGAAGCTCATGCGGTTTTCCAGCAGCCAGCCGGAGCAGCCACGGTCGTAAACAGGCACCCATTCAGGTGAGCTGGCTCAGCATCACTGTGGACTTCCCTGTCAGCTGTTCTTGGACAGTCAGAAATTGTTATACCCTCATGTCCAATTTTCAATTGGAAAGAGGGAAGAAACATAAAGCATAGTGCTTTTGACTTCAGGGTCTGGGAAAGTACAGAGATGCATGAATTCTCCCTTTTCAGCGTGCGGGCCCTGTCTACCTCAGGCCTGACCAGCCTGGTTGGTCAGTGGCTGTCACCTATAGACTTAGGTTTTAATTCAGCTACCTGGGCCCCCACCTGCGATTCCCATTCACTGCGCCGCGCCACCTAAGATCCTCTGACCTTCAGTGAGGGGATTTTGAGCCTTCTGCTGCATGTTGAAGAGCCCTCAGAATAAAAACCCAGCTGGGAGTTTCCAGCTGATTTGGGAATTAACAAATGTCATCGTGAAACTCAGTAAATGTGTGATGATTTTAAGCTAAAATCATTTGGAGCTATGGTTGATGACCTTTGAAATGCCAGAAATGTTTTCATATACATATTTTTTATTTAAAAAAACAGTTCCTGACAGGGTCCACGCGGCTTTTTCAGCCTTGAGGGATCAAAGGGAGCTTGAGTTGCGTGCGCAGTGATTCGTTCCCTGCTGAGTCCCGAGGACTTGCCCTGCCTCCTGCTGGAGAGGGTGAGAGGAAGGAAAGCTGGATTACCCAGCCTGTGCACTCTGCCAGCCAGGAGCACCTGCCATGGGTGTGCCCAGCAGGAGCCAGGCAAGGTCCCAGCTCTGATGGCCTCCTTAGACTTGCGCAGAAGCCCTGCTCTTTTGAAACTGCCACATGTCCCTGAGTCTCAGACTCAACCACATGACGTCTGCACAGATGTTTGAGAAGGGCGTTCCCGGATTGGTAAGCGAATGGCTTTTTACAACCTAGTACAGATACACAGGAGTCCTTGCGTAAATAGCAGCTGTTCTTTCCCAGGCTGAACCACTCACAGACAGAGGAAGCCAGGCGTTTTCTGTTTCATGCTATGACTGTGTTAGCTGGAGAATGAATTTAGGGTGAGTCCACAGTGCAAAGTAAAAGCAAGTTTAATAAAAAAAAAGTGAAGTAGTGAAAGTACAGTTACTCCATAGACAGTAGGACATTCCCGAAAGTAAGAGGAGGAATGTGTCCACTATGGGCACAATGCTCTTATATATAGGATAAAAAAAGAGGCCGGGTGCAGTGACTCACACCTGTAATCACACCTGTAATGCACTTTGAGAGGCCCAGGCGGGTGGATCACTTGAGGTCAGGAGTTCCAGACCAACCTAACCAACATGGGGAAACCCTGTCTCTACAAAAAATGCAAAATTAGCCGAGATTGTGCCATTGTACTCCAACCTAGGCAATAGGTGAGACTCCATCTCAAAAAAAGAAAAAAATAATAACAAAATAAAATAAAAAACTCAAACACCCTGATGTGCTGCCTGGCAGATGTCCCTTCCTGGGCATGCTGTTTTAGCATCTTCTGTGATGTGCGGGAGCATTTGTTTTTCCTTTTTCCCTTTGGGGACTTCTCTTCCTGCCCCAGCTTTGTCTCTTTTTCTCATATCTCAAATTTCCGCTCATCTTTAAGATGGTTGAAGGCCTCCTCCAAGGGGGGTAGGGTGGACACCCCACTACTACAGTCTACGCAGATTTTTTTTCTCCCTCAGAAAGCTTGGCTTGTTTGAAGCATTTCTTATTCTGCAATCTCTCTTTCATTCCTATCTCAGGCTTTTGTAAGTTTGCAGAGTTGTAAGCAGGAACTATGTATAATTTTCAGCTGTGTCGATATCATCATCATCAATAAGCATTTTTAAGTACAGTCATGCATAGTTTAATGATGGGAGTGCACTTTGAGGAATACATCCTTAAGGAATGTCATCATTGTGTAAACATCACAGAGTGTACCCAACGCAAATCTGCATGCTATAGCCTACTAGGTGTGCCTAGCTGTCTGCTGTAGCCTGTTGCTCCTGAGCTGCACACCTGTGTAGAGTGTTACTGTGCTGAACACCGTGGGCAACTGTAACACAGTAGTAAGCATTTGTATATCTCAACATACCTAACCAGAGAAAAGGTATTACAGTCTTGTGGGACAAGCTTCGTATATGCGGTCCTCATTGACTGAAGCATTATGTGCTGGATGACTGTACCCACAAATATGAACAACATTATGCTACATGTTGAGAATACAAGTGGCCTTGCTGCTTTCTGGAGCTATTAAATAGTAATTGAATTGATATTCAGATTCAACTGGTCCGTGAAAGTACCTGGACATGTTCTAAGCTCCCCAAGTGCTTCCAGCCACAGTGCAGCCAGTGTAGATATTAGTGATCTCAGCTGTGTGTGCCCAGTCCTGGAGCACCCAGAAATGGGTTCTCTGATGACACTGTTTTGAGCTGTGTCTTTGAGAGCAGAGCAAGTGAGGCAGAGAATGCAGTGAGGCAAAGGCTGCTGGGGATTGGTTGGTTTCCTGGAAACTGGAGCTGTAGGCCAGTTGCCAGAAGAGCGGAGGACATTGAAGAATGGTTTAGGTCTAGGGCTGGTGGAGATCTTCAGACTCTAGCAGTTTGGATGTGAGTTTATAGCCCTACAGGGCACAGATGTGTGATGTCACTGAGCCAACAGATCCAGCCATCAAGAGGTCCAGATGGAAACACACAGCTCTTTTTTACTGTGAAGGTGTCCAGGCTTCATCAAATCTTATTTTCCCCCAAAATTCATTTTGTTAGTGTGACATATTCCAATTTTTTAAATGTTGGCTAATGTTAATGTGTACACATGCACACACAGGCACACACACATGCATGCACACACTAGAGCACGCAGCACTCTGCTGGACAAACAAACCTCCCTGGGGCCCTTGTATCCAGTGGGCCCTGCCAGGCGTTTAAGCAGTGCATGCCCAGTGCAAAGTCAGGCCCGAGAAGACAGCAGTCCTCACCGGTTGCTCTTGTCACTGTGGAGGAAGGGTGGCATGTGTACCTTTGTGTGTGCCGCAGAGATGAGGGCTTGGACCAGCGTGGTGGCACTGGACCTGGGGAGGGAGGGTAGATGAAATTCTGTAACAAGACAGGCTCTGGTAGCTGAAGACAGATATTTGCTGGAGATAAATGCAGGGCAATCAAAGCCTCTCCCGTCTCTCTCCTGCCTCTCAATCCCAGTGTGGTGCCTGCTGAATGAATAAACGCTGCTTCCTGTTTGAGGTGAGTTCTGAAGGAGTCCAAGCAAGCTAAACCAGAAAAGATATGCATTTCCTAAAAATGAAAAACATATATATATATTTTTTTTCCTGAAAGCACCTTTGGGTGGTAATGCTAATGGCTCAGAGCCTGCGCTGCCAGCCCTGGACCAAAGGGTAGTTAATGAAAGAATCTGTATAGAACCTGTTTCTCCCTGTCTTGATTTTTTCCATCTCTGAAATGGTATGGCATCTGTTCTTTCTAATAGTGACTGAATAATGTAGTGGTTAATATTTCGGGCTTTGAAACCAAAAATGAGTTTGTCAGTTTTACCCCTCTGTGACATTGGGAAGGTGTGCTCACACTTTTAGCTATAAAACAGGAATACCTCCTTAGAATGGCATAGTGAAGAATAAAGATTTAGTTCTTACAATAGTGCCATTCACGTTGACTATTTTATTTTTATTTCTATTAATTGAAAGAAGTATATAACGGATAAGGATATAACATAAAAATTATAAATATTTTAAGTGTAAGCCTTTTAATAAGAAAAATAATTTATACCTATTTTATAGCAAAGGATGAGATCTGAATGTTATTATTATTTTTTTGAGACGGCGTTTCACTCTTGTTGCCCAGGCTGGGTCCAGTGGCGCTGTCTCAGCTCACTGCAACCTCTGCCTCCCAGGTTCAAGCTACTCTCCTGCCTCAGGCTCCTGAGTAGGTGGGATTACAGGCGTCTGCCACCACGCCCGGCTAATTTTTTGTATTTTTAGTAGAGACAGGATTTCATCATGTTGGCCAGGCTGGTCTTGAACTCCTGAGTCAGGCAGTCTGGCCGCCTGGGCCTCCCAAAGTGCTGGGATTACAGGCATGAGCCACTGCGCCTGGTCCCTGAATGTTATTTTAATGGTGTGAGCACGAATAACTTTATATTAACCAGTGACAGGAACATCAGTACGTTTATACCATCATCTAGTCACTTTTGCTGTCATTTTAAATGACCTCTTTCATTTTATAAGTAATACATATACAAGTGTTACTAGAGAAAAATTAGGAAATGCATACAAGTAAAAACAGCAAAACATATGTCATAGTGATCATCACCCAAGGTCAATTTTGCCAATTCTTTATCTTTCTAAACTGCTTTATGATCCATTGTTATAATTAATTTTGACCTCTCTTTAAAAATAGAATTTTCCTAAACAAATAATATTCTGAAGATTGTTACTTTAAAAAGTCTATATTGAGCATTTTTCACATAAAACAATATACTTTTAAGGTATATTTGCCTAGTGCTGTTGTAACATAATTTATTGGCATCTTTTATTGATGTATGGTTAGATTATTTGTTTGCTGTGTTAATGTATGGTTGGGTTCTTTGCCATTAGAATTTATGTTGTGATGAGCAACTTTGAGCCTCCCACAATGCTGTCTTGTGGGATTGTTTGGAGTAAATCTCTAGAGAAGGAATTCCTGTGTCTCTGATCCCTCATGCCAATGCCTTCGGAAGACCACTCTGAGCAGAGGTGAAAGTGGGCTGAGGCTCTTGCTGCTCTCTGCAGATCCTCTAACTAGAGTATGGCCAGATAGGGAGGGAGGCGGTGGGAGCAAGCCCTTTGGAGTCAGTCGGGCCTGAGTTCCATCTCTGCGCAGATACCGGATAATTTGATGCCTTTGGGTGAGCCACAAATCTCTCAACAATGTAAACTTACTAAGGTTATTATTAGCAGAGGTCCTAACAAATGTTAGGTATCGAGTATTTGACGTGCTACCATGACAGTAAAATTCCAGGGCCTATATGAAGTAATGTTCTTATATAGAAGTATGTACATACATATATACACACACATATACATGTATTCCATATGTAAAATAAGGTACCTATATAAAACAAGGTCAGTTACCTTCCCTGGCTAATCTTGAGGAAACAAGCATTTCTGCAAATGTTCGTCAGAACCAGGACCTGCTTGAGGGTGGAAGGTGGGAGGAGGGTAAGGATTGAAAAACTACCTGTTGGGTAATCTGTACACCAAACCCTGGTGACATGCAATTTACCTGTATAGCAAACCTGCACATGGACCTCTGAACCTAAAATAAATGGTAAAAGAAAATGTTCCCCAGTGTGGGTGACTCATCAGGTGTTTAGAAATCCTCCACAAGGTGAATAGAGCATTGGAAGCACAGACTGAAATAAGTGAAGGGGTCGTGTGTTCGTTACCCCTTTACCATCACTCGCATCCTTTCCCTGACAAACAGCGGTGTCCGTCCACGGTGGCCGTGTGGACAGGTGCTGGGTGGTGTGATCGACTTGCTGGCTGATTTAGCACAACACAGGACTCCAGATCCTCCGAACAGGCTGTAGATTAGGAGCTGGGGCAGGATTTAATAGAGTGTCGCATGTATCTGCGAGCCCACCTGATTCATGTGATCATTAGTTCGTGTGATGTGTCATCCCCGTGACAATTCCGAAAGGGTCAGGCCAAACCCCGCTGCCCTCCCCCCTGCCTCCCCTTGACCAGGGCCCATAAAAAACAGGCTTGCGCACCTCTCCGACAGCGAGCACGTTTTTTTTTTTTTTTTTTTTTTTTTTTGAGACGGAGTTTCACTCTTGTTACCCAGGCTGGAGTGCAATGGCGCGATCTCGGCTCACCGCAACCTCCGCCTCCTGGGTTCAGGCAATTCTCCTGCCTCAGCCTCCTGAGTAGCTGGGATTACAGGCACGCACCACCATGCCCCGCTAATTTTTTGTATTTTTAGTAGAGACGGGGTTTCACCGTGTTGGCCAGGTTGGTCTCGATCTCTTGACCTCGTGATCCACCCGCCTCAGCCTCCCAAAGTGCTGGGATTACAGGCTTGAGCCACCGCACCCGGCTGAGCACGTTTTTAAGGTGTTTCTTCCCAGGAATGCTTCCTTTTAATAACCCTTCCTGAGTGTTGTTTAGTTTATTAGTTTGTACTTGTTTGGGGGACACTGATTTTACAAAGGCTATGTCACTCGGAAGGTGCTCCTGAAGAGAGACCTGAGAACGTGTAAGAATGAATTAGTTCCAGGCAGGTGGAACACTGCCACTCACTCCAAGCCTCTGTGTTGTGGTTTTAAGGAGGAAGATGAAGGCCCGTGCTCCCCCGCCTCCTGGAAAGGCTGCCACTCTGCAGCTGCACAGCGACCAGAAGCCCTCCCATGACGGGGCCCTCGGGTCACAGCAGAACCTGGTCCGCATGAAGGAGGCACTGAGGGACAGCACCGTGGATGTCACCGTGGTCCTGCCCAGCGGGCTGGAGAAGAAGAGCGTGCTCAACGGGAGGTGAGAGCCTGCTGCTGCTGCGAGCATAGCGGGGAGATTGGAAAGGCAGATGTTGATGTGTTGCATTTTCTCCCTCACCAGGTCTGACCCCAGGGTTGTCATGGATATAAACTGGGCCTAGTGTCCACTGGAGCAGCCTGAACTGGAGCATAGCCTGCCTACCTGGGGTGGGCTTACACCAGGCGTCCCCAAACTTTTTACACAGGGGCCAGTGCACTGTCCCTCAGACCATTGGAGGGCCGCCACATACTGTGCTCCTCTCACTGACCACCAACGAAAGAGGTGTCCCTTCCTGAAGTGTGGCGGGGGGCCAGATAAATGGCCTCAGGGGGCCGCATGTGGCCTGCGGGCCGTAGTTTGGGGACGCCTGGGTTACACTAACTGGCCCGGCCATGATGACTCGCCAGATGCTTAGGAGAGCTGGGGCTCCAGGGCTCCCTCCTAAGGAGGGCAGGCGCAGTGATGACCTACGCCCCTGGGTGGGACAGCAGCCACAGTGTGCCACAGTGTGCCACAGGCAGCCTCGGCTCTGAAGGGGCCCAGCGGGGAAGGCAGCCTCCCTAATTAACCACTCCCACACCTACTCGAAGCACCTGTGGGGGTGTGTGTACAACTGGCAGTCAACTTTCTAAAGTGAAAATATTTCAGGTGTAGATGAAGGAATAAACCCAATCACGGATTTCCAGTGTAAGGGCTTGAATTGGAGACCCTCAGTTCCCACGTGCACCTGTCTCAGGACTGCTCTGCCCGTGGCTGAGTGTCCCACGCTACTTCACCTACAAAAGGTGCGGCTGCAACATTGGCAAAGCCTCCTTCATCATAGCATTTCGAGTTTCTGACCAGTAGATCTGCACGTCTCATGTTTGTCATTGATCAAAATATATCATAATTTTGTTGTTTGAATAGTTTGCACAAAACTATTCTAGTGATAACCCAATGTATAATAAAAAATTCTAACAATCACAGAAAAAAGTTAGCTGTAAATGTTTATACATGTTTTTACTGTAGAGAAGTATGATAGAATGATTAATTACAGAAACTTTCAAGCATAAATATATATTTGTATAATTCTGATGTGGCAGTGAATGGTAGCAGCATTTATAAGAAAAGAAAGAGAATAAGAAGTGATATAAAATGGGCTGGGCACGGTGGCTTACGCCTGTAGTCCCAGCACCTTGGGAGGCTGAGGCAGGTGGATCACTTGAGGTCAGAAGTATGACACCAGCCTGGCCAAAATGGTGAAACCTTTTATCTACTAAAAATGCAAAAAAAAAAAAAAAAAAAAAAAAACCGGCACAGTGGCATATGCCTGTAATCCCAGCTACTTGGGAAGCTGAGGCAGGAGAATTGCTTGAACCCAGGAGATGGAGGTTGCAGTGTGCCAAGATCGTGCCATTGCACTCCAGCCTGGGTGACAAGAGCGAAACTCCATCTCAAGAAAAAAAGAAATGATATAAAATGTTTTATTCTTATGAAGCAGTTTGCTCAAGTAATTTTAATGGATAATGGTGAAAATTAAATCACTCTGGGTGTTTTTAATTCTTATTTTAAAGAATTATGCAAGCATTTTATTTTAAAACACCAGTATTTAGATGATAGTTGAAATTGCCTAATCCTTCGTAACTATTTTGTTACTTTATTAACCAGTTTATAATGAAAATTCTAGGTGACAGGTTAAGGCAAAGGGGTGTATGCATTTTTCAAAAGTATTTTATGAGGTAAGGGAATAAAAATTTGCGGAGCATTGGTGGAGGCCTTGGAATACACCTAGGACTGGAACTGTTGAGTCATGGGATACAGTATTTCAGCTGCACCAGGTGAGGCCAACCTGCTCTTCAGTGCGGCGCCACAGGGCTAGAACAGGAGGTTGCTCCTCAGTGCGGGTCCTGTGGCTGTGGTTACAGCAGGAGGGCCAGGCGCAGTTCACTGTCTACAGTGGATCAAGGTGGGAGGTGCCTGCTCCACCAGAAGCCACCAGAAGCCACTGTCTCTTGTGGCTTTCCCCCCAGGGTTCACACACAGTGGAGCGACAGGAGTTGTTTCTTTGTTTTATAGAGTAGTGGCAGGCCAGAGTGCCCTTTTCCTATGCAGGTTTGCAACTTAAGAAATGAGTCACATTCTTATAGTTTTACGAACCACTTTAGAATATGCATGAAATTTTATCAGTGAGTATATTAAGGTTTACTCACCATTCTTATATTTTATTCCAATTTCTAGGTACATGTGTTGTTTAGAAAATGGCATGGTGGATCATGTCTTAATTATGCAGTCCATCCATCCAGCCTTACAAATGCATAAGGAAAGAATAGAATGCCCATTCTAAAAGTAAAAATATTATTTAAAAAATGCTTTCAAAGTGTTTATTTCCCTTGTAAAGTAGCAGTTGCCACCATGTAGTTTTGTAATGTAGCAATTAAGAATAGATGCAGCCTAGAGATGGAGTATTAAAATAATGTTATCTTCCCTAAGCGAATGATAATCCCCTCTCATGGTTTCCCGAAGGATCAGTGATTCATAGCAGCAGCCGTGAGCTGCCTCCATTGGGTCAACTATTGTGGGTACAGCAGCTCCTGCTTTGGAAATTGGTTCTATGTTGTGCTCTTAGTAATATAAGAGTGGGCTGCAGTTAAATTCCTGACCCTTGCTTAAAATAGATCTACTCATTTTTTCGTCATTGTGGTTTCTCTCTTAAAAAGTGGGTTTCATAAAGAACATGCCTTTTCAGAGGGTAAGCAAGGAGTTTGTAATTTACAGTCAGCCCCTTAACCAAGTTATTTCCTGACGTGAAAAGATTCCCACAGAGGAAGCATGTTAGTAATTGGATGCTGATAATCCCATTTGGAAAATCAGTTTTTTATTAAATTTTTTATTTTTAGCTTCCCTTGAATTTAGAAACATAAATAAAAGTTGAAGCTTGTGTTCACAGCTGAA